>NC_142930.1:68408913-68721413 GCF_046866305.1 Octopus bimaculoides
ATATATATATATATATATATATATATATATATATATATATATATATATATATTATATATATATATATATATATATATATATATATATATATATATATATATATATATATATATATATATATATATATATATATATATATATATATATATATATATATATATATATATATATATATATATATATATATATATATATATATATATATATATATATATATATATATATATATATATATATATATATATATATATATATATATATATATATATATATATATATATATATATATATATATATATATATATATATATATATATATATATATATACTATATATATATATATATATATATATATATATATATATATATATATATATATATATATATATATATATATATATATATATATATATATATATATATATATATATATATATATATATATATATATATATATATATATATATATATATATATATATATATATATATATATATATATATATATATATATATATATATATATATATATATATATATATATATATATATATATATATATATAATATATATATATATATATATATATATATATATATATATATATATATATATATATATATATATATATATATATATATATATATATATATATATATATATATATATATATATATATATATATTGTATACATATATATATATATATATATATATATATATATATATATATATATATATATATATATATATATATATATATATTAGAGAGACTTAGAAATATTAATAACTCTCTCTCTCTCTCTCTCTCTCTCTCTATATATATATATATATATATATATATATATATATATATATATATATATATATATATATATATATATATATATATATATATATATATTTATATATATGATGTATATATATATGATGTATATATATAGTAGTTTTTTTTTTTAAGTTTCAGCTTAGAGCTGCGGCCATGCTGATGCACCACCGTGTTGCTACACTGTTATTACAGGGAGCCTCTTACAATATGTGGCACTTGGTGAAGAATGGAGTTTGATTTAGCAACCCTCATTTGCACCTCCTGCCGCGAGGTAGGTTCATCTGGGACTCTCGATAGGAAGAGGTCCAGCTTTGATTTAAAAACTCCTACATCTACTTTGTGCAGATTCCTCAGGCTCTTTGGGAGAATATTAAAAAGCTGTGGGCCCCTGACTCCCAAGCTGTTGCAGTAACTGGTCCTGAAGCGCGATGGCATTGCTGGGATCTGTGGCACTATTCAGTGTCGTCCCGTTCTGGCATTGGTGTAGCTTTCAATGCCAAAATTTGGCACAATTCCTTCCATGATCTTCCAGATATATATTACTGCATACCTCTCCCGCCTTCTCTCCAGGGAGTAGAGTCTTAGCTGTTTCAACCTTTCCCAGTAGCTGAGCAGTTGCAAAGAGACAATCTTCTTTGTGAATCTCCTCTGGATTGCTTCAAGGTCTGCTATTAATTTCAGACTGGTCGGTGACCACAGCTGTGAGCAGTAATCCAGGCGGCTGAGCACGAATATCCTCCAGAGAATCATCATGGTTTCCTTATCTCTGGTTCTGAATGTTCTCAGGATCCATCCAGCCAACCGTCTGCACTTTGTTGCCATTCTGGTAATGTGCACTTGGAAAGAGGTATCATCACTCATGTCGATACCCAGGTCTCTCACTGATTTAGGCTCTGGGATTGAAATTCCCTGTGGACCAGTGTACTCTGTAAGTTTCATATTCAATTTTGGACGTTGGTAGCGCAGGGCTTGGAATTTTTCAGCATTAAACTGCATATTATTGTCCTCAGCTCATCCGTAAACTGAGTCCAATTCCTGCTGCAGGTGTGCAACATCACTGGAGTTCTGTATTTTCTGCGAGACTTTTGTATCGTCTGCGTAGCTTGCAAGAGTGGCTATCCGGGCACTTGAAGGCATATCTGAGAGAGCGACTATAAAAAGCAATGGTCCCAAGACAGTGCCCTGTGGAACACCGCTCATTATTTGTGTTTTCATAGAGGTGGCTCCATTAGCCACTACTGCCTGACTTCTATCTTTCAGAAAGTCATGTAACCACTCTCCAATTTTTCCAGCTATGCCAAGATCACGCAGTTTGTGGCATATCACACCATGATCCACTTTGTCAAAAGCTTTTGCAAAATCAAGGTATATTACGTCCACATTTGAGTTGTTGAGTATATATATACATTACATATATATATATATATATATATATATATATATATATATATATATATATATATATATATATATATACAAATACAAATAGTGCCACATATTAGAGGAGGCTCTCGGTAACAACAGTGTAGCAGAACGGTGGTGCCCCAGCATGGGCACGACTCTGAGCTGAAACTTCGCTGGAACAGACCTTCTCGCAAAGCAAATTATATAAAATTTGGAATTTTTTGCGGAGGGTGAAAGTGTTAACAAGAACAAGACAGTGAGAACAAGACAGTAAAACAAACAGTGAGGGCTGATAAGCCAAGACGATAGAAAAATTATTATGAACGCTTAAGATAGACGTGCGATATATATATATATATTAAAAAAATGTAATGTATATATACACTATATATATATACATCATATATATTTATATTACACATGTATCAAACTCTCTTTTTACTCTTTCACTTGTTTCAGTCACTTGACTGCGGCCATGCTGGAGCACCGCCTTTACTCGAAAAAATTGACCCCAGGACTTATTTTTTGTAAGCCTAGTACTTATTCTATCGATATATTTTACCCGTTAGTCGTGTTTTAAATAGACATGACTCCTAGAACAATTACGCTTTAAAAAATTAGTAAGAATACAATACCCATGTAATTCTACTAAAGTCCACCTTTTTCTTTATCAAATTCTTATTTTTTCTTATTGTGCTATTAGTGAGTACTCCTTGACAACTCAGATTCTTCAAATGAACTTGTCTTTCTGTACGAAGCGATCGTCTAGCGAATTCAATAAATATTTTATCCCATATTAACATGTAATCTCCTCCATCTATGAAAAATATGATTGAATTTGTCGAACTTAGTTCTATAACTTAAATCATATACTTAATATACTTATACAACTTTTCATATCTACGTCATTTTATACCAGTAAATCTAAAGTAAAGTAAAGAATCTTTAACTCTATGTTTAGCAGAGTTATGGGCCTAAAATTATTAACTTTATCACCCTTGCTCGGGTCCTTCCTGATCAGCGTCACCACTCCTCGGCTCACAACTTTGGGAATCCTCCCATTCTGCTGCCAATTCGTGTATACACTGGCCAGTACGTCCCCGAACAAGTCTAGCATGCTACTATAAAATTCGTAGGGAAGACCATCCAGACGCGGCGACTTGTCCCCGAGGCACTCGGATAGTACCTCTCTGATCTCCTCGGCTGTGATTGGTCCTTCACAGCGCTCAGCGTCACGAGCCGAAAGACGCAGGCCGACGTCCAGAAAATGCCGTAAGGCATCCCCATGGTCCAACGTCCCTCCCGAACAACGCGGCAAAGTGCTTGTGAAAAACCTTACATGTCTCCTCTTGTCCTTGTATCTCCTGTCCGGACTCATCTGCCAAAAACTCAATTGTAGCATTGACGCCACGACGGGTTTCTTCCGAGCGAGCCCATCTAGCAACATTGATACCTTCACGGCCCATTACACGTGTCCTAGCCCGGACTCTGCATCCTTCGGTCCAGTGCCGATCTCGCCGCCAACACTTGTGACGCAGAGTCCGATATCAATGCTTTAACTAAGTCCCTTTCTATTCTAGTCTGTTCTAGACTTAACTGTTTGCTAAATCTAATTGATTCAATTCGAAGGGCTCTTTTGAGGGCACTCCACCACCGGTTGTTGATGACAGCGCCGGTAAGTGCCCTCTTCACTAATTCCTTAATCTGGCTACGGTAAGCCTCGTTATCTAATAAAGTCTTGTTCAGCTTCCAGTAGCCAGATCCCTGTCTATGTATCTTATCTATATTCACCCTACACGTCACTAACTTGTGATCTGTGTAGGTTACGTAGGTAAACTGTGGACAACTAAAGCTATGCCTGTCTCTAGTACTTACCACTATCCTGTCTATGTAAGACCTGGCCATTCCGTCGTTTCTTGCCCAAGTCCACACTGAAACGTTCGGGTGGTCAAGTCTATATCGATCTGACAGCCTGAAACACTTCAGCAGATCGACGAGGTATGAGTTTCCCTTTCTATCTTTTGAGCCCACGCTATCCAGGCGTGCATCCAGTACAGCGTTGAAGTCACCTAGTACAACTATTGTCTTCGATGTCACCAGGAAATTTTCCAGGCGTTGAAAGAAGTCAACCCGTTTGCCTGCATTACCAGGCGCGTAGATGCCCACCAGCCTTCAGGCCTTGCCACTGTATGTTAGATCCAGAACGACCGACTTGCCTTCTAAATAGGTTTCTGGAGAACCTATTTAGACGCTTGACATGTTTAATGTCTGTATCGCCTTAAAATGTAATATCAACTGTGAACAAACAGGCCTATAATCAAAGACATTTTTAGCTGCACTTGTCCCGTGTTTTTCATATGTGTAGGGAACTCAGACTACATTACCCAATTTTCTAAATTGCTGATTGTGATTCGAAGCTTGAGGTTTCTTCGTTAGCGGGTTGTGTTGGATTCGATCCCGCCGACGTGAAAAACTACCTACGATAGAATAGCGTCCTATCCAAGGGAACATTTATTTCAATTTAATTTTACAGATAAGTATCGACCTTACGTATCCATGAGAAATAGATTAGTCGGCTATTCCACCTTTCCTCCTAGCCACCTCTTTGTACTCAGTTCAATATTTACTTGGTTTTAAAAATAAAAGAAAAGAAACTAAACATTTGTTACTATGACCAAGTTTCGAAATTAACTTAGCCTATATTTAATATAAGGCGACGAGCTGGCAGACTTGTTAGCGCGTTGGACAAAAATGCTCAATGGCATTTTTTCCGACTCTTTACGTTCTGAGTTCAAATCCCCGTCGAGATCATCTCTGCCCTTCATGCCTCGGGAGTCGATAAAATAAAGTACCAGTCAAGTACAGAGGTCGATGTAATCGACTTGTCCTCTCCCATCTAAAATTGCTGGCCTCGAACTGCGCAACAAACCAGCGTCTTTGCCCCGAATACAGGGGTAAGTTGTAATTTCAGCCATTTATATGGATAAGCTAGATGGAAATCGGGTAAGTAGCTTGAGTCCTACGACTCATATTTTCATATATATATATATATATATATATATATTATATCGATTAGATATTGCGAAATTACAATTCATATTCGAGGCTGCGATGACGCTATAAGGTGTTACTCATGTACTCAACTTTGTGTCCACTGCGTCTTATAGCAGAACAGTTTTAAGCTAATGAAGTTCGGAAGATAATTGTTTCTTCCTTTGTCATCACATTTTCTTTTGTGTGTGTATTTTTTTTTTTAACTGGCCATTCCCTCTTAACGGGATTTAACTCTTGTGGCGTAAGTTGCAGTTCAACAGACTTCGTTCAAGTAGTGCTATAAAACAATCCATAGTTTGGCCTTGGAGTGAGATGAAGGATCGGTATATCAGGCAAATTGTGTGTGATGTTTATGTTCCGAGTTCAGATTCCGTCAAGATCAATTTTCTATTTCAACCTTTCTGTGGTCAATAAAAACAAATAAGAAAGTATGAATCAAGTTCTAGGATCAATTCAATATTTGTGTAGATATGGACAATTAGCGGAACTTGGATTGCATGCAATTCTTTGTGACTTTGGGGGGTGCGGGGGGGGGGGGAGTTAAGCGTAATGTCAGTGTGTTACTCGTCACTAAAACTCTGTGACAATGTTTACATATCTTTTTACATTTTACTTGTTTCAGACATTAGACTGCGACCATGCTACAGTACTGCTTTGAAGAATTTTTAGTCGAATGAATCGACTCCAGTACTCATTCTATCGGTCACTTTCGCCGAACCGCTAAGTTACGTGGACGTAAACACAGACAACGGTTATCAAGCGGTAATAGGGGACAAACACAGGGATATATATATATATATATATATATATATATATATATATATATATATATATATATATATATATATATATACAAACGGGCTTTCAGTTTTTGCCTACCAAATCCACTCATAGGGCTTTGGTCGACCCGAGGCTATAGAAGAAGACACTTGCAGCAAAACAGTTATGGGGTGAGGGATTTACTGAATACGTTCTTCCATCAAATAATTACATATGTAACACAGAAGTAGTGCTTGTTTAAAATAGTAATCTGTGTATCATACTTAAAGCAGTTAAATCATTGATAGCCGAATAAATTGTGGTATTCGCCTTAAGATCGTATCTCAAACGTACGGTGTTAAAAAAAGGGACAAATATATCAGTAACAGATGAAAATCATCCAGGAACAGTGATGGTATTATTCATTTCTTACATATACAAGTTATATATTTTATAATATACAGGGTGTCCATAAAGTCTTTTTACAATTTAAAAATTTTATTACAAAAGGCAATTGATATCATAATCAGACTTGTTCTATTGTTCTCAGTGCTTTTCAAAGTTTGTTTTTTTACCTCATTTAATACACCTCTATACGGGTACCATTAGTCTCACGAAGCACATCAAAACGATAATCGATTTCTTGCCATGTTCGCTGCAGCATAGCCTCATCAATGGTTGCAATCGCATCTGTTTATTTTTTGCTTTAGTAAAGTCCTGTATCTTTGTTCGATACACGATATCTTTAACATAGCCCCATAAAAAGAAATCCAGTAGTGTGATGTCTGGTGAACTTGATGGCCACGGAATTGGTCCATCCCTTCCAATCCAACGGTCTGGAAGTGTTTGATTGATGAACTCCCGAACATGCAGTCCCCAATGTGGTGGGGACACCATTTTGCAGGAAAATGATGGTCGGTTGAAGGTTCTGGAGTTGTGGTGCCACATATTCAGTTAAAAGGTCAAGGTAGACATTTTCAGTAATTGATCTCTCATTGAAGAAAAATGAACCAATAATTCGATTGCACATAATTCCATACCCGACATTCGCTTTGGGACTATCGCGCTGAATTTCTCTAGTCACGTGAGGGTGTTCTGATCCCCAGATTCTCACATTTTTCAGTTCCCTGAAACATGAAGGCTGCCTCATCACTAAAACAAACTCGTCTGAGGAATATTTCATCTTCAGAAATTAGCTGCAGCATGTGAACAGCAAACAATTTTCGTCTTGGTTTATCATTTGGTTCGATTGCCTGTAGGAATTGCACTTTGTAAGCGTGCAATCGCAGGTTCTTGTGTAGGACCTTGTGTACTGTTGAACGTGGCAGCTCTAACTGTCTAACAGCAGTACGGGTGGACTTTGTGAGAGAACGAGAAAAGGTCTCTCTTACACGATCAATGTTTTCCTCAAATGTTCTTGGTCGCCCATTCCTCTTTCTAACACTGTCCCTGTCTCCTTAAATTTCTTGTGCCATACACGAATTAACGGACGTGATGATGGATCTCTTCCATACTTTGTTCTGTAGTTTCGGTGAGTCTGCGTATCCGATTTTGTCTCAATAAACCATAATACACATTGTGCCTTACCTTGAAGAGTAGTCATTTCTTAGGGATTCGCTAAAAAAAAAAAAAAAAAAAAAAAAAAAGCTTCTTTAATCTGCAGGATGCCTGAAACACAAAATTGCAATGTGATTAAAAGCTTTGAAAACCACTGAGTACAATAGAACAAGACTGATTAAGATTTCTTATCAATTGCCTTTGTAATAAATTTTTCGAATTGTAAAAAGACTATGGGCACCCTGTGTATCTTTTAAAGCAGGGAGAGAAGTAACTGATAAGCTAAATGAAAGCAACGGATCGGTTTCTCGCGCGTGTGGGGGGGGGGGGGGGGACACTCCCACAATTTCTTGAACAAGCTACACAAATGATTTGTGATCAAATGTTTGTGCCGTAAATTAACTCACTCCTTCCACCAAATCGGTATTGCAATCGGTACACACACACACACACACACACACACGCACACACACACACACACACACACTAATGCCATCTGAGGAAAATACACTTTGCTGAAGAGGTCTGTAAAGAACGACCGTGCGAACCAAAGGAGACTAGACCTGAAAAGGTCTGAGGTCGCGACAAACTGGCGTGGATGAAGCAGGGCTATTTATAGATAAAAAGGGGCTCACGAAACAGGCAGAAAACTGTCATGTGACCTTAACTGAAAGCCATGATTGGTAGGTATGCACCCTGGCGCGAAACAGAACTGGAGACAAATGCCGCGCAAATAAGAGCCAATCAGGGTGATGGACACAGCGGTCCAAGCGGTCGAAGGCTAGATGTTAGCCGCTTCGTTATCATTCGTAAATAAAAACCCGAGAGAGAGGTTTCACTACAGGTCTAATAAGACTGAGGTGTCCATTGCGTTCACCAGTTGACTTTAAAATGAGAAGATCCACTCCCACATACATCATCTATATATTTTGCTAGTATTTCTTTCAATTACTGTCTTCATGATTAATTTCAGTTAATCGAGGTTTTTCGACTCGTTACACATGTTAAAAATCTTCTCTGCATATATTAGTAGTGGCATGACCCTGTTTATGACGTGCACTATCTCAATAGAAAAAGGTTATTCGTGCCAACTAGAAAGCATTCCTATATGTGAATGAAGTAAAGGAAATGGATATCAGCTGGGAAGCAGGTTTTTTTTTTTTTAATGCTTAAATAACCGTTTTGTTACATCAATAACATGATAGAAAATAAACTGTATTAATCACACGTGAATTTAGCAGATTGTAAGTGCATGTGTGGTTTTGTCTAAATTGCTTTTCCTCCCTTTGCTACTTTTCAGGTAGTCAATGTATTCAAAAAGAACATTTAATATATGATGCGCTAGGAATCACTTAAAATTTGGTTAGATTATTTCATTAAACAAAAATGAAATTACTTCATTAGGGATACCGCGAGTTTAAGACTTAGTTATCGAGTTGGTGAATGAAAATACGTTTCTTGGGCTGCGCGAAGAAGTAACTGAACAACGTCCGCGAACATTATACAGAAGAATTTATCCTACATAAAGACAAACTGTGTTGGCCTGTTTCAGTTAATAACAGCAATAATTACATAGTGGGAGAGAAATACTGCTCCGATTTTACAGCAAGCTAACGAAACATGCGGCTTGCCCAATGTATCTGAAAACACTCGTGCTATCACCTTAGCGTCATGTTTTAGCCGTCTTCCTGAGTGGTCTGGCTGAGCCGACTAGTGGAGGCCGTCTGATTTGGAAACAGTAAAGACACGTATCGCTCAACTGCCTCAACATTCTGCCTGGTAAGAGTCCAATGTTTATAATAGAGCGAGTGGTATAGGAGTCAGTCACAGCTTAATACCGATACTCTTTAAGGTGGAGAGTCGGGAGAATTGTAAGCACGACAAACAAAATACTTAGCGGCATGTTGTCCGCCTTTCCGTTCCGAGTTCACATTCCGCCAAGGTCGACTTTACTTTTGACCTTTCCGGGATCTATGAAATAAATTGAACACCGAGGTCAATGCATTCTACTAACCCTTCCCAAAAACTTCAAGCTTTGTGCCTATAATAGAAAAGATGACCGATGCTTATTTTATTAGCTCCCGATGAATTTGAAAAGTGGTTGTGACGAAATCAATATACAAACGGTAAAAGAATCCGTTAAATGTAAACGTTGAACATCTTTTCAAACCGACAACTCGATAAAAAAATTTTCCACAAATCGACTTCGTTTTGCCCACCTCTGGGCCAGTAAAATAAATACTAGTAACATAATAGAACCGTAGACTCTTGTGATATATAATCTCAGATTTAATACAGCTTCAAGCTTTCTAAAATTACGTAAGATTGCTCTATTTTTCTCGGTGTATTATGGTGAAACTGTCTCACTCAAATACATCCAGTGCATAAGCACCTGCCGATATAAAGATTTAAATAAACATTAACTAGTTTCGTCTGTATACCAATACACAAGTAGTCGGTGCCAAATAAAAAGTAAATAAATAAACTCCAGTTGTGAAATGACTGACCAAGATGCCACTCTGGCAAAGCTTAAAGATTTAGTTATTTGAGAAATTATGGTACAAAACCCTGTAAGGTCTTAGTGTTAAGCCTAAGAATAAATAATCCTGTAGGATCAAGCCGAGAAATAGAACTGCTAATAATATTCGATGCTAAAAAAGGAAAAGCAATTAGACAATTAGATAACTGAGATGATTTCACTTCATTGCCATAGAAACAGAAAACGCTGACGCCCAGGTTATCTTTTGAAAGCACCAAATGAGGAAAGAATAGTTTTGGTTTGAAGTAGAGTACCAGCCAGTGATTGGCTGGAATTAGTAGCTGTCTGCTACTAACGATGGAAATGCAACTGACTTGCTCACAGACGTTACCAGGTGAGCTACTGTATACAAGTAGCGGTAGCCTGACAGATCTTTTTCGTTCGAAGGATGACAATTGTATGCGTGAGAGACTCGGTAACAGCAAGTTGGATGAAGAACGATGTCTTACGAAAGGCATTTCTAACAATTTCGTACCCTTAAAATGTGTCACTAAACGGGAATACTGTATAAAATAAGTAACAGTAACTTTAATATGGAAAATTATCGGCTTAAATTAGTTTGTCTTTCCCCACTCGATAACTAAAATATATCAAGATGACGACTACATCTTAAGTCAAGGAAATATCATTTCAGTACCAGATTCCTACTATGTATACACAGCAGCAGCTATTAAATTCCACATGTATAAAGATTAAATCATTTGCATACATCGCCATCCATAAACTAGCGAGGCTACCAAGTTGTTATTCGTGGGTGTAAACAAACTTAGATTTAGAAATGGTGAATACTCCACCACTACCACCTCAAAATTAAACTCGATTAAAACGAGAAGGCAGTAAAAATACACTCCACCCATAACTTTAGGAGGAGGGTGGGCGGGTGCCTGCCTTAAAACTAATATAACACCTGTCACTAATAACTTGCATTCCGTCATTCTTAGATCCTACTTACCTACTACGTTTGGCGTTTGCAACAAATAAATCTCACTGCTGTCGTTTACCTGAAAATCTGTTTATCTGCCTCCTAAACCATTAGAGTAATTGAATGCTATATATTCTCAGTTGAATTCCAACATCTTATAAAATAAGTGTTTACAGTTTTGCGTTTTAACAAGAAAACATCGGTTATAAAATGTTTAAGTTTCAACTAGTTATTTTTAGAACTATTTTCTTTGACTATGTTTCAATGGTAAATCTTACAAACCAAGCAAGATTTACATATTAAGAGTTCTGAAGAAGAAGAAAAGTAAATCTTCGCACAGAGTAAAATTATTTTTATTTTTCAGCCAGTACGTTCCATATAATGTCAAAAGCATAATTAAAATATTAAAAGTATAAATCTTAACGAACAATTATTTTTGAAACCCTTAACAAGGAATGCACACTAATTTTTAAAACATCCCCTTTATTAGTAGGAATAACTAGGGTAGGGTAAAAAAAACAAAACAATTCAAATGTCAAAATCTAAAGCGTCCAAAAATGTTTTCTCGATTGTGGTTAAAATAGAGAGAAGGCATCAACTCGTTTGTTTCAGCAATTCATCAACTTCTTTTTGAAGTTGATTTTTATAGAATTCTAGGTTACTTATTTCGTTGTTTATCGACCTCAAATTTAATGGCAACTTATTGAACTCTGTCAACCGACATACAAGAGAATTAGTGTTGTTCACAATTTTGCCTTTAGCTTTCATATTATTCAGAATAGCCTGATGGACAAATGTTCTGTCAATGCCAGTAGATTTTATTTTTTTCTTTAATGTAATGAATTTTTGAAAACCATTTTCCAATCCTACAACTGACTCCTGAAAAAAACTGAAGATCCTAGAAAATGTAGAATGTGTCAGGCCGTAGAGGATCTTCATACTCAAGTGGTTGTCAATACTGGGTTTTAATTTGAATTTCTGTTCGGAAACCACCTGCATTTCATTTCTAAGATTTATCAAAGCTGCGAAGCAAATACAAAATCAATTTTTAAAGAAAATTATATATATATATATATATATATTTTAATACAAAAACCAACAGAATGAAGTCTGAAATGAATGTCAAGATAAAAAGCAAAAATTAAAAAAACCAACAAGCCATTCACAGAATCCTACCGTCCATAATCAGCCGTTTAGCTGATTTTAAAAATGATAGATTTAAGCTAAATTCAAATATGCAATCATGTCAAAGGAATAAAAATTAATTTGTATTACAAGGAAGACTAGTTTTCTTTGCATTGTGTAGGATAAAGGATGTCCACACGCTCCGCAAGCCGTCTAGTTTATTGAAATCACTTCAAACGGCGATTAAAAAAAAATATCGCTGTCTTAACTTTCCTGGTGTGCAGCTCTTGCTTATCAACGGTACTAGATGTAATATGAAATAGGTATAATGATACAAACAGGTAAACAGAACTGAAAAGCATAAGTATGTACATATTTATTAAGTTAGTTGGCAGAAGTTACAAAATGACTCAAAGGCCGAAAATTTTGTACTTCGGTACTTATATGTTAAGTGCCAATTCACGACCCCACCCCGCGCCTTTGCAACTTCTGCGGATCAAATAAAAAGTATAGTATAAAAAATTAATTCTAACAGTGTAAAGCCACAAATTCGAATCTATTATATGCTAATTTAATTCACTAGAACCTAAAGACATAACTAAAGAGTTTGATGCTGCTTATCCACTGTTCCCGATATGGAATGTTAATTTCCAAAACGATAAAAGATAGATATGAAAATTATCATTCAAAAATTAAACATACTTACCCATCATATAACTAGTTTCTGATAAATTTTTAAGGTTTAGTAGACGAGCAAGTTCGCATAATATTTCCAGATATTTCTTAGAACATTTGGAGTTGTTACCCACTTCCAGTTCCATAAAGTTTAACACTCGAGACAAGATTCTGTTTTCACATTTGTATTCTTGGGCTTTCTGATTTAAATCACTGACTCGGAATTCGCTAGTTTTATCCGTGATATAATTAATATTCATTAACGATCGAAGAATGGACAATGAACGTTCATTATATTCAAACTCGAAATCATCTAAACAGAGAGTTTTGTTCAACCAATCAGTAATCTAAAAAGAAAAGAAAAAAAAATGGTTTCAGATTTCGGCACAAGGCCAGCGATTTCTGTTGGTGGTGGAGGAGTCGATTGTATCGACCCCAGTATTCAGCTGGTACTTATTTTATCAATCCTGAAAGGATGAAAAGCAAAGTGACCTTGGCGGAATTTTAACTCAAAATGTAAAAAGAACGAAATACTGTGAAGCATTTTGTCCAGTGCAGTAACGATTCTACCATCTAGTCGCCTTAATAATTCTAATTTTGGCACAAAGTTAGCAATTTTAAAGGGGGTGGAAGTTGACAACATCGACCACAGCACTTCTCTAGTGCTTTATTTTATCGACCCTGACAGGAATTTGAACAACTCGGAATATAAAAACATAAGAAAGGCTGCTGAGAATGTGTTTCGCGCGGTAACGATTCTACCAGTTTCACCGCCTTAATATATTAATTAGAATTAAAGGATTTACAATAAAAACATACAAACGACTTCATTGATCCGGAGAGGATACTAATACACCTATACAGTCTCTCTGTGACTGAACCAACTTCAGGACTCTATAACCATTTCAATTAAAAGCTGTCTGAAGTTTCGGACTTTATCACAAAATAACACATTTAAAGATAATGAAAAGAAAAGAGATACCCAGAGATACAGATCCGCATAAATAAACGGTTAGATGAGTACGAAAATGTTCAGTGTAGAGGACCAAAATATTTTAATTAAGATTTATGGTGAAGATCAAATAATCATTAGCTTAATGAGCAATGGTAGTCAGGAAAGGCAGAGGAGACAGTTTGAGGAGCGAGTGTTTCTCGTCACTACGGATGTGATTTTAACATTTCTTGGTTCACTTAAACAGCAGATATTATGAATCGATCTTTCATTGGAGAACAATGAACATCATCAATTGAGGTTTCAAAAATTTTATATGGATATGACTATCACCAAAGGAAGGTGAATACTTTACGGTACTTTGCAATGATGCTGCCGCTTCATGCTCTTGCTTGATGAGGCTGGGGTCATCCCAGATTAGTGGTCCGTGGTAGAGCCGACAAGGTCAACCAGTGCTCTCCATCGCTGGCGGTCCTGTACCAAGCCCTTTGCATCCTCCAAGGCGACGTCGTGCTTCTGGAGATCCTCCCCAATCACGTCCAGTAATCTGATCCTGAGCCTGCCACGAGGCTTCTTCCAACCCATAGTTTCGTCGAATGAGAGTAGAGCCTTGGTAAGATGATCTAGCGGGAGACGGAAGACGCAAATTTTGAGGGAGATCAACAATTGTTACGGTTTTTGTACTTATTTAAAGTGAAAATAACAAGAAGTTACCCTTAAGAAAAAGAGATTATTTAGGTTGATGGTGCTCGAATGCGTATTCATGCAACCCTTTCCCACTACTTAAAGGTTAGTTAAGGTTAGCCATTATTCTAAACTACAGACGTAAACCAGTATTATATTCTCTCAGTTGCAACAGTTCTATTTTTAAATTTAAAAAATATACACCTTAGGCTGTACAAACAGCTGTTTATTAATTGCTAAACATTCATAATTTGATTCTAGTTCTCGATCCCGTTTAGGTAAAACTTTTCATGTAAAGAAGAGAGTAGTTCAATTTTGCTTACGTATGGATCCAATTTTATAGAAACTCTGTGTGTTGTCATGACTGGGTGCTGAATCAGGGTTTTAAAGGTATTAAACTTCAATTTCGTTGAGACCCGAAACGTTTAATGCTAATAAGAAAAAGTCTCAACAAGGCCGTTACATATGCGACAACAAAAATACATTTATTTAAAATTTATTTTGTCTTTATTATATTTCAAATGACACAAGCAGGATAATTTAGAATAAACCGAGTTAACCTTATAATTTTTTTTTTTTCAAGTAACAAGAATTAATGGTTTGGACAGTTCCAATTTTAGCTAGGGGTGGAATTACCCTGTTCTAGTACTCTGTTATTTGTTCTTTTCTCAAACTGACGGAGTCGCTAGAGCATTGGTTAAATTGTTTTGTGGTTACCATTCCAGCTCTCTACGATTCTAGTTCAAATCCGCTAAGGTTAGCTTTGCTTTCATCCTTTCGGAGTCGCTAAATAAAGCATCGGTCCTGTGCTCGTGGAGTTGAAAGTGCAATGCAAAAGTGTTGGAAAATAAAGCAAAGTTCTTGGCTTCTTGACTTCCTGACTTCATTTTAATTTCTAATTTTCATTTTAAGTAGTTAATGTTCTTGAAAGAGCAGCTACATCATACAATTTCATCAGTGCCGTCTTAAGACATGAGCACATTGGACTGTGACTCGAGCTCCCCCACCAGTCTAGCGAACCCAATGCTAATCTATGTATGATGTGGTTATGTATGATAAGCTCCAGCACATTGCTTTGCTCGGCGGCGGGGTGTCCCATAACGCTATTAAAATGGCCCTGAATCTCATTTATCTTTCCTTATACATCCTAATTAAATGAGAAGGAATAAACATGTTAAAAGAGTTAAAGAATGTCACAAATACTCCCATTTAATTAGTGAATGGAAGAATATGGACAAAAGTTGTACTTAATTATTAGCTAAGAGGATTGTCAATCTGTCTGCTTAAAGTAAGGCGGCAGAATCGTTAGCACGCTGCGCAAAATAGTTGGCAGCATTTCGTCCGTATTTACGTTCCAAGATCAAATTCCGCTGAGGTCGACCTTGCCTTCCATCCTTTCGGGGTCGATGAAATAAGTACCAGTCGAGCACTGAGATCGATGAAATCGATTTAATCCATCCGCCAAACTTGCTGGTTTTGTGCCAAAGTTTGAAACCAATATGTAGGTTTTAAATGATTTTCTTTGACTGGATAATCCCAGCAGTAAATTGAGAAACAAAAAGCATCCAATGTTTGAATGACGGTAAATATAAACGTGCTATTTATTTATTTATTTTAATAAATATATGTTCATATTTTTGTGTTTATTTAAATTCTACCCATGTCATTTTAAGATGCAAGGACAGAAGAAAAAATAAGGCTGGGTGGTAAGAAGCTTGCTTCCCAACCACATGGTTCTGGGTTCAGTCCCACTGCATGGCACCTTAGGAAAATGTCTTCTACTATAACCTCGGGCCGACCAAAGCCTTGTAGACGGAAACTGAAAGAAGCCTGTCGTATATATATATATATATATATGTGTGTGTGTGTGTGTGTGTGTGTGTGTGTGTGTTTGTTTGTCCCCGCACACCATCGCTTGACAACCGATGCTGGTGTGTTTACGTCCCCATAACTTAGTGGTTCGGTAAAAGAGACCGATAGAATATGTACCGGGCTTACAAAGAATAAGTCCTGGGGTCGATTTGTTCGACTAAAGGCGGTACTAAAGATTTCAGCATAGCTGAAGTCAAATGACTGAAACAAGTAAAAGAATATAAGAAAGAATCTACTTATTTTGCATTCAACTTTGGCTATGCTCAACGCTCTTCGCTGCCATTCGAACTACCGACCAAATGATATCGCCTTTAAAATTTATTTGAAGATAAATAATTTAACCCTTGGTAGTCCAAATCATTTTTAATAAGTTTGTCCTAAAGGTCTAAGTTTGCTTTCAGATTTTTAATTCGTCCTTTTTCCATACGTTATGAATAATATAAAGCTTTCATGAATCTTAAGTTCCTACTGATGGTTGAGAAAGAAGAAAGAGTGTGTATCATATACGACGCACGGAAGCCAGGAAGGCAAATGAAACTCAAGATAGGCAAAGGGTTAAGATCTTCACAATTTTTCAAACTTCTCTGCAATTACTAACAAACATTTATTAATAATATACGTGTTTTCAAAGTACATCATTCTTCAATTGGAATATTACTTGTATCTGCAGTTACGGAATTTGAGATTTTCGGATTAGTTAACGTCATCTTGTATGTATTTGTTAAAACTAAGATCTCATTGATCTACATAACATTTCCATTCAACAGATTTTGTATTTTCTAATATATTAAATATGCATTAAAATTTCTCTCTCTCTCTCTCTCTCAGTTGGATGTTCGTATTTCATTTGAAAATAATCGACATTTCATGTTGCCTGGAATGACATTCAACAATTTGAACAACTTTATTTTTCATATTGTATCAGTATAGATTTCTTACATAGGCAGATTTGGTGGAGGGGAGAACAGTCGATTTAATTAACCTTAGAACATGACTAGTGATTTTTTTTATCAACCCAATAAGGTGGGAAACAGAGTTGATCCTGACAATTTTTTATTCAGAAGGTAATGCCAATTCTAATACTGATTTGAAGCATTGACACAAAGCTACACATTTTTGAGTTGGGAGATAGTATGGTCGATTAGCTTGTACTTGACTAGTACTTTATTTATCTTCGAAAACATGAAAGGCAAAGTTAACTTCAGTGAAATCTGAACCCAGCGCGTAAATGTTTGTAACTAAATATCATTTCTGCTATAGGCACAAGGCCTAAAATATTTTAGGAGAGAGGGTTAGTGAATTGCATCGGCCCCCACCCCCACCACACCCCAGGGCTCATTTGGTACTTATTTCATCAGCCTTGAAATGATAAAAGGCAAAGTCGACCTCGACGGAATTTGAGCTCAAAACGTAGAGATGGTCGAAATGCCGCTACGGTCTGTAACTAAGTATCGAAAGGCACTTTGTCCGACGATGCTCTAACGATTCTGCCAATGTAACAGAGTTGAACGGGTTGTGCAGTGAATTATTGAAACAGCAGACTTGATTACTTTCTTCTACGTTCTAATTTTAAATTCCAGACCTGTTTACTTTGCCTTTCAATGTGATATGGTTCAACGAGGGAGCCTTACAAGCCAACGGAAGATCTTTTTCGTGGTCTTACGAATTGCTAAAAATAAAAGCCAAATCTCCTTCAAATCACACCCTGCTACCTTGAAGAAAGGGTGTAAAATAATGTAGTTCTATATACTCCTAAGAAAATAAATGCCTGAAATGCCTTTGATCATAGTTCTACTCAAAGATGACCTAGGGTTAAACAACAACAACCTGTCTCAAGGTTTGTTGACTAAACCCCTTCCCTATAAATATGTGGCCATGTACTGAAGTTAATATTAACTGTTAAGGCGACGAGCTGACAGAATGCTTGGTGGCATTTCGCCTGTCTTTGTTCTGAGTTCAAATTCTGCTGCTGTCGGTTTTCCTTTCATCCTTTCGGAGTCGATAAAATAAGTACCAGTGGATAACTGGGATCGATGTAATCTACATACTTCCGCTCCCGAATTTACTGGCCTTGTGCCAAAATCTGAAATCGATATTAACACAACTGAAACTAAGAAACAACACAAGCGTAGCTGGTGGAGTGTGACGAGGGATGAGATCCACTCCGGGCAATGTATAGGCTGGAGGGAGGGGGAGCTAGTGGGGGAGGGGCGGAAAACTCAAGGGCAGCCCTGAGTGGCACATTCTCGAGCTAAGTCGCTGAAAACCAATCAAGAACTGGCATCGGTTTAACCTTTCTCCAAAAATGTTTGGCGTTGTGTCATTGCTGAAAATAAATAGCAACGCAATCAAAAAGGACAAGTTTCGTTCCTTTCCAAATTCAATTCTCGCTTGTATTTTTACAATAATTTTACCAGTCAAATGGGCACATGAATAGGTATCAATTACAAAGTCCACTTCGCAACAACATGGTTCCGGATTCAATCCAATTGTCGAGAATCTTGGGCAAGTGTCTCTTGCTATAATTTCGAGTTGACCAATGACCTGTAGAGGAAATTTCGAGGAATTGTAAGGGAAATTTGGAGAAACTTATTGTGTTTTATATATATGATCAACATTATCATCTCTAACGTCTGCTTTTCTATACTTGCATGGGTCACGCGGAATTCGTTGAGGTACATTTTTTACGGCTGGATGCTTTTCCTATCGCCAGCCCTCACATGTCTCAAGCACGATAATACTTCCCCGTGGCCGGGTGTGTTTTCAGGGAATACTGAAAATAAAGGACACCGCTTGTATGACGGTAACGCTTTTTTACAACTATCACACAACGTCAAGAAAAAGACACACACGCACACGAGTAAGTGGACAAACGAAAGAATGTAGCACTCAACACATTTGGTAGGAGTTACGTATATTGATGAGATAAACGTGTCCTGCGCTCACATGAAACCTTAAGCCTTGTGGAACTGAGTCAAACTGTTATTATATATAGTAGTTTTAACGTCCATTTTCCCACGCTTGCATGGGTCGGACGGAATTTTTACGGTGAATTTTTTACAACCAAATACCCTTCCTTTCGCCAACCCTCACCTGTTTGCAAGTCAGAAAATATTTCCCAAGACCAGACACGTTTACATGTATTCCGTGAAAGACTGGAAACGAACAACCACTACTTGAATGATGATGACATTCGTTTAGAAGCATCACATGAAGTCGAGGCAAGGAGACAGTAAGACACACATACGTATACACATATACAAACACACATGTATACACACACACACACATATATATATATATATATATTATATATATATATATATATATATATATATATATATATATATGTATATATATAGTCAATTTAAACATGAACAAGCAAGAAAAAAACACGAAAAAACAACGCGAGGACGTGGAATAAGTACAGTGTTATTGAACACTCAGGAAAGGATATATACACACACACACATATATATATACACACACACACATACACACACACACACACACACACACACACACACACACACACACACACACAATATATAACATGTGGATCGTTAGCGATTTTTTTCCTCCGTCTTCCTTTTCTCTTGGACTCTCCTCTGTCTCCCGTTTCTGAAGAAGAGCTTTGCTCGAAAAGTAAAACTATCTTCCTTTCCTTCCCTGAGCGTCTGTTGATACTTTGCATGTACCACGTCCTTGCGTTGTTATTTTTTCTTGTGTTTTTCTTCGTTTTTTTTTATTAATTATATATATATATATATATATATGGGAGAATTTACGAAAAAAAACAACAGACGAGGACAGGTGGTGTAGACAACAAAAGGATGTATTAGTTTAACGCTCGGGAATACAGAAAGTCTTTAACGTTTCAAGCCACGCTCTTCAACAGAAAGAATACGGAGAAAACAAGGAGAAAAACTCACAAATATATATACACACACAAATATATGCACACACACAAATATATATATATACATACACATACAATGGGCTGCTTTTTGTTTCGGTCTATCAAATCCATTTGTTCACTCACTAAGCCATGCTACTCTCACTCAGAGTAAAAGGCAGACTGTATGATGCATGTGTACGAACAGCCATGCTACATGGCAGTGAAACATGGACCGTGACTGCTGAGGACATGCGTAGGCTCGCAAGGAATGAAACCAGTATGCTCCGATGGATGTGTAATGTCAGTGTGCATACTAGACAGTATGTAAGTACCTTGGAGAGAAAAGTTGAACCTAAGAAGCATCAGTTGTGGTGTGCAAGAGAGACGATTGCGCTGGTATGGTCATGTGGCGAGAATAGATGAGGATAGCTGTGTGAAAAAGTGTCACACCCTAGCAGTTGAGGGAACCTGTGGAAAAGGTAGGCCCAGGAAGACCTGGGATGAGGTGGTGAGGCACGACCTTCGAACATTGGACCTCACCGAGGCAATGACTTGTGACCGAGACCTTTGGAAATATGCTGTGCGTAAGAAGACCCAGCAAGCCAAGTGAGATCAAAATCCAAGGCCTCTGCCAGGGATGTAGCCAGCCCACTTATGCGTAACATTCCTTCACTGGACACTAAACTCCGCTTGCGAAGACCTGTTGAGGCAAGTGAAATCGAAATCAAACTAAATTTGACAACTGGCACCCATGCCAACATTTCTTTCATTGAACACTAAACTCGGCTTGCGAAGACTTGTTGGGGCAAACGAAAGCGAAATCGTGATGGCACCTGTACCAGTGGAGCACTAAGAGCACTGTCCGAGCGTGATCGTTGCCAGAGCAGCTGTCTGACTTCCATGCCGGTGGCACGTAAATAGCACCATTTGAGCGTGATCGTTACCAACGTTGCCTTCCTGGCACGTGAAAAGACATTCAAGCGAGATTGTTGCCAGTGCCGCTGGACTGGCTCCTGTGCAGGTGGCACGTAAAATACACCATTTCGAGCGTGGCTGTTGCCAGTACCGCCTGACTGGCCTTCGTGCCGGTGGCACGTAAAAGCACCCACTACACTCTCGGAGTGGTTTGCGTTAGGAAAGGCATCCAGCTGTAGAAACTCTGCCAAATCAGATTGGAGCCTGGTGTAGCCACCTGGTTCACCAGTCCCCAGTCAAATCGTCCAACCCATGCTAGCATGGACAGCGGACGTTAAACGATGATGATGATGATGATGATGTCATTCACCAATGTATATTGGTGAAAGATGTACAAACAGGCAAGTAAACTAGTATGTGAACAAAAATATCATGTAGCATTTGTTCTGGTTATGATGCACTGATATTCTTGTAAGTCTCGCAAATATAAACGTGGCAAAGCAGCGATTAATCAGTTGGAATCATGCATGAAATTGGCAAAGTCATTAATGTACCACATTTCAATAGTAGAGTAGGTGCTAGTAGATTAAGTGTAGTAATCCAAGGAAATCTATTGAATAAAATTAATGTAATTAGTGCTGAGAACAACAATTTTCTAAATGATTAATTCTGGTCAAAAAAGGTAGGAGAGAAAATTTCGAATTTTTGTTATTGAAAATTAATTAAATCACAGGTGCAGGTGTGGTTGAAGAGTAAGAAGCTCACTTTGGAATCGTATGGTTTCAGGTTCAGTCCCACTATGCAGCACCTAGGGCAAGTGTCTTTTACTATAGCCCCAGACCAACCAATGAATTTGGTAAATGGAAACCGTGTGGAAATGCTTGTGTGTGTGTTTTCATATTCATCTTTCCATCACTTAACAACCAGTGTTGGTTTGTTTACATTTTTGTAACTTAACAGTTCAGCAAAAGGGACCAATAGAAAAAGTACCAGATTCTAAAAAATAAGTACCAAGGTTATTTCCAGGTGGTGCTCCAGCATGATAGTAGTCAAATGACTGAAACAAGTAAAAAATAAAAGAGGATCACTGAGAGTATTAGATACAAGTATGGCTATATGGTTAAGACATTCACCTCACAAATAACTGGTTTCAGATTTCATCCCACTGCATGACATTTTGGGTAAGTGTCTTCTGTTATAGCTTCAGATTGACCAAAACCTTGTGATGGAAATTTGCTAGACTGAAGCTGGAAGCTCATTGTATCATCCTCATCATTTTCACTTCCACTTTTCCATGCATCAGACACAATTCATTGAAACAGCTTTTCTATGGCAGGACACTTTTTCTGTTACCAGCCCTCACTTCTTTTCAAGCAAGGTAATATTTTCCCATAAGCAGACATGTTTTCACAAACAACTTAGAAGAATTATTAGAACTGATAGAATAATATTTTCAGGTTGCCAACCTCATCCTTTCGTTTCTCTTTTGTTCAAAAACTGATTTCCAAATGTCTGTCTCTACTCACTATAAAGTGCCATATACAACTTGTTCATAGTATATTCCAATAAGAAGTTGGATTATTGCATGAAATTTTGAAGTACATATACATAAGGCCTAGTGAATAAAATTTGGTAGAGGGGTAACCATGTGGGATCCAATCAAAGGGACATTTCTTGTTCTTGGGTGATAAAGTTAACAGCCTCTTCATTAAGGCAAAATACTTCTATCGTTCTATACTATTTTCCTCTTCTCAGATGCTGTACAGATACCCACATGCCCTTCAAGAATTTCTCTGCTTGTGCTGGTTTTTTCAGCCCTTCTACTTTACCTATTAATGTATTTATAGGTGAGAGCTCTCTCTGTCCCTCCCTGGAAAAACACTTTTAGGTCTGGCCTGGCTAAGCAAAACTGGTACCTCATATTAAACTCTGTGTTGTCTTCCAATGCCAAACCAACATTACAGTACTAAACGACAGGCCTGATCTTGAGGCTGTTGTAACTGATTGTTTGATGTTGCTGCTGATTACGTTCGTTTTTATTATTGTTGCTGTTTACAATGTTGTTACAGTTGTTGTTCTCATCTTTGCCATTACTCAAATTAACACCACCACTATACTTTTAACAAGATCCATTCAGTTGCAAGTATTTGGGCCAGACTTGTTTCAGGCTAACTTCCTCTTAACAGTCTTCGGATCTGTTGCCCATTCTCCTTTCACACTCTTATGATCGAACCTACCCATTCACCCTGTCCAATCTCTAATGTTCTCCTTCTTGTAACTTGAGGGTATATTTTGACACCTCTGCACTACCTTCTCTCCTTTCCCAACTAGGGTAGCCACATATCTCCTCTACTGCAAGACACTTATCTCTATCCCTCTCATAACCTAGCATAAAGTCACCTCTTCAATACAACACAACATCAGTTGATGGGTCTCGTTTTGCAAGTTACTTGGTAACTTCGTTTGTGCCAGTACTATGTAAAAAAGCACCAAGTACACTCTGTGAAGTGGTTGACATCCAGCCATAGAAATCATACAAAAGACACTGAAGCTTAGCACAGTCCTCTAATTCATCAGCTCTTGCCAAATTGTCCAACCCATGCCAGCATGGAAAATGGATGTTAAATGACTATATATATATATAATTCATATATACACACAATGTACCAGGTGATGAACAAACAATCTTTGAAACAATGTTACAAACAACTGAAATATAAAGTTAACTAAAAAATGTTTCTATCAAGTTGATATAACTCAGTTTCAATAGTAACTGCTGTATCCACTACTACAAACCTGAAAGAAAGTTCCTTCTAGTGATAACTAGATATCAATACTGAAATTATGGTTAATTATTGAAAAGACAAACTATTTTTAGATTTAATCTATTTTATTATTCAATGGAAGTTACCAGTCCTGACACTTGTACTAGACTTATACAGACCTCAATTTTTAAAACAGTAAGGATTTAAATGTATTCAGTAAATTCAAATATACATTAGGCATTTGTATTTCATTTGTAAAGACATCAGTTTTATAATTTAAAACAAAAAGAGTTGGGATTATAATTTTTAATCCCCATTAAAAATTCACAACACTAATTTTGATGAATAACTCTTCTATAATGATGATGATCTTTATGATAGTGTAATTTTTTTTCTTTTTTTTTTTAATAGATTTTCTGACATATAAAGAACGCTTAGACTTAGACTAAATAAAGAGCTATTATAACTTTACAACTTAAGAACATTAAGCTGCCTTATGATAATAATTAGAAGCACATTAATACATGAAGAATGTCATACAAACTCCAAATGTAAAAGGGCCTTTCTTCTTCAGAGTGTTTTATATAAACAGAAGGGTTTAATATTTACAACTATTGTAAATGCTTAACTCTCCATAATAGACTTAGCTTACAGAACTCAGCACTTCTATATATGTGTGTGTGTGTGTGTGTGTGTGTTACTGTTAAATATCAATACAATATTTATCCTCTGACTATCAATAGTGTAAGTGCCAATAAATTGTACCAGTTTGAAAGGTCAATATAATCAGAAAAAAGCATGAAGTCCATATTCATAAACTCCAGTAGTAATTTTCCCTCTGAGCTGCATGCTTGTGTGCATATGTCTTACAATTAGTGCAACAAAGGAAATACTGTGTGCACACAAACTTTTTCAAGATGAAATTCAATTTCTTTTTTACTGAAAATAATAATCATCATCATCACTATTTAACATCTGTTTTCCATGCTGGTGTGGATTGGACAGTTTCACAGGAGCTGGTGAGCCAGAAAACTACTGCAAGCCCCAATGTTTGTTTTGACACAGTTTCTATGATTGGACGCCCTTCCTAATGTCAACCACTGTACAGAGTGTACTTGGTGCTTTGTATGTGGTATCAGCACCAGTGAGGTCACCAAGTAACTTGCAAGACAGGGTGAATATAAAAGCAGGGGTACAAAGAATTGGAAGGTGAATCGTCAATACAGCATCTGAACAATGGTTACTCACATGAATGGGCACATTTTTTGCAATGAAAGACAATTTTCATACAAACAAATTTCTAACAGACCCACAGCAAAATATTAGAGAGAACACTGCCCAGTAGACAAATGAAATCATAATCTTTAGAGCAACCATTTCTGCTACACTTCTAATAACTTCATTCTTTATGTTGCTGTTACTTTTGAAAGATTTATAATGCTTACCAGACTCCATGGTTCTGTTATCAACTTAAAGCTAAATGTACAACAATGACACATAAATTATTTTTATTTAAAGTGACTTAAAAGAGAAATACATGATATAGCAACATTGCTATATATCCCTTTCTTTCTCATTGAGATCTAACTTTTCTTCCTCAGAAATGAAATTAAAAAACAGAGTAACATTAGTTGTTATCACTCATTAACTCAAAAAGGAAATGCTGAGTCCAAAACCTGCAAATGACATCCAGAAAAGTGTTCTAACCAAAGAGCTGGAAGTATGATATATTGATATGGTGTTAAAAACTAATTTATTAATGTATTATGCATGTTGTGTTTCACTGAGAATGCAATATAGAGTAAAAATGTAATTAATTTTATTTTTTTAACTATAAAAAATTACATGAGAATTATGTTTGTATATTAATAGCTATTAAAAAAAGGTGAGAAAATGTAAAAAGGAACATTGCATTTTCTTAACTTTAGGTTTGATTAGTTAGGTTAATATATCTAACAGAATAAATATTTCTTCAACAGAATCAAAGCAATAACTGATATTGTTTCCAAATATTTAGTGAACATATTTATTACATACAACATATAATTCCTGGGATATTTTTTCATTATGTTGTAATATCACAAAAGGGCACCTTTTATAATTTACTGGAAAGTAATAAATTCCTTTAAGGTGTATGGCATTTTCTTTATTATTATGTTTTTGTAAAGATTATCAAAATATAATCATTTCTAAAATAAATATTCATACATAGATAGACAGACAGATAGATAGACATAAAATTTCAATTTTTAAAACCAAATGATATTTAAAACAGTACCAAAGATCTAATACAATATTTTCCCCCTTAACTCTTTTAAATTACTTAAACATTCTAGGTAACTACTTTGATATGTTCTAATGAATAGATATTTATTAGAACATGATTATCAGCCAGTCTCTTTGAAACAACTTGGTCAGTATAATAACAGTTCGAGCAAACTAAATTTTAGTAGTGGTCTCAAGACTATTCAAATTTCATAAGATGTTATTGCAGTGACAGCAGGTTCTTCAACTTGAGAAGGTTCTCGGCCAAAATTAAAGTGAAAGATAACAGAGTGCTAGTTCCTGTTTGCAAATGATTATGTTCTCAAAGCAGGTTCAGAATCTGAGATGCAGCAGGGCATGAACAGATTCTTCTCTGCTTGTGATGATTTTGGCCTCGCCATCAGCACAAAGAAAATTGAAGTCATGCACCAATGAACCCTTTCTAAGGAGTACATACCATATGTAATGAAGGTGAAAGATTAGATTCTACTTACCACTGACAAGTTCACATACCTTGACAGCAATCTCTCAAGAATGTTCACAATGATTTTGAAGTAAACCACAGAATTGCCACACTCATCATTGCCTTCAGTGGACTTCACAAAAATGTGTAAGTGAAGAAGGGTCTCAACCTCTAAACAAAAGATCTACAGAACCATTATTCTACCAACTTTACTATGTGACAGTGAGACATGGACTGTTTACAACAAGTATGTTAAAAAGCTGAACTATTTGCACAAATTACAGCATACCCATTGATAGGAAAACATTCCAGGCACTGAGGTCCTCACTAATGCAGTGTTGCCCAACATCCACATTCTTCTCTACAAAGCCTAGTAGTTGTGGTCTGGTCATAATACCAGAATGGGTGATGAAACTTCTTCTCCACAGTGAGTTGATGAGGAGGAAACATTCAGTTAGTGAGTGGTGCAATCACTACATTGATACTATAAGCTCAAGATCTTCCTAAGAGACTTCTAAATTAATCCAAGCCATAAGAGAATCTCACAACTGAGAAATATAGCTGGTGCAGCCCCATAAGAAAAAATGACATAGCATCTAAGCAGACTAGGAGAAGATGGAATGAACAGAAGAGAGACCTGAGAAAGTCAAAAGCTACCTGCACACTGACAAAAAAGAATTCATCAGCTATTCTTGAACACATCCATAAGTAACGACATGTTCATTGTCCATATGCATAAACACAGAAAGAAATTATAATTCCTAAACAATTTTAAAAGGAACCAGTTTATTTTTCATAATAAATTTAACAAGCAAAAATAACCACATAAGTTTTATTGTTCCTATTTCTTGCAGCATCTCATATTAACACCCATAAAGATAGTAGAATAACAGAAATGAAAGAGTACTAGATTAAATGATTTGAGGCAGTTGTCTATATAGTGTTCTAACTTCAAATCCTACCAGAATCATAAAAATCACCAGTAACACATTGGAAGTATTTCAATATATCATACCTTTCCCCTAAAAATGTGTGCCACTGTGTCAATGTTAGCATTCAATATTAATAACTGTAACAGTAAGAGTGAAATTGTTAACATCATAGATGCAAGCAAGGTTGTGTGGTAAGAAGGCGGTGAGCTGGCAGAATCGTTAGCACACCAGGTGAAATGCTTAGCGGTATTTCGTCTGCCGTTACGTTCTGAGTTCAAATTCCGCCGAGGTCGACTTTGCCTTTCATCCTTTCAGGGTCGATAAATTAAGTACCAGTTACGCACTGGGGTTGATGTAATCGACTTAATTCCTTTGTCTGTCCTTGTTTGTCCCCTCTATGTTTAGCCCCTTGTGGGCAATAAAGAAATAAGAAGTTTGCTTCCCAACTACATGGTTCCAGGTTCAGTCTTACTGCATGGCCCCTTGAACAAATGTCTTCTTCTAATAGCCCCAGGCCAACCAAAGCTTTGCTAGTGGATTTAGTAGACAGAAACTGAAGGAAGCCCATCATACGTGTATGTGTGTGTGTGAGAGAGAGAGAGGGAGAGAGAGAGAGGGGGAGAGAGAGAGAGTTTTTGTGTTTAACTCCCACTGACAACTGGTGTTGGTTTGTTTATGTCCTGGTAACTTAGTGGTTTGTCAAAAGATATTGATAGAATAAGTATCAAGCTTTGAAATAATAAGTACTGGAGTCAATTCATTGGACTAAAAGCCCTTCAAGGTGCTGAGTGCCCCAGCTTAGCCACAGTCCAATGACTGAAACAAGTAAAAGATAAAAGATCTATAACATAATGATTGCTTAGTTAACAATATACTTTCTCCAGAGTCACTATACATTACCTGAAGCAGGAGACAAATTCCACTGCAAAAATTGTTAATTTATCCATCATCCCCTGCTACTCTTCTGCCCACATTACAACAAAGATAACTCCCACTCAGGCTTCAATTGATATTTATGTACCTACTTATTGGTTTTCTAATGCCACATAATTATTTTCATGTATTATTAACAAATTCTTTTGAAATCTCAGTTGCTTAAGATTTTTTTACTAATTCTTACTGTTTTTAACCTGCTAAATTCATATCTGAAAACGGTCATGTTCTACATGTTCTAGTTTTCATGCAAATTTAAGTTTTACATTCTAGCCATTTGCAGTCAAATTAATTAATTACCTCTGCTCCACATCAAGCTGAGTTTGATGAAACAGTTTGTCAAAGCATTAAATGATGATGGTGAATGCTTCCAACACATAGTCTCTGCTCTCCCTGCTTTGTCCTTCGAGAAGATCAAGGCAGGTGTGTTTAATGGCTCATAGATTCATACACTTGTATGTGATCAAGAATTTGCCAGAAAGATGACAAGGAAAGGAGTACATGGCTTTCATTTGTGGTGGTAATAGAAAACTTTCTCATTAATAAAAAGGCTGACAACTATGAAACTCTCGTAGCTAATATGCTCTCAGTTTTTCATAATCTTGGATGTAACATGAGTGTCAAACTCCTCCATTTCATGTACAGTCATCTTGCTAGATTCCCTGAGAACCTAGAAGCAGTAAGTAATAAACAAGGTGAGCAGGTTCCATCAGGATCTCAAGACTATGGAAAAGCGTTACCAAGGAAGATGAGACAAACATATGATGGCAGACTACTGCTGGAGAATTAAGCAAGATTGCCCTGAAACAGTCCACAAATGCAAGAGCTTCAAGTGCAAATTCCTGCATGAATAGACTGCAATTGAGCTTTGCCTCCTCATAGTAATTAATGTCTTATTTATCAATCAGTTTTATATAAACTATAACCTTTGCTTATTAGGGAAAGTGTTTCAAATTGTGTTCTTGAATAAATTTATACTATCTTGCATTTTCTTTTTTATTATCCAGCTAATTTAAAGAAAGTTTAATCATACATTTCTCCTGATAGACTATGACATCAATGTGATGAAGATGAAATTTTGAAATATCTTGATTGCAAAAAAGTTAGAGCATTTAGGAAATAACCAACTTCAAATCTGAAATCTATGCACTCAAATTAGGTAATACCAAGTGTTGATATCAATGCAACAAAAGACTTGTTGACCAGTGTTATCTGTTAATCAATACACACACACACAGTGGATTCTCCCTCCCATCATTAGACTACACAGATAACTTGTTTATAGTGATCAAATGTTTGTGCTCATCTAAGTTCACTCCCTCCATTAAATCGACATTACCTGTACAGGTGTACCATGTGCCACATGTCAGATGACGAAATGATCACAGAGTAATGGGAAATGATGTTTTGCTCAAAAGCACAATGCAGCATCCAGTCTGGGAATCAAAACCACGATCTCACAATTGTAAGTGCAACACCCTAACCACTAAACCATGTACCTTCATATATAAATAAATAAATGTATGCATGTACGTACGTCCATATGTATCAGGCAGTTATTTTATATCTAATTTTAAGACTACATGACCATAAATTTTTCAGATGGGCCATGTCACCATGTGACAGATGTCCAAATTTCGAGAAAAAAATAGTAAGTTGAATTGCATAAAATCTAGAGCTTACAGAGAAAAATTAACTTCAGATTTGAATTCAGCATACTCAAATGAGTTAAAAACAAGTGCTGATATTAATGCAACAAAAACTTTGTTTCCTTGTGTATTACTATCATTATGGTTGAGCTCCAACCTGGGTTGCAACAACAAAATCCACCTGCCACACTTCTCAGTTCAATGTTACAGCCTTGAGATCCTGGATACATTCCAGGTCAATGTCTACAGTCAAGTTGTCAATGTAAGTATGACGTTTTTCTCTTCTTACATCACCATGAAGTGGGATCCACAAGACTAATTTGGATGCTTCCTGATCAGGGTGACACACACAGTGACCAGATAGTCGCAGCCATCTTTGTCTGATCTTCTTGCTAACTTTCAACATATTTTATGGAAACAAGGTGTTTCTCTATTTTAACATATTTGGAGTTACTATTCAAAATATTTTCCAAACACTAGAGCATACTTTAATACCTATTTACAGTGACGCACCAGAGAACTAATAATATTATTGAATTGATTCTTCTTCTCTTACATACAAATTTATCCAAACTCACAAACTTCACTATATGATTTTTGCCAACATTGACCACCACCAATTTCCTTGATGTCCCTGTTTTATCAAATGTTATTATACTTATTTGTAAATAAGATGAGAATTTTACAGAACTATGTAAAAGTTAAGAACAAAGTATTATTAATTTTGATTAAAAAAAGTACTCATCAACAACAGACTAACAGGAACCTCTATGTAGTCACTTGACCTGTCAGAACCAGTAACCAAATCTCCCTCTAATTGTTTTCACCAGTTAAAAAAAATAATGAAGGACACATTAGATAATGTAATCTATGGTACACTCTTTGTTCAGAAAAAGAAAACATAATATTCCTGACTGGAATACCTTTGATTATAAGTTTGTTTATGAGGTCTAACAACAATTATTTGGGGTTTTTAATCAATACAAACAGGACTTTTACTTCTTTTTTTCTTTTTTATCATTTCAATTTCCTCAACTAAAATTGAAATTATTAAATTTTACAAGACTAATTTCCTTTACCACAAAATTTTACTTCAAATCGTTGATAACTGCAAAACCTTTTTTTAATTATTTAGCACCAATTTACTATATTGACTAAGAACAGAGTTAGAAAAATAATGTGATACGGTAATGTAAATTATATATAATAAAGATGTGGTGTCTGTATGATAAATGTTTTAAATAGTTTTACATCTTAATCACAAGCAATACCTGACACCTTAAGCCAAGATAGATTACTCCAATTGACTATTTCTCTAGAACAGAGTGACGTGATGGAAAGCATGTCGTAAAATTATGTCCCAAAAATTCAGGCAAATATGCAAAATTTGAGATGATATTTCCATGTTAGTGTAGCAGTATAACATAGCAGCTTAATTTGAAAGGGACAAACATGAGAAATCGTCTGAGAATGGCTATTGATTTTCAATACTTGTGAGAGGAGCTAAAACTGGTTCTTTTTGCTGTGAACGTGCAACAGCAATCTGCAAACACTGCACCCACTGTTCCACATTCTGTTCATCCTTTGCTTTCAACACATACCTCTGGTCAGCAGTAAATATTTCAAAAGCTTTTGGAATGTCTCTAATACCTTTTCGTAAAGCTTTCACACTTTGTATTTTACTGACTGGCAATGTTTCTTTATGCTGAAATAGACACAGAAATAAGAAATAAGGTTTAACATATACCAAGTTTTACATTGTAACAAATTAACAACCTAAGAGCTGTATAATACATATAATCCCTGAGCTTCAGACAAAAGAGCTGTTTCAGTGAGTCTGCAAATGTTTTCTGATTAAATTATTTCAACACACAAAATAGATGTTAATACTTGGCATGCTGAGTAACAAATTGATACATTTTGTTCCACTCAGTACAGCAGCACTATATTTGAGAAATTAAGACATTGAACTTCTAACCTAGGGTTCAAGAATTCAAATCTTGTCACACACTTTAGTTACTTCAGTTTACTCCTATGAAAATAGGACCACTCTCTTTGCACATTCACTGAACCTGTCACATCCCACAACTCTAGAATAAAGACTTTGATTGGGGGAAGGGATTGTTTTGGTTTGGAGAAGAGGATGTTCTTATAGTTTTTATATGATATTATATTATATTATATCAGTGTTTTACTTGAGCAGCTGCAAGTTGATGGCAGTAAGAAAAATATGAGCAGGGAAAGAATTACTGAGGGATGGCATTCCAGAGAGGAAGTATTGGATAAAGTAGTTAATGTAGAGCCAAGAGTGAGCAGGACATAATATGGGTAACAATGAGAGGAGAAACGGATGAGACAAGAATGCATGAATAGAGGTAGTACAAAACAAGCCAGCTTTGAGGAGCAGAGACCATTAGTGTAGTGAGAAGACAGCATGATGCCAATCAGTACAATAGCCTCTACAACGTATGTATGTGTAGTGATAGCATCATCTCAGGGGTGAGAGTGGTATTCTGTTGTAAAATATAAAGTTTTTGCCATGTGCACAAACCATTGTTTGTATGAACTAAAACCATCTTTACTGTTGTTCCCATGACTTGTAGCTTAGAAACATCAAAAGGCAAACAGAAAAGTTTAAATCAAAGGGGAAGGAAGAATACTTACTGAATCACCTTTGCTGTAGGTAATGTTTGATCCTGACAAGCTGAAATACCGCGTTTTCCATCGTTTCAGAAATTTCCACCGACCCTTTTTCTCTTTTAGTTGTCCCTTCAAGAAAGCAGAGATTTTACAAATCTTAGTAATAAATCAATAGAAAACTTCTATAAAACTATATAAAACTATATACTGGGAATGGCTAACTACAAGGTAACAGGAAGATGGGTACTATTTAATACCGCCTTAAATAGTACCCATCCAACAGGAAGAACAAGCATTTATGTTGATGCTAACACACTGTAGTTATACAAAACAATATAATTAATATTACACCACTAGTGATCAGAAAAACAAAACTCATTAGCTTAATGAGTAATTCTGGTTGAGAAAACAAAGGGAAACAACTCTAAAATTTCAACTGAAATTTCTTGGCGGTAAAGTCTGATCTTTGGCAAGTATGGTATTAATTCCAGTTGTGTTTTGGTCTAATTAGACCTCCTCAGTGAAACCTACTCTTAACTTATACTTGCCAGACCTATGACTACAAAGAGATACAAAAGAGTGAGTAAATAAACACCAAAAGACATAACTTAAAATAATGACTAATGGAAATTGCCTAAGGACAGATAGCTTCTAACTGTGCTAACATATTTAAGTTGTCACAGCTATCAGTATTTAATCATTCCATCTCTTTACATTTCATAGGTTATCATAAGTCTAACAAAAACAGGTTATGACTACACTTCATTGAGGAGGTCTCATAAGAGTGAAACATGTCACTGTACTCAGCAAAGATCATACTCACTCCCCATTGGATGCCAACATTTTTCTATTTTAGCTAATTAAATTTCAGAATTATTTATTCTATCTTTCTTCATCATAATCTATCATTAAATTAATTTTATCTCCTCACTACAAGTGTGATGTTTTAATAAATAAAAACTTTTTGGTTTATTACATTAAGAAGGTTAGCACCAACTCAAGCAATTAGCAGTTTGTCTCTGGACATTACTGTACTTTACTGTAAAACAGCCTTTGTAAATAACAAAAAGAAAAAGACACAAGAGTTGAATGGTGCATCAATGTCATTATCATCATTTAACATCCACTGTCCATACTGGCATGGGTTGGACAGTTTGACCAGACTGACACACTGGAAGGCTGAACCAGACTCCAGTCTGATTTGGCATGGTTTTCTACAGTTGGATATCCTTCCTAACGCCAACCACTCTGAGAGTGTGATGGGTGCTTTTATGTGCTGCCAGTACGGATGCCATTTGCATGACACACGGGAGCTTTTATGTGCCACTGGCATGGATGCCAATTTGCATGACACTGGAATCTGCCACAAGTGTGATTTTGCTTGGCTTTATGGGTCTTCTCAAGCACAACATAATGCCAATTGTCTCAGTCATTGCCTCCGTGAGGCCCAACACTCGAAAGGAACTCAGCCACTTTACCTTTGTGAGGCCCAACACTCAAAAGGAACTCAGCGACTTTGCCTCCGTGAGGCCCAACACTTGAAAAGTGTTCCTTACATGCCACCAGCACAGATGCACTTGGCTTGACGGGTCCTCTCAAGCACAGCACATCACAAAAGGTCTCAGTCACTAGTCATTGCCTCTGTTAGGCTCAAAGTTTGAAGATCATGCTTCACCACTTCGTTCCATGTCTTCCTGGGTCTATCTCTACCACAGATTCCCTCCACAGTTAGAGATTGGCACTTCTTTACACAGCTGTCCTCCTCCATACACATCACATGACCATACTAGCACAGCTGTCTCTCTTGCACACCACATCTGATGCTTCTTATACCTAACTTTTCTCTCAAGATGCTTATACTCTGTTGAACATGCACACTGACATTGCACATCCAGCAAAGTATACTGACTTCATTTCTTTCAAGCCTACGCATGTCCTCAGCTGTTACAACCCATGTAACAAATGGAAATAATATATAAAGTAGCGAGTATTTCTAAAGTTTTTCTTTTTTCTTATTAGTTACTCATAGGAAAAGGTGGAGTTAGTCAATGCCCATGAGATTTTCCAAGCCCTCCATACTGGTGAGATTGCAGTGCTTAGTTCAATTTATTCATTTAATATGAGCAGAGAAAGAAAAAGGTCCAACTAGACACACCTGTAGGTCAATAGATCTGGTTTACCCATTCATGAAAGTTTCTGATATACAGCCAAATAATAGACAAAATCATTGCATAACAACAGACAAATCTCCAGAGAAGAATGGTAGAGTCACAGGCTTGTAACAGTAATATGAACTGAAATATATCTTTACTTACAGAAATAAATGGACTACCATCCTGAAGTAAAGTGACCATTTTTTCAGGGTGGTTGCACATAAAACATGCCCAATGGTGCTCAGCAGCATTGAATTCAAAAACATCGAAATAACGGACACTGTGAAGTTCATGAAGAAGAGCATCTTGATCCTACAAAGACAAGAAAACAACTGAATTTAAGACATTGAAATTAAATCTGCCATAACTATTTCATGACATCTAATCCAAGTTCCATCATTCTAAGTGGTAGTATTACATTCATTTTCTGTTTCAGCTTGATTCGAGTCATTTGCCAATCATCCCTTCTGATTGTCATCTGCACCTTAATAAACATAACTATAAAGTTAGTTATTCTATGTCTTCTTTGGCACACTCTAATCCACTTCATCATCATCATCCAGTGTTTTAAATCCAAGTTTTGTCCCCGTTAATGGGAATGGCCAGATCTACCTCAATGCCATAGCAACCGCCCTCACACCATCTTGCCATCTTGCCCTGATTTGGGTGTCCTCCCATCTCAAGCCAACCCTCGCAATCTCCTCCCCCACCTGTCCCCTCCATGTTTTCCTCAGTCTAGCTCGCTTTCTCAGTCCATTTACCTCAAACTTTAGCACCCTCTTAAGAATATGCTCCTCATCCCTCCTCAACACAAGCCATACCACTGCACTCCATTTGCCCTTGCAAGCCATTCCACCGATTCCTTCAACCCCAGCATCCCCATCAAGTCCTCAGTCCTCCTCTTATCAAACAGCTTCACTCCACACATTTCTCTCACCATTGCTCTCTCGGTCCTTCTCAAAACTACCATCTCTCTTTTTCCCTCAGACACCATATCTCACTCCCATACAGCATTGCAGCTTGAGCAACTCCTATAGCCCTTTACTTTCATCTTCAATGAGAACCTTTTCCCACATAACAAGATTCCATATTCCTTGAACTTCACCCAGACAAGTCTCGCTCTTGCTGTCACAGCTGCTTCACATCCACCACTTACATGCACCCTATCTCCCAAATAACAAAACCCTTTCACCGTTTCCACCTTGTCACATAGCGTTTCCACTGGTTCTGCCAGCTCTCCAGCTCTTTTCTCACATCTTCCACAAACTCTCTTGCCAGTCTTGGGGTCACCTTCTTCATTTTCATACATCTACCATGAATCTATTTCTCACACCTCTACACAACACCATATTTGCCATTACCCTCCTCCCACATACACCACATGGATCCACCTTACTCACAAACATTTCTCCTTCCACCTGCTCACCATCACCTTTGTCTTCTTTGCTTTCAAAGCATCTCCTTCCATTTCCAAAATTTCTCTCTCAATCCCTCCTTCATCTCACTCATCAGAACAAGGTCATTTGCATACAGTATCTCCATTATCAATCCCTTTCTTGCACTCTCCGTCACCACATCAACCATTATTGCAAACAACTATTTACCATAAACTAATAGTTCACAATACATGTACAATAGTTCATTCATTTATTTTCATCAAATCTGTACTTAGACACGTAATTGTTTCAACACTTAATTTCTCCAGTGCAAAAACTCTCAAATTTTCATGCTCCTTGAAGAAAGTAATAAGAAAGTACAGTTGTTTATCAAATGTACTTTGACATCACACCTGGCTGAGTCAAAAATTCTTTTACAAATTCTCACTGATGATTTTTCGGTAACTTGTATTTCCACGTTATATCATTAATTTGACACAATTTGTTGTCCAACTGTTGTTGAATTGTTTATTCATTATTTTCAAATATAGCTTACAAATATCAATTGTTTATTGTTTATTTTACAGCTTTGATAATGAGTGATAAAAAAAATTGCAATTAGAGCCATTTTACACTACCTGTGGGAAAAAGAACTGAGTGCAAGGGCAGCAACAGAAGAAATTAATGATGTGGAAGACCCAGGAGCTGTCAACGAACATGTAGCACAAAAGTGGTTGACATTTCAAGGAAGGTGACACCTGCTATAAAGACAAACTAAGATCAGGAAGACATTCTATTGTGGAAAATGAGGCCATGCTTGAAATGGCTGGACAACAGCCAAATACAAGCAATTGTACATTGTCAGCAGAACTTGGTCCTTCACAAAGCACCATCAATAAACACTTCTATAAGCTCAACCTTGTGAACAAAAGCTGTCAAGAAACTTCTCATGAACTAACCAATGACCAGGCTCAACAATGTATGAACATTTGCAAACTGCTGGCAATTCCCTAAGATGCCTATTTTTAGTATCAAATTGTAACTGAGGATGAAAAATGGATCTATTTTTGCAATCTTGGTAAATCAGTGGCTTTGTTCCAGCTAGACTTCAGAAAATGTTGTCAAACAAGGGCAATTTAAGCAGAAGGTCATGTTGTGTGTCTGGTGGAATTTCATGGGGGATGGTTGCACTTAGAGCTTGTCCTAGATGGTCATGCTGTGAATGTTAACCTTTATGCTCAACAATGGCAGTGACTATATGATGCTTTAAAAGCCAACTACTCAACATTGGTCAATCAAAAACACACACTTCTACAACATGACAATGCCCTAGCACATACTGCCAATGTGACCAAGTGCTAACTTGAGTAGCTTGAAGGGGTGAAAGTGCTGCCTTTCCCTGCCTATAATCCAGACCTTACACCATCAAATTACCACATTTTCTGACCCATGGTTCATTTCCTGCAGGGACAGAACTTCAACAATGTAGATGAGACTGAAAATGGGCATAGAGTGTATTTTGCCTCTAAACCAGCCAAATGGGATAAGCATGGAATAGAGCATCTGGCACAACAATGACAACAAACCAAATATACAATTTGATGAATAAACACTTTTAGTATGTAACTTGTTTGAACTATTAATCAAAGCTTGAAATACAAAAAAATCATGATCCAACCTGGTAGTAGCTACACCTGGAAGTAGGCATAAAACGTGATGAAGGTCAGTGTTGAATCCCAGTCTTACATGGAAGGAAGAAGTTAGACCAGATAAATGCATGCACATACATAAAGACTATGTAGAGTGATGGTAATAGTAGAAACTACAGAAGAAGGGTCATTATAGAATTTGGACTTTATGAGAGAGATTTCACAGTAAGTCACATTAGATTCACAGAGCAGAATTACTGTCTCAGTTGAGTGGTTTCAGTTTATCTTCTTATCTCTCATTTAACTTAATTTCAAATGAATAAATCTTTAGTTACAGCCAGGTAACCTATTTCTAGTAACATGAGTCCACATATAAATGAATATGCATATTTCTAGTAATATACACATATACATAAATATTCATACTTCTAGTAACATATTTGTGTGCATGGTGTATAAACTGCTCCTACTACCAATCATTATCATTGACTGAACTTCCTTTTATTCGCATTAGTGGAAAAACTAATCTGGAATCTCTCATGGACAAGTCAAACATTCAGTGAAACGAAAGTTAAATAGAGGAGTTGTGTATATCATACTTATGTAATAACTGGAAATTCTACACTTGAGTCTTAAAATATTTGTTTCGAAAGAAAAATTGAAAAGAAAAAAATGAAAAAGGAAATCATAAACCATCAAAATTTTGTTTCAGAGCTATAGAATTTTAATCCAACAATGCTAACTAAATAAAATGAATTTTATACTGTCAACAACTGCTGAATGTTTAAAGTGAAATAACTTATCTATTGGGCCATGTATAATATATGATGCCTTCTTTTTACCATTTAGCCATTCTAATAAGGAAAAAATTGTTTCCTTTTCAGAATTTGAGCATTTTTATGTTAATGCAACAGATATTGCTTCCCCCAGTTAAATGCTCTTCTGATAACCAATTAACCATAGAGTAAGAGTAGAATCTGTAGTCACTGAGGTAGACTGAGGCAAATGAAATTATGTTCAATGGTTAAAGTCAATTTGAAATCAATTTAGTCAATGGTAGAGTATTTTAACACGTTAACAATGTGTTTTGGGTTTTTTTAAGCATTTGATCATAAATACTAATATACATGGTCTGATCAATAAGTATCCGGACTCTTGCTATGGTAATGAAGCTAAAGCATGGAGAAGGAAGCCACTTGATACAGATTGACCTTGAACTCTGCTGTGCATGTGCACTAAGTTTTAATGTTCTAGCTCACTTCCTCTGTTTACAAAAGTGCTTGGAAGGAAGGTGTGTAGCGTGTGATCATCGCATTGACCATGACAGAGAAAGTTGAGCAGAGAATCTGTATCAAATTTTGCCAAAAGCTTGGCGATAGCTGCTCAGAAGCCTACGCAAAGTTTTCAAACAGTTTTCATCATTCTCAACACAATCAAGGAGATTTTGTGCAACTGAAACATGAGTGTCTTTTGGTCAGCTGAAAGCAGTTTTGGCACAAACATGGCAGATAGGCGTCTCATACCCAAATCTTCAGTGATAATGGACTGAACTGAACTGTAACTAATCTTCACATCCTCTGATAACACACAAATGGTGATTCGATGATTTCCCCTCACAGCTGCATGCACATCTGCGATGTTTTTCTCAGTTCTGCTGGTTGCAGGTCTCCCAGAACATTCATCAATGTCAACATTTTGCCAGCCATCTTGGAAACGTCTGAACCATTCGTACACTTGTGTGCGACTCATACACTCCTCTCCATACACTTTCTGCAACTTTGCTTAGGCCTTTGAGCAGGTGTCACCATGACAACTTTCTCTGTGATGGTCAATGTGATGATCACACGCTACACACCTTCTTTCCAAGCACTGCTGTAAACAGCAGAAGTGAACTAGAACATTAAAGCTTAGTGAACCTGCACAACAGAGTTCAAGGTCAATGTGTGCCAAGCTGCTTCACTGTGTGCTTTAGCTTCATTAACATGGCAACAGTCCGGATATTTATTGATCAGACCTCATATAAGTAAAAAAATATGAATTGATAAAATAGAATTAATTACTAACCTTAGCTGATGGAAATGATGATGTAACAACAGTAAGAAAACTACTTGGGCCTTTTTCTGACTTCAGAGCATCCCAACATCGTTTCAGACAACTTACAGATGTATCTTGTTGGCCTAAAGCAGAACTGGCTTTGGCCTAAAAAGAAAGATCACAAAACTTAAATGTTTTGAATAAACAAATTTTAGAAATTATAAAAAAGGATTTGCTTTATAGGTAAGAAAACATAGAACTTTGAAGCAAACAAAATGGAAAATCATGCGAAATTTTCAAACAACAGAGTGAGTGATAAAATGGGTATTGCAAATGGAAACTATAAGTTAGGAGTAAACTGCTGCAGCATCACTGCCATAAAAAATACACAAAGCATAATTGTAGCACATCATTATAGATAGTAATATACAATATATAACAGTATATGCAATAATACATGTTCTTATCTAAAATTTATATCTCCCACTACAAATTTGTAATTGTAGAAATGTACATATGTACATTTTCTGTCACCTAAGGCTATATATAAATAAATCTTTCATGTGACTTAAATCCAAAGATCGGTGTTTAACTTAATTTTTTCCAGTGACAAACAAATATTCTCCTAGATAAATATTTAATCTATCATACAAATTTTCTCAGAAGCTCTAGTGCCTATTCTACATACTTAAATGAATTGTGCCTATTCTACATACTTAAATGAATTGTGCCTATTCTACATACTTAAATGAATTGTGCCTATTCTACATACTTAAATAAAGTGATTTCTATAATTTGTTTGGGTTACAGAGGTACTGACACTTCACATAATGTATTTAAACCTAACATAACCAGACTTTACTCATGCACTGTAAGTTACTAAAGCACTGCAAGATAATGAAACAAACACCAATTACTCAGCGCTTCAACTTCTACAAGTAATAGTTTATTAACATAGTATTTATTTCTAGATGGTGAGCATATTTACAGATGCTGAGATATGAACTACCAGCTCTTTAGGTGGTAGGCCAATACCTATCAATTTGGATAGCAGTATTTCTCATGCTTAACACAAGTGACAAAATTGCTAAAGAAAGAATTGGTGTAAATTTTATGACTCTACAATAAGGAAATGTACCCAAATATTTGCTTTTTAGCAAGCAAAGAAAAGAATATTAAAATAATTTTATTAAAACATTTTTAAAAAATTAAATACAGAGTAACAGTAAAACTAAATCAGATATGAATTACATCTATTCAGTAGTCAATATAGAAGATAAGTGTGCACTGGTATTAAAATTGGAGTCTTATAAAAATTGAACTTGACTAAACTAGTTAAATAAATCATTATCTTTATTAAAATATCAAAGAAATTAATATAAATACAAGCTTATATGAAGTGTTCCTACATACAATCCATTGTGGTTAAGCATCCAATTGTAACATCCAATACAGAAGTTCCAAACAATTATTGCAGTGAATAAAATGTAGGGAATAAATAATATACACATGTGCTTATCATAATTTCTTCTACATTTGTTCTATGTATCATAACCAGTAATACTATTAAGAATAGTAGTAACCACACCACTATGCTGGAAGCAGATTAACTGATAATACTCTAGGTGGAGTTCTAAACTCAACAGAAGCAGTTGTACATTTAACTGTACACACAAGACATACTATTAAAATATCTACAAATATAATAGATAAAAATATATAAAGATATGCTTAGAGATATGTATAAACACTTGTTAATATCATCAGAATTTTCAATGTAGCTACAATTATTTTTAATGATACAAACTAGGTCAAGCATTTCTATGAGCTGTTGGCAGGAGTTATCCATGATAAAGCTAGCTTATAGAAAAAAGTGACCTGAGAATGATGTGCATCATAAAAAAGAATGACAAAGGGTCATGGTGCATGATGGGAAACTGTATGGCAAATTCATTTCACTTATGTCATTAAGAAATAATCGAAATAAGTTAAATTAAGAAATATCAATTGAAATGTTTCATAGTCTTAGGTGAGGTACATAACACTGCCTACTGCTTAGCTGATACCTTCTCACTTTGTGAATAGCTGTCAGAAAAATCATCCAGCTATAAAAATACTCAATCCAATAATTAGTACATGTGAAAATCTACCAAAACTATCCCACCTATGTATGGGAAAATCATGGATGTAAAATACTAATAGCAAACTAAAAGTTTGTAGCAGATCATGAACTACTAGCTATTATCAACACCACTAGCATTGTTGTAGTTGTCATAATTACATTTTTTTGTGTTTCTTAATAAAATAAATGATATAAATTTGCCGTACAGTATCATACCATGCATCATCAGGTCAGGTAAAGTACGGGGGAATGGACTGCGTTTGTCAGTATATTCTTAGGTCTCCTCAGGCAACCTATCAAGTAAAATCCTAGTCAATCCTCCATCTCTGTGAGATACTTCCTCATCTGCTGTGACCATGTGGTCAACCAACATGCCCCATCAATCCAGCTAGATCTTCAGTGAAAAGAACATGATAAGCAGGGTCTAACTTGGAAAATCAAGCCAAACAGTTTGGGCTGGTGTTCCCAAGTCATACAAGTAACAGGACATATGCCAGTTTCTAAGTAGAGTCATTGGTTGGATAAAAATCTGACCAGTGGTAACCCACAATCTTGCAAAGCATCCTGGTACCAAAGGAGTTCAGGTGACTCCTAAAAGTCAGGGGCAGTATCCAAGTCTCACAACAACAGAGTAGGATAGGGAGGACTAAAGATGTAAAGATTCAAACCCTTGTCCTCCTGCTCAGATATCAGCATTGCCAAACACACTTGTCCAATGAGTCTACAACTGCACCAACTCATCTAATCTTTTTTTAGGATTTCAGACTCACAGCTAATGTCACTATGAATCTCACTGTTAAGATAAGTTAAGCAGTCAACAACTCTGACATTCTCACCCACAACAAAGACAGACAAGATGGAATCCTCCAAGAAAGCAGAGAAGGAATGGATCTTTGCCTTGACCCAAGAGACTCAAAGACATAATAGCTCCACTTCCTTACTTAGTGAAAAAAGAGCATTCCTTAAGACATCCAGAGACTCAGCAAGAATAACTGCACCATTAGCAAAATCTAGGTCTGTAATCCTAGTTTCACCAATGAGTATACCAAAACTCGATCAAGCTAGCAGGCATTAAACAGAGTGGGAGCCAAGGCACAGTCTTGATGGTCCCCAGATTTAACTCGTAAAACGTCAGATGCTGAGCCCCCAATCTCAATCAACACTGACTGTTCTGGTGTACAAGGCCATAATCAGCTCAATTAGTTAAGGAGGTGTGCCTTGCAGTTCCAGAATCCTCCAAAGCACATCTTGTCCACTAATTCAAACACGTTGCAGAGGATGACATAGGCTACAAGCAGCTCCTGCCAAAAGCTCCACCTGCATTCAATGAGTACACAAAGAGCCAGAATCTTGTCAGTAGTAGACTTCTTTGGCATGAATCCTAACTGCCCCAGCTGCTGAGAAGCAAGCAGATGATTTCACACTCTATTCAAGATGACCCTAGGAAAGACCTTAATGGACACAGAGACAAGTGTAAGAGCCCCATAATTGCTCCATAGTAGGGTAATTATCCCCCTCTTCCAGTCAGGTTGTATGATGCCACTGCACCATGATCCTTTGTTATTCTTTTATGATGTACCTCATTCTCAGATGTAATCTAATAAATCTATCCCTTTGTTTTTATAAGCTAGCTCTACCATAGATGACTCCTACCAACAGCTTACAGAATCATTTGACCTAGTATGGCATCATCAATTTACATTATAAAAAGTAATTTTCAAAATTTGTCTTGAGATGTGTTGTACACTTTGTAAAGTGCTTGCTGCAGAAACCATACTAAAGCAGGCTGCAGAGCTTGATGCAGTCTGCTAGTTTGTCAGCCCCTGTGAAACCATGTAGCCCAGGCAAACATGGAAAGCAGATGTCAAATGATGATGATTTACCAGTAGTTAATGGTTATATTAATTACTGGTAAATTGTTTAATAACAAAGCTGATGAAAACATATAAGGGCTTTGTTAAATTTTTAAAGTGTTTCTTTTCTTTGCATTTCAACAATTTTTTCAAAGAAAATTATTTAATTAGATTAACATACTTCTACATAACAATAAAATATCTAATTAAAAAAACTATGTAAAAGTCACTAACCTGTAAAGCTAGAAACATGAGATGAATCCAGGTTTTGGGTATGTGTGTAATTAACACAAAACAATTATTACTATAAAGACACTCATCTCCTCGATGACTGGAACATACAAAGTTTAGCTTAACGTAACGTTTATGGCGACCATCTAGATAAATAAAGTATAAACATAGCATGAAATTAATAGATCAGATATTAGGATGGCAAAATATAGATGAAAAAAACGAGAGGAAGGTTTATATAATTTTCACTTAATAAATCAACTAATCACATTAAAACAACAGCTTTATCTAATCCCACATTATAACACAATGCTGAAGAATATTGTGTCAGATAATAGTTACAATTCAAAAAATGTGGTTTTAAAAAAAAAAAGTACTTACTAACAACACTACATTTTACAGGTGATGGCAAACGAGCAGTCACATTATTGATAAAAACACGGATCTTTCCAAGATGCTTTTCACAAAACTGTTGGACAACATCACGATACAGTTCCTTCTGAGAAATTAAAAAATTACAAAAAGTTAAAACAAACACAGGAAGTGATGTATACTTGGGTTTGTATGTAGGTAGTGAGGGAAATAGCTTAATGGTTAGGGTATTTGGCTCACGGTCATAATGTCATGAGTTTGATACCTGCGGGTGTGTTATGCTCTTGAGCAAGACACTTTATTTCCTGTTGATCCAATTCACTCAGCTGGCAAAAGTGAGTCGTACCTGTATTTCAAAGGGTCAGTCTTCCCACATTCTGTGATACGCTGAATCTCCCTGATAACTATGTTTAGAGTACACGTGTCTGTGGAGTGCACAGCCACTTGCACATTAATCTCACGAGCAGGTTGTTCTGTTGATTTGATCAGCTGGAACACTCGTCATCATAACCAACAGAGTGCCAGCCTGTAGGTATGTGTGACTGTGCATACATTGATACACAGTTGGTTGCATGTGAAATAAAAATACATAAATGGAGGATGTTTTGGCATTGAACAACACCTGAATAATTTTTATGTGTCTTCTGAAGAACTCTGGGAAATACTGTTCAAGATCAGAGGTGAAATGTCAAGTTTGCATATAGATGATAACTGTATACAGGTTGTTAAAGAGGAATAAAATGTTTGTTGTAAAACATAGCAGAAAATAAACCATTAAGAGACAGAAAGAAAAGTCTGGAAGATGTAACCAAACTTTTAGATAAACCACAGAATCAATAGAAACATCAGGATTAAGTTCAAATATATGCCATGTTATAAGGTTCTGAGGCTTCCTCTAAATTCAACCATGCCTGCATGAATGTATGTATGCAGTAAAAACATAAATTAAGATAGTATTTATCTTATGTCCAAGACATATTGTTTTAATCAGATATGCAAATACCAAATTCATGTAACAACAACTAAATGCAGCTGGTGGACAAGTTATATTTATGAGATATTATAACAGTCAAACATGTAGGTCAATTACACTTCTTCCCCTATTTTCTTCAATCTCTCTTCCTCAAGATTTATCTTTAGTGCTTGGTAGTTCTTTATACAATTGACATCTTCCACACACATTACAGACCTAACAGTAGTCTTTCTCTTTTTTGTACACTAAAGTTTTTCCCAAGTCATAGTCAATGATTTTGCTGACACTAAAGTTTCCAAAGACAAGATAATGACAAACTGTCAAGGAGCCTCTAAAGCAGTCATAGCCAAACTGCAACCCACAGGACTTTCTGAATGGCATGCTTAATGGGAAATTATCTCAATTTTTTCTAGTAGTTCAGCCTGTTTGATGATGACCCATGTCTCATGTAGCCCACTTCTTGAAAAAGGTTGTCGATGCCTGATCTAAACAATTACTTGGCAACTCAAAATATCAGGTAAATCTCCCTCGTATTGTATCCTACTGTCTTTAGATAGGAAGGATGCATTAATAATATAGTCATGTGTAGAGACACTAAGAGAGAGAGGGGAGAGAAAGAGAGGAGGTAGTGACAACTTGAACAACTGTGATTATAGGTCTGTCTCATCAAAGTTCAACTGGGTCTAAACAACATCAACAAAACAAAATGATGCTATTTGGCCCGCAGATCATCTCTGATTGACTAAACCTACGGTTAAAAATATTCCAGCTGTACTTATCTGTTTTTAGCAATATGCATCTACTTATGATCAAAGGTATTCCATTACTATCCATTTTTTTATCCTTTTTATCTCAGGCATGTTGTCAAGGATTATATTATTGCATGTGCTTTTCCTTCTTTTTTTTTTTTGAAGAAAGTAGTGGGGTTTGATCTGAGAGAGAGGTGGCTACCAACTCTTGCAGGTTGAGTAACTATATAAAATTACTGCCTATCCTTAAAAGATTGTCATTTTGGTCTCCCTTTGCTTGCTAAATGCAAGAGATCCCCAAAAGATCTAGATCATTGACAACAAAAAGTAATCTGAGGTAGTGAAAAAGGCTACTATTAATAATAACCGTTTCTATTAGGCAGGGTTAGAGGCTTGACAGGGTTAGAGACATTGGATGTAAGAGCTGTAGGCTGCTAATTGGTAGTTGAGGGTTGTAGGCAACTGTTAATTTAATACAGTGAGAGGTGTCTAATTTCTTGGCTTATTTTCATTGTGGATTGTTTTCAAATCTCAATGTAAATACTTGTAAAGAGGAAATGGCTTCAAAGTTTTGAAGCAGATTAGTTAAAGGTGATCACTAAAACACCGAGACTTGACAGGCTTATGTACAGAAAAAGAATTCTGTACCTGGCAGTTATGTGCATAAAGTGGTGAGGAGAGCCAGCTACAGAAGAGAAGTCTTAAGTTATGTATGTATGTATGAATGAATGTTTATACACACACACACACACACATATGCACAAAAAAAGTTAGGGGAAAATAAGCAGTAAACATAGAGCCTCTAAAGGTGTACTGCTTACTACACTAATCAGTGAAATTATTAATTAATCATTTACACCTTCATAAACTTTACCACCTACACACATAAAACCTCATACCTATAAAAAAGGAGATATTTGATTAATAAATTCAAAAAGGATAAAAATCTTTTACAAGAATTTTATCAGGAAGCCAGTGTGTAAAACAATTCATAAGGGAAATTTCTATTCCCAAGAATATAATTATTCATTTATATTTATATAAGGACATTACTACAGAATAATGCTACACAACAGACTTCCCAAATAAACACACTTTTTAGTACTATCAGATGCTGTTATACACCACTGATCACAATGCACTTCCTCACATTGTTGTAATTTTCAAATGATGCTAGCACACTGGCTAGGTGGGCAGGCTAACATTACCCCTGAATGAAACACCAATCCATTGCAGGGATAACCCATTTACAGCTGAGTGGAATGAGACAATGTGAAAGTAATTTACTCAAGAACACAATGCACACCAGTCTGGCAATTGAGAGTGCAACACTATGAGGCCATGCACCCTCACCAAATTACATTTTAAACTCACTTGTGGTGGTAGGAGGGGGGTGAAAAACAAAATATAGACAGCATTCATGTCACTCACCATAGAAGAAACAGGAGATGGACAGGATGGATTTGTGGCAGTTGACGTCAGACTGTTACTAAGAGGAATGTCTGATACCATGGTTTCAAAACTTGGGCTAGTTGGTCTATCAAATATTGGGTCAGTATTTAATGAACTTCTGAAAATACACAACAAATGACATCAAGTTTATCTCTAAAGATTTTCTATAAAATGTAGAGCCAGCACTGAAAGTTATGATGCTTCATATACATCTATATAAACAATGTAATCAAAAACAGAAAAATAGGTAATGGGTGTATATGCATATTTCAGGAGTTATTGCTCCTTCTTCAGTACCACATCCAACCCATTAATTATCCACAAATACATTGCTTAAACAGCCACTAAGTTTAGTAATGTAACACTATTGGATAAACCAATTTACATATTAAACACATTCCTGGCAACTGGTCTGTTCATATTAATGAAAACAATGTACTGATAACACAAAAGTAGAACACAGCATTGACTTATAAATCTTTAATATATTTGGTAGTGTATTATGGTTGCAAAACAAAATATGGTCTTTACCAGCAATTAACAACAATTGACATATTAACCCTTTAGTATCTAGATTACTCTGTCAAATGTAATGCTTATTTACATTGTTTTGAATTAAATATGCATTATTTTGTAGCATCAATGTTGAGATAGTGTATTTTTAGAATGACATTGTAGGATAGATGTAAGAAGTCAGATCTGACCATTTTTAATATAAAACATGAGAATATTTGGGCCAGATATTGCTAGTTTAAATGCTAAAAGGTTAAGAGAATTGAACCTGTCACTGTTTTTCTTTTGTCAAGACTTGGACAATTGATTTAAGAAACTTAATTGGTAGGTTAAGTTAGAAATCATTTAATTTAATAGAATCTTGGGAACAAATGAGGATAATTTCTTGGAATGCTTTGCCCAGTCAAATGGTACTTAGAAATCTGGCATTATGTTTATTGTCTATAATCAAACTTTTGGTGGGTAGTACAAGATAAAATCAGAACTTATTTTGAATGAAAAATATTAGTTGTTAAATACAAAATGATACTCTTACAGGTTTGCATTTTTATTTTTATTTTTACCTAACTGAAATTTAAATAATTGTAATTAGTTTAGTAAAATACTGGCATCTGTGCTGGTGGCACGTAAATTGCACCAGCGTGATCATTACCAACGTCGCCTTCCTGGTACTTGTACCAGTGGCATGTGAAAAGACATTCGAGCGAGATCGTTGCCAGTGCCGATGGACTGGCTCCTGTGCAGGTGACTAGTAAAATACACCATTTCGAGCATGGCCGTTGCCAGTAAGACATTCAAGCGAGATCGTTGCCAGTGCCGATGGACTGGCTCCTGTGCAGGTGACACGTAAAATCAGTTTGCTGGAGAAAATATTTCATTACTGCTCATTCTGCATAACTAGTGTATATTCTTGCATGCTGAAGGGCATATCTACAATGAGTTCATAGTATGCTGTTCAATGTCAGTGAAATCTGGTTTCAAAATATCAAATATAGGTACAACACCAACGTTCTGGATACTGATAGTCCAGAACCTCTTATAATGTACACTAATTTGTGAGTTGGAACTCCAAATTCCTGCAATTGATAGACTAGTTTATTGGCACCTTGCACAGTACAGTATTAATAAACCTGTATCATTTATATTAATGTACAGGTACCTGTTGGCACTCCGTCGCTTACGACGTCGAGGCTTCCAGTTGGTCCGATCAACGGAACAGCCTGCTCATGAAATTAGTGTGCAAGTGGCTGAGCACTCCACTGACACGTGTACCCTTAATGTAGTTTACAGTGTGACAACGCTGACCCTTTGAAGTACAGGTACAACAGAAACAGGAAGAAAGAGTGAGAGAAAGTTGTGGTGGAAGAGTACAGCATGGTTCGCCACCATCCCCTGCCAGAGCCTCGTGGAGCTTTAGGTGTTTTCGCTCAATAAACACACACAATGCCTGATCTGGGAATCGAAAACCGCGATCCTATGACCGCGAGTCTGCTGCCCTAATCACTGGGCCATTGCGCCTCCACATACAGGTACCTATATTTCATTTAATTACTTAAATAAATTTAATGTTTGTTTAATATAGAGTGTGTTGGCCAAGGTGACCAACCCTGGCTTGGAAAACAAAATCAGTAAACAAGAAAGGTTTTGGAACAAAAGGTTCTGGAAAATTAATGTTATACTTGTACTAAAACAATCTCATTTAAAGTAGCAGCATCATGATTGGATGACCATCTTATTATTATCATTAGCATCATCATCATCAATTAGCAACTGCTTTCCATGCTGGCATGGATTAGATGATTTCACTGAAACTGATAAGCCAGAGAGTTGCACCAGGGTTCAGTCTGTTTTGGCTTGGTTTCTACAGTAGGATACCCTTTCTAACATCTGTCACTCCATAGAGTGTACTGGATGTCTTTCACATGTCACTGGCATGGCTACCTTTCGTGTATCACTGACACAGGTACCTTTCATGCATCACTGGCTCAGATGCCTTTCAATTGTCACCAGCATGGGTGCCTTTCATGCGTCACCAGTATGGGTGCCTTTTGTTTGTCACCAGCACAGGTGCCTCTCACTTGTTACTAGTATGGGTACCTTTCACATGTCACTGGCATGGGTACCTTTCACATGTCACCAGCACAGGTGCCTTTAATGTATCACTGGCACGGGTGCCTGTTGCATGTCTCTGGTACAGGTGCCTTTCATGTGTCACCAGAACATATGCTTTTCACATGTCACCAGTACATGTGCCTTTCACATGTCATCAGCATTGGCCATAAAACATGTACCTGAAGAAACCACTTTGGTACGTTACTTGTCAATGATGTTATCAGTTGGAGAAATCTAATCTACAGTGGTTTCGTCATATGACTCACCTAAAGTGGTTAGCAAAGATGCTTAGATTCCAAGTGAATAAGTACTGACTCTCGAAGATATCCAAAGAAATGTTAAGGACCACAAAACATCAATACTACGTTGCACAATATTAAAGCAGATAAGAGAACATGGTCAGGGTAACCAGATTTTGATGTTCAGAAGGAAATGGTTGGAAAAGTGCTATGAAAGCAACAATGATAGAGGTGGTGTGGTGGTGGTGATGGTGGTAGTGGTAGTAGTAGTAGTAGCAACAGCGGTGGCAGTTAGTAGTAGATGTAGTGGTGGTGGTGGTGGTGGTGGTGGTGATGGTGGTGGTAGTAGTAATAGTGGTAGTACTAGCTGGACCCATGAAAAATTCACGGAATACATAAAAAATGTAAGCATCTGTAAATTGTGCGCTGGTGCCATGAGAAATGTTTCTATATTGCGACAGTTACAGAATATAGAAAGAAGTGCAAAACCGATAATTATATAATCCAACCAAAATATCTCACTTATGCAAACATAAACAGAATTATTATTTAACCTTAAAATATATCGCACATATTCAAAGAACTTTCTTAGTTTAGTGATACAGAACGTTCTTCTGGTATTCTTTTATTCTTTTACTTGTTTCAATTATTTGAAGAAATCGACCCTGGACTTATTCCCAGTAAGCCTAGTGCTTATTCAATCAGTCTCTTCTGCCGAACAGCTAAGTTACGGAGATGCAAACGCACCAACATCAGTTGTCAAACAATGATGGTGGGGAAAAAAATACAGACACAAACACACACACATAAAAATATTATATATATATATATATATATATATATATGACGGGCTTCTTTCGAAATTTGTATTAGTTTTTCTATGAAAAAAAAAAAGAGGAAGAAAGTGGGGGCTTGTTTGTAGTTTATAGAGAAAATGCTAAACGTGCCTGAAAAAGAACATGGTCTTTCCCCTCCAACTAAAAGACATGAAGAACTATGAAAGAAGGCAAATAAGTACCACGGGTGGGGGAAAGAAGAGATAACTAACAGTCAATTGTTCTAGAACTCCCAGAATAAAAACATAAACACCTGAAAGACTTTCCCTCTATTCATTACAAAATGTCTTTCCTACTTCTTCATTGTTAAAAGTAAAGAAGCTAGAAAAGATCAATCATGTTTCATTTTAATTGTCATTGTAAATGACTGAGGCTTTCCTTTCTCTCTCCCTATTGCTTCACTCCTTTACTCTATGGTTAAGAGAGTGAAGGTGATTGGCTCAGTGGCTAGGGGTATTCAGCCCACGATCAAAGAGTCACAAGTATGATTTACTGCGGTGCACTGTTTTTGAGGAAGGTACTCTACTTCACCTTGCTGCAGTCAACTCAGCAGGCAAAAATGAGTTATAGCTGTAATTCAAAGGGGCCAGCCTTGTAACATTCTGTGTGAGGCTGAATCTCCCTGAGAACTACCTTATGGTATGCATGTCTGTGGAGTATTCAGCCACTTGTGCGTTAATTTTACGAGCAAACTGTTTGTTGATTAGAAAAACAGGAACCTTGTTGTCATAACCAATGGAGTGCCATTTTTTAAGTGAAAGAAAAGGAAATGTTCCATATCACAACGCAAAGATGACATGCAAGAAGTGAAAGCTAAGACGAAATAATTGCTATTCCGTCATGTATTCACCCTCGATTTACGCTCAGTTTGATAACAACAGCTTGTGCATCAGTGTTTATCTGGGGGCTTGGTCACCACATCTGTGAGACCCACAAATACCACTGTTAGGACCAGATTAATACCCATAGGATCTTTTTTCGTTTTCTTCCAACCACTTGAAGGTTTATCTTGCTCCAGTTCACTCAGCTGGGCCAAAATAAGTTGTAGCTGTAATTCAAATGGGCCAGCCTTGTCATATTCTGTGTGAGGCTGAATCTCCTTGAGAACTACATTAATGATATGCATGTCTGTGGAGTACTCAGCCACTTGCAAGTTAATTTTATCCTCGTGTGGTAATGAAAAGTGAAAGTGACATCCAACATTTGCTGTGCATCTACAACTTTTCTTTCGATCTATGTATTTACTGTCTCTCACTTTCTCCTTCACTTCCTCTGTGTCCCTCCTCTCTCCCACTTTTAATTTAACAATGTGTGTATGTATCTCTGTATCAACTTTATTTGGATCTATGTATCTACTTTTCTTGCGATGTGATAAACATTTAAAAACACAATACGAATGCCATCACCACTCTCTTTCTCTCTTACTTCCTCTCTGAAACATTTAAAAACACAAAACGAACGCCATCACCATTCACTGACTCTTTCACTCTCTCTCTCTCTCTTTCTTACTTCCTCTCTGTCCTCCTCTCTTGCTTTGCCACTCGCTTCTTTGAAGTGACATACACCACAGGTACGGACAAAAACAAACAAAACTAAGCATATTAATATTATTAATAAGTAGTAGTAGCAGTAGTAGTAGCAGCAGCAGCAGCAGTATTGTGACAGCGATTTAACATGTAGTCTGGCCAGTTTTAACCAACATATCAAGTTTTATTTGACACTTTGACTCAAAAATCTACATCGTGATAACTTACAACATTTAAAAAACCTTTTTTCTTTTTAATTTAAAATGAAAACAAAAGAAAAATAATGAATTGTTCAAGTAATGAATTAAACAGAATCAGGTACCTGCTTGCTTTTCTTAGACTAAGCTGGTTCAAGTTGTAGGGAGCTATTAAATTATGTTTAACTGGTAGTGTATCACTTGGATATGTGCAGTTGGGTGGATTACCGACTGTAATCACAGTAACAGTCCCTTCAGTTTGACTGGACACAGATCGGACTTCTTTCTCAGGCCTTTAATACAAGACAACAGTGGGGAAAACAAATAATAGCATTTTGAAATGATAGAATCTTGTGTAATCAACATTAAAAATATATATATATATACAATATGAAAAAAATCTCCAAAATACACAAACAAAACATTCACACATACCATTACTGTCATCAGAAAAGACATCATGACTAACGTCAGCAGATACAACAATAATGCTATTATCATCATCTACAATATCATCATTGACCTCAACTTATATCCATTTTTAAAGTTGTCATGGAATACATACACCTTCATTCAGCATATCCCTATATGTTTCAATACAAAGTGGTTTCAGTTGTAAAGTTTACAATAAAAATTTACAACGGAAATTTAATAAAGAATACTAATTCCAATTTTTATCAGTTATATTAAATTTCTCAATTAGCTACTGGTTAGGATTCCCGGCTCTCACCCAGGTGGCTCAGGTTTGATTCCTGGCATGGGAATGCTATGCTTTTTGTACTCAAGAAGACACATCCACCACAACAGGATTGAGATCTTAAAACCAAGGTGCCATGTAAAAAGCATCGGTAATGGTGTCATGTAGAAAGCACCCAGTACACTCTGGTTGGCATTATGAAGGGCATCCAGCTGTAGAAACCAAGCCAAACAGACTATGGAAACTGCTATAGCCCCTGCTCAAGCCAGTCCTTGACAAGCTGTGCAACCCATGCCAGCATGGAAAACTGACATTGATGATGATAGTGATGATGATGAGTAGGATCCCAGCTGACCTAGATAGGTCTGTGATGTAAACTGCAAGAACACTATAAATAGTGAGTATTTTATTAACTCACAGTACTGAGTTCAGGTCCTTCACTGGGACTTATCTCACTGATAAATTACTGGTGTGGTATAAACAAAGCCAGTGGCTCATTTATGCTCAAAAGGCTTGGGTACTTCTGGCTGATGAGACACATATTGAAACACCAGTGTCCCAGAATCCCTTGCAACAATGAGTTGAGTGTGTTATGATCATACTATCATCATAAAAGTGCAAAGTTGTTCTCCCGTGGAAATACACAACAGCAACTAGCATATTTGCATTTGAATCTGTCGGAACAAATTAAGAATAACTGAGTAAATCATTGTAGCAAATCTCATTGTACACAGTGCAAATAATGATTTTTTAACATTTTTTTTTGTTTCAGTGCAACATCATACAACAGAATTTACAGAATTTAGTTAATACTGTCTATAACAGACAGTTGTAACCATCTTGCCTTTATAATAGAATATCATCACAGACAGAAAAATAGGGATTAGCCAGACTAGCTTCAACATTGCATTGAGATTTCATCAGTTATTAAATACCCTCTTTAACTATGCAGGAATACACCTTACAACTCTACAGTGCTAAAGAGTAGAGTAAGTTGGACAAACATTTTTTCTATATATAATGCATTCTAGACAACTTGTTTGAATAATAACTTATGAGGTATGTTAATAGTTTATTTCAATGCTTATCTGTATTAGAGAATTTACAAAAAATTTTTAGCCAATATCGTTTGTAAGACAAAAATATAAACACCTTATTATATACCATATCTTTGAAGGTATTGTATATAAACACAATATAATAAACAATATCCTTGAAGATATTGTATACACAAAGTGTTTACAGCTCTCTCTCTTACTTACAGTGTTGGCTAAAATCTATAGGTATATACACATATATACATACAACATATATGTGTGTGAATATTCAAAATGCTTACATCAGTTTATTACACAGAGTGTTGGCTAAAATTTATAGATGAAGCATGACCTTCAAACAGTGGGCCTCACATAGGCAATGACAGGAGACCAAGACTTTTGGAGATACACTGTGATTGAGAAGACCTGGCAACTAAAGTGAGATCGCAGCCATGCATGTCCAGCCCAGTTAAGAGTACCCCTGATGTGTCGGGTGATATGATATGCTTGAGAGGACTTGTTGAGTCAAGTAAAACCAATATCATAGCTGTGGCCAGTGGCCCCTGACTGGCTCCCATGCCGGTGGTGTGTAAAAAGCACCATCTAAACATGGTCGATGTCAGGTCCAACTGACTGGCTTCCATGCCGGTGGCACGTAAAAAGCACCATCTGAATGTGGCCAATGACAGTATCCCCTGACTGGCCCCCATGCCGGTGGCACGTAAAAAGCACTATCCAAATGTGATTGATGCCAGGCCCACCTGACTGGCTCCTGTGCCGGTGGCACGTAAAAGGCACCCAATACACTCTTGGAGTGGTTGGCATTAGGAAGGGCATCCAGCTGTAGAAACATTCCCTGTTCAGATTGGAGCCTAGTGCAGCCGCTGGCTCTCCAGACCTCAATCAAACTGTTCAACCCATGCTAGCATGGAAAACAGATGTTAAACGATGATGATAATGATTCTGTAGGACATTGCAACAAAATGCCATTAATACATCAGTAACTAATAAAAGCAAAGACTTTGGTCTGGTGCACTACTGCTTCTGCTACTGCTATGGCTTTAAGAAGAGAAATGTTTTTTCTAACAATTAGCTAAGTAAAAGCATGATTGCCTTTGCAACTCTCTCCAGCTAAGCATCTCTAATCTTGTGGAGTTGTAAGTGCTGGTGCAACATAAAAAGTATCCATGTCAGTGCTGAGTAAAAGCACTCAGTACACTCTGTAAAGTGGTTGGTGTTAGGAAGGGCATCTAGCCATAGAAACCATGCCAAAACAGACATGAAGCCTAAACAGCCCTTCAGCTGGTCAGCTCCTGTCAAACCATTCAATCCATGCCAGCATGGAAAACAGATGTTAAATGATGATGAGCTCAATGCAACAAATGCTAGGGAAATATTCATTATAAAATTATATAATATATAATTATATAGAGAGAGAAGGCATCTACATCTGTCAGTTACATAAATAGTTGACAAAAATCTACAAGTACAATCTGTAGTACAGTACAGAATTATCTCACTGAATGAGTTCATCAAGTTGTAAATAGGTACTATGTTTAAGTATAACTCAATACTACAAGTAGTAGGAAAACTATGTACTTCACAATTTCATTCACTGAATTCAAGTTCTCCAGCGGATACGGGCAATTAAAAAAAATTTTCAAACTATAGCCCTGTTTTAATAATTTTTATCACTAAAGTGTACTTGATATGAATAGACTTACGTGCTTCCACTAAGATGAATGTCTCCTTCAGAAAATGTAACAAATTTTTTCCGCAGCTCCTCACCCTCAAACGAAACATACTTTCTACGCATCTCTTCTGTCTCTGGGCATGTTGCACTTCGCTTCTTTAAGTCTTCACGTAACTGATGCAAAAGGTCAGCAACGTAGGGTTTGTTTTGACAATGTTTATTGATTTCTGGCATGTGTTGGCCCAAAAGATGAGGAGAGAATGCTGCAATCATCTTCAAGCCATTTAAGAACAATGGAAGGGTAGTTTTGTCAGCATTTGGCAGCTGTCCCATGCAGTACTGTAGACTACGTTTAGCATCATTCTGTCAAAATTGAAATAAAACAAACTGAGACAAAAAAAAAAAAATCACCAAACATACTTCATTTTCTTTCTTTAAAAATTAATTTTGACAGATTCCCTTCTAGGCATTTTCTTTTTATTGCTGCTTTTACATTAACCTTTAGTTGGCAAGGTTTAGATAATTCAGTAATGCATTGTTGCTGAAAATTTCTTTTGTAGCTGTAACCACTTGACTATTGTATCAAGAGTTGTGCTTGTTACTAAATCAAAATTCAGACCACAAATGAATGTTATCTCTTGTAGAAATATTTTCTGATATAAAGGTTAGTCTCTACATTAAATATGAAGTGCCAATAATTAGCAACAAACAATTGTCGCACTTGTGGAATATATATAGTTCATTTGTTTTACATTTAAATTTCTGTGGCCGATGCCAGTGCCGCCTGACTGGCATCTGTGCCAGTGGCACGTAAAAAGCACTATTCAAGCGTGGTTGAGACCATGATTTTACAATCACGAGCACAATTCTCTAACCACTAGGCAACATGCCTTCAACACAAATACTTATTACTGAGACATTATTTTACAGCCAGATACCTTTCCTGTTGCTGACTCATACCTGTTTTTCAAGTAAGGGATTCTTTCATTCCACTTGCCAACAGATGCATGGAGCTACAGGAGAATTTGTTAACAAAGAATGTCAATATAATACAATTTGCTGTCTTTTTTACACACACACACAACATGCCATAATTGTTGGCGTTTTTTTGTTTTTTTTTACATATTGCCTGTTTGGCGATAGAAAAGGCATCCAGCCATAGGTAATAAACCAACCAATTTAAATGTACAGTTGAGATGTTAACTCCACAAGTTTCACCACACGGTACAAGGACAGCAATTCTAAGAACAGATACAGGGGAGAAAGAACTCATTAGCCCTTCTGTATTGAACAACCACTCTAGAAGCAACTGCACACTAAAATACACCTAGCTGATCGGTGACAGGAAAGATGTCCAACTGTAGAAACCATGCAAAAAAGAAACATGAACTATGAACACTACAAGCCACCTGTTTAGAAAGGTAATAACTCCAAATAAGAACTGATACAGAGTAAAGAGAATTCCTAATCCTCTCACATGGGACAACCTCTCGTACTGATAGCACAAAAAAATGCATACAACCCACACTGTAAGACATACATGACAATTTCTGGGTTTGTCAAATGACATGGACCATAATGGACTGACCCATGCCAGCAGGGAAAAGCAGGCATAAAAGGATGGTGATTATGATACTTAGCCCTAAGTCAAACATGATTAAGCAGATCTATGAATAAGGCATTCAACCATGATCATATCATCTTATTTTCAATAAGTGTACTCAAGACTAGGACTACACCATCCTGAAGGAATGCAGTATTGTTTGAAGGAAATATAGCTGCTATTTCTAGCAGCTTGAGTGACCATGTAGACGCCTCTTCATTTAGCCAAATGAGATCGTAGCCGTGACTGATGCCAGTGTCATATAAACGGCCTGTTTAAAAGTACCCTTCAATTGTCGGGCAAGATGTTGTGCTTGAGAAGACCTGTTGAGTCAAGTGAAATCGTAGTTGTGGTCGATGCCTGTGCAGGTGGCATGTAAAAATCACCATTCGAGCGTGGTTGATGCCAGTGCTACCTGACTGGCTCTTGTGCCGGTAGCACGCAAAAAGCACTCACTACACTCTCAGAGTGGTTGGCGTTAGGAAGGGCAGCCAGCTATAGAAACCTTGCCAGATCAGATTGGAGCCTGGTGCAGCCTCCTGGCTTGCCAGTCCTTGGTCAAACCATCCAACCCATGCCAGTATGGAGAGCGGATGTTAAATAATGATGATGATGATGACTCCACAGGGTGTGTAGCTCAGAGATTGGAGTCTTTCAAAGTCAAGCCATTATTTCTCAACACAGAGAGGTCACGGCTCCAGCACTACGGACATGAGATGAGAATACTACAGGAATGAATTGCAAGACAGATTCTTCAAGCCAAGCCAACAGGAGACCTAGGAGTAGACCAAGAATGAGGTGGTTGGACAATATTTGTGGTCTCAGTTGACTGTGCTTGGGAATCCAGCTGGAAAATCTAATGGTGTTAGCTTCTGATAGGACCCTACGGAAGAAGTGCCTGAGGACTCTATCCACAAGACTTTACCAGGAATAGTGGCAGAAAAGAAAGATGGATAGAATATTTAAAAAGGAATTCCTGAATAACACCAGTGTTATGCCCCTGCTGAATTCATATATCTATTTAGAACAGAAAAAAAATATATCAATGCATAAATTTCATCAACAATTTTTTTTTTTTAATGATTCTTTTCGTATTTGAATGATATATAGGACATATGAAGTTCAGACAACTTCACTGATAACAGTTTTTCATGAATGAAAGTGACAAAAAAAGAATAAGAGAATTTATTAACAGTGGATCAGATTTTGAGTTCTTCCCACCCCACTCCCCTTACTCCGATTTATGTCTCAAATATCAGAGAACGCTGAAACCTGCCCTTAAAAAATCAAGAAATATGGGCTGTAACTATATGAATATACAGTCTCGATTAGAAAAGTAAGTCTGGCTGGAAATCATGGCAAACTTTTACTCCTCAAACCAATGTCACTGTGGTGGTCTCAGTTCCAATTGGGGACACAAAATTACATAACTCTCTTTAAAATTTCTATGGTAAAGCATCAAGAAGTGAACTCAACCATACTCAATTACAATAAAAAATTGCACTTTAATCAATATAAAAAAACCCCAAAGATTTTCCTTTATTTCTTGCTTTCCACATTTTAGTAGACAATTAGTGATTTTAGTAGTCAATCATTTTAGTAAAATAATCACCAACGTCACCATAGGTGTGACATGACTCCAAACCTGCAACTGACCAATCACAATTGCTTTATTTTGAAAATTAAAATTTCATCTTTGTTGCAGTTTCAATGATTATTTCACTTTATGAGCAATTAAATTTCAGCTACACTGTTACAAAATTAACAAATCCTTTCTAGCTGTCATTAAAAATAATAAAGGAATGACATGCTTGTTCACCAGGCAGTTCTTCACCAAGTGGGTCAATCTTATCTTCAGACCAGCAATTAATTTCAACTGTGATGAAACTGGTCTTTTTTGGGTAAAAAAAAAAAATGCCCAGAAGAACCTACATAACAACAGAAGAGAAGAAAATGCCAGGCCACAAGCTTATGAAAGACAATGTGAGTGATGACTTGAAGATTAATCCGCTCCTTGTCTACCATTCCAAAAACAGCTTTCTCTAAGGTATCTTATCAGCAGATAGCATCTTGGTCTTCAATATAATACAGCACTTATGATAAGTCAGCTGCATGATTAAGTTATTTTATACTTGTGACAATGCTGCTGATTGGCTTCTACTAGAATGCGAGAAGTAAGAAATAATAGAAAATCTTTATTTTTTTACAGATTAATGTACATTATTTATTGATAGGGCAATAAGCTTTGAGATCTGTTTTATGAATTATCAAATTTAAATTAGGTGGTCCTCAGCACCGTTGCATAAAAATTTGAAAATAAGAATATACAGTGATACCTCACAGTATGAGTTTATTTCGTTCCATGACTGAACTTGTTTTACGATTTACTCATTTTACAAATCAATTTTCCCCATTGAAATTAATTGAAATATAAATTATCCATTCCAGCCCACCAAAACATCATTTTTTTATTGGTTTTAAAACTGGTCTTATGAATTTAATTACCTTAAAGATGGGACGATTTGTGCACAAGGAAAATGATGGAGCAAGGAGAAGGGGGATTATTGTTTGGGAGGAGAATTTCCTTCCATTAAGACTTCAGGAAAAAACTATTTCTGGCATTTTCTCTCTCACTTCGCTTAATTTAGGCTTTCTGAACACACTTTCTTCACTCTTCACACTTGCAGGTTATATCATTAGAGACATATAAAGAGAAGTCTGCTTTTTCCTGCCTTTCAAAATGCTACAAAAATGTGCCAGAGCAGTGTCATTAAATAAAGCAGCTGCACAACCTGTAGATACTTTTACAGGATGATATTTTTCTACAAATTTAAAAACATACTACCACTTTGCCCACACTGTCTTTATGTCGCTTGTAAGATGGCCTTCTCCACTACACTGTCCTCCCCCGGCGAACCAATCTCTTCCACTGCATTTGAATGCTGCTGCTCCTGAAGCTGCAGGAATTCATCTGTCGTCAGCTCCTCTGAGTGCCAGGCCATATTGATGATTTTTTTGGTAGTTAACAATGTTGTAGTGCACCTTCCAAAACTCACAAAGGGTTAGATTTGTATTTTTGGCAACTTCAAAGCACCAACAAAATAGACGTTTGGTGTACAATTTCTTAAAATTAGAAATCACTTGTTGGTCCATGGGCTGCAAGATAGGGATGGTGTTGTGTGAAAGGTGTAGAACTTTTATGAATTTAAATTCGTCCATGATATCATCTTTGAAGTAATGTGGGTGAGCAGGAGCCTCAAGAAGAATATCATTCTCCAGAAGGTACTTTCTCATTGCTGGTCTGAAGATAAGGTTGACCCACTCGGTGAAGAACTGCCTGATTAACAAGGCTTTAATGTTTGCCCTCCACATGACCTGCAGCTTCTCCTTCAGGACTCTGTGCAACTTGAATGCTTGTGGGTTTTCGGAATGGTAGACAAGGAGCGGCTTAATCTTCAAGTCTCCACTCACATTGTCTTTCATAGGCTTATGGCCTGGCATTTTCTTCTCTTCTGCTGTTATATAAGTTCTTCTGGGCATTTTTTTTTCCAAAAAAGACCACTTTCATCACAGTTGAATACCTGTTGTGTGATATATCTCTTGGCTGCAATGAGCTGACGGAATTCACACACAAAATCCTCAGCTGCCTTCATGTCAGAACTTGCTGCTTCTCCATATCTGATAACGCTAAGAATACCTGTTCTCTTTTTGAAATTATCGAACCAGCCACAACTGGCCTTAAAAGCCTCTACTGATGTCTCCTCTGTCAATGTTCCAGGGTTCTGCTTCAAGAGATACCCATACAGTGTTTGTGCTTTCTCACAGATGATGGTCTCTGTAATCATATCCCCTGTGAGTTGCTTCTCATTGATCCACAGGAGAAGCAATTTTTCCATCTCTTCGTGGACAGATGTGTGTTGCTTGAAGAGCCTGGAGACATCCTTTGCTGTTGTAACAGCCTTGATCTCATCCTTTTTCTTCAGATCGTCGACGTGCTATGTCCACCACATGCACTCCTCTCTTATGTTTATCAATGTTTTCCTTCTTCAATTCTATTGTAATAAGCTTTTTCTTCTTCTCAGCACTGTCTTTTGCATTAATCTTCTTAAGACTCATGGCAAACACAACTAATTATTATAAAATAATAGCAAAAAAACACACAAAACTAAAAAAAATACTGGGGCAAACACAACAGAGATGTTGACATAAGATAAACATGTGAGCTGAGCAAGCAGAGACTGCACTTGAGCAGAGACTGCACTGGAGTAGAGACTGCACTTGAGCAGAGGCTGCACTTGAGCAGAGACTAGCGATTGCTTGTATGAAATTCGCTCATACTGTGGATTTCCACTTGTACTTCAAGACAAAAATTTGCATGGGCCTTGGCTCAGACAGAAAATTACTCATACAATGGTGCACTTGTACTGCTCTGCAGCCTAATAACCAAACATTCCAATTTATACTTCAATTTTTAGAACTTACTTATACTCACTCATCTTCCAGGGAACTACTTTCAGTATTTCACCATCTACTTACCTTCAATTAATTCAATACAGCAAATAGTTTTAATTTAATTTCTAAGTATTTTAAAATTCAAAACCATTTGTTTGCAATAATCCTTAAAGTCTGTTGCTAAAGTAAATTTCTTACCTCACTAAGAGTAGCAATGCTTGCAATGATAGCAACTACAGGTTCCGTGTAGACAGGAGAAACAGTGAGTAATGTCTGCAAAGCAGAAACATAAGCCAACAGCGAACGAGGATTCACACTAGCTATGTCCACGAGAATGTTCAAAACTGTAGGAGCCATTTCTGGCTGCTTTAGGTAATCACAAAACACAGGAACATATGGCTGCAACAGCTAAAAGAATACAAAATATAATACCCAGTAGTAAAAGAACATACAATACATAATAAATTTATCACCCTTACCATAACCAATATTATCATCACCCAACATTATAGGTTAAATACAAGTGTTTTTGCAGTACCTTGGTATTGTGCACTCAAGTGGCCAGCCTCAAATTGCAATCACTAGTCTGAGGTATATAAACAAATAGTGTAAAGTCTATCTGTTAATGTACAACAGGACCGTGGAGGAAGAGAAATTGAATTTTGAGTTATATGCAGCTCTAATAATGTAAACATTATTGATGTCACATACTTACTGTATGTGTTATATTTATGCACTCATTAGCTGTGGAACAGCATCAGAGAGAAAAGTCCCTTTAAGACACTAAGTGTTCAAACATTGAATACTTCAAACCAGGTGAGTCAACTCACCCCATAGGGGATTGAGAAATATAGATACTGATATTTTGCTGTTTTTGCAGCCCATTGACATTGTGCACTTGAGTCACCTCAAAACAAATTGCAATTGCTGGTCTGAGGCTTGTATGCAAATAGTGTAGAATCCATCTGCTGATGTACAACAGTGCTGCATAAGTAAAACAAAGTTAAAATTTTGTATTGAGAAATATAATTCAAAAAAGCAAGACTAAAGACAACAGCAAGCACAAGGAACATTTATACAGGAAAAAAAGTAATAATAATAATCATACATAACTGATGGTTCAGTAATGAGCATGTCAAAAGAGTCTCATTAACTGTTGCAAATTAAGGACATCTCAGCTCATCAAACTTCATGCCCCCCAGTCTTCATGACTGATGATATATATAAATCATGACTTGAACAATCAGTAGTAAGCAAAGTAGGAAGAGAAGTTTATTGATAATGACAGTTACTGCTGAAACATTATGTAACACCAACATCTTCACAACTGTCGTGGTTATTTAGTGTATGTTAATTTATTCTTTTACTTGTTTCAGTCATTTGACAGCAACTGTGATGGAGCACTACCTTGAAGGGTTTTAGTTGAACAAATCGACCCCAGGACTTATTTCTTAAGCCTAGTACTTATTCTACTAGTCTCTTTTGCCAAACTGTTATATTATGGGGGCATAAACACACCAACACCTGTTGTCAAATGGTGATGGGGGGACAAACACAGACACAAAGACACATACACACACGTGTATATATATATATATATATATATATATATATATATATATATATATATATATATACACGACAGACACAAAGGCATATTCAGTTAAGAATATAGTAGAGTACAGTATGAAACTCGTCCACCTTCACATTTCACCCTGTGCTATCTAGTAGTAGTATTATATGTACTTCCAGGTTTGTGTTTGGATATCTGCTGTGTGTGAATAGATAATTGAATTAGCAGGCCTAATATGGAGATTAAAAGAAAGGAAAATAAAATATGGAATAGAATGGTCAATAATAAAGAATGCACACTCATATAATATACTATCCAGCATTTGTGACCTATGCCTTGAGGAAGCCTTGTGCATTCTATTAAGTAACAAAAACTTGGTAAACAAGCAAGCTGAGAAAATACCAAGATGTTGCCACCACGTCAAATTTGCATTTTCCAGATACAACACTGTTGAATAATAATAATTCAGTGAAATCTCTACCTCTCACCTTCTCCCTATCCATGTGTGTTGCATTGTATTTCTATATGCATGCCTGTCCATGTATTTTGTATGAATGAATCTGTCTACACATACACACACACACATATATATATATATATATATATATATATATATATATATATGTATGTATATATGTGGGAGAATATACAAAAAATAACAACAGACGAGGACAGGTGGTGTAAATAACAAAAGTATATATTAGTATGACGCTCGGGAATACGGAAAGTCTTTGACGTTTCGAGCTACGCTCTTCAACAGAAAGAATACGGAGACAAGGAGAAAAACACGGAGAAAAAAAATTGAATAGTGTTCAGTCAACGGTCAATGCACACATGCACATCTGTGTATGTATATATGTACATATATTTGTATATGTGTATGTATGTGAGTGTGCGTACATATACATATGAGTGTGTGTGTGTGCATATGTATATATGTATATATGCATATATGTATGTAAATGTTTGTGTGTGTCTGAGCATTAGTACATATATGGATGTATATGTGAACAACCATGTATGTGTGTGTACAGGCCAATTCTTAAATTTCAGCTAAGAACAATCACATGTGTAACTAACCATGAAGAACAAATCAACAGTAAAAAGAAATTATAAAGCATGGAAACAACTGTAGTGATTAAAAAATAAATGTCCAGCCATACTCCTTGTTGACTCCAAATTTTTTCAGTTATATATATATATATATATATATTAATCACTACTACCATCCACAACAAGTCACTTTCAGGGCACTTGACCATTTAACATCCTACTACTATCATAACACTCCTGCATTCTTCTTCTTCTCCTCCACCTTCTTCTTTTTCTCTGCAAACTGGAACCCACAAGAGTAAACAAGAGAGACAGAGACAGGCAAAATTTAATTGTTTTCCATACTTACAGTTGAAAAAGTCTCAATGACTGAAACCGGTACTGAAATGTTTTTTATAAAATTATTTTAGCATTTCTACCTTGACTTTTTTTCCATATATATATATATATCAACTCATGTGTTCCTTTCCAACCTTCTGCATACACACATATATATATATATATATATATATATATATATATATATATATATATATATATATATATATATATATATATATATATATATATATATATATATATATATATATATATATATATATATATATATATATATATTATATACATAGGTGCAGGAGTGGCTGTGTGGTAAGTAGCTTGCTTACCAACCACATAGTTCCGAGTTCAGTCCCACTGCGTAGCACCTTGGGCAAGTGTCTTCTACTATAGCCTCAGGCCGACCAAAGCCTTGTGAGTGGATTTGGTAGACGGAAACTGAAAGAAGCCCGTCGTATATATGTATAGGCGCAGGAGTGGCTGTGTGGTAAGTAGCTTGCTTACCAACCACATGGTTCCGGGTTCAGTCCCACTGCGTGGCACCTTGGGCAAGTGTCTCCTACTATAGCCTCGGGCCGACCAAAGCCTTGTGAGTGGATTTGGTAGACGGAAACTAAAAGAAGCCCGTCGTATATATGTATATGTATATATATATATATATATATATATATATATATATATATGCGTGTGTGTTTGTGTGTCTGTGTTTGTCCCCCTAGCATTGCTTGACAACCGATGCTGGTGTGTTTATGTCCCCTTCACTTAGCGGTTCAGCAAAAGAGACCGATAGAATAAGTACTAGGCTTACAAAGAATAAGTCCCGGGGTCGATTTGCTCAACTAAAGGTGGTGCTCCAGCATGGCCGCAGTCAAATGACTGAAACAAGTAAAAGAAAGAAAAGAAATATGTATGTGTGTGTATATGTTTGTGTCTGTTTGTCCCCCCAACATCGCTTGACAACCGATGCTGGTGTGTTTACGTCCCCATAACTTAGCGGTTCGGCAAAAGAGACCGATAGAATAAGTACTAGGCTTACAAAGAATAAGTCCCGGGGTCGATTTGCTCAACTAAAGGTGGTGCTCCAGCATGGCCGCAGTCAAATGACTGAAACAAGTAAAAGAAAGAAAAGAAATATGTATGTGTGTGTATATGTTTGTGTCTGTTTGTCCCCCCAACATCGCTTGACAACCGATGCTGGTGTGTTTACGTCCCCATAACTTAGCGGTTCGGCAAAAGAGATCGATAGAATAAGTACTAGGCTTCCAAAGAATAAGTCCTAGGGTCGATTTGCTCGACTAAAAAGGCGGTGCTCCAGCATGGCCACAGTCAAATGACTGTAACAAGTAAAAGAGTAAAAGAGTATACACACACACATACAACAGGCTCCTTTCAGTTTCTGTCTACCAAGTCCACTCACAAGGCTTTTATTTGTCTGAGGCTATAGTAGAAGACACTTGCCCAAGGTGCCACGCAGTTGAACTGAATCCAGAACCATGTGGCTACACCTGAGCCTCATTATAAAAAAAAAAGGAAACACTGATAATTCCAGTACTAAGATACAACCTTCGTTCATACTTAAGTTTCCCAGTGTATATCCAGTGAATAATAATCAATTTATTTCTGTGAAGCATGGGTAGATCTTACTGTTACACAGTATTATATATTTGATATGTATCATAGAGTGGCTATGAACAAAAATTAAAATAGCAGTTAAGATACAGGCAGTTAAGAATTGAAACCCTAAGGCAAGCAATGTTACATACTCTTAAGAAATGTTTGTTAATCTACTTTTTCCAGTCTAATTAGACATCAGCTGACAAATGATTGACACTTCAAAGGATGTAAGTCTATGTAGACATTTGTTCCAACAACAAATCCATTTCAAGTGAGAAAGGAAGAAATAATACATCTTTAACAAAGAATAGTGACAACCTAAATCAACTTAGTTTCCCTTTAATCTGAAGTTAATAGAACTGACAGCATAGGTACACAAGAGACAATTAAATTGACGGAAATTATAAACCAACTAATCTTATGTTATTGTTGTATGTAAGAAGTTAACTCAGATAAAAATTGAGTTTATGGCCATTCAGCAATTTCTTGACTAAGCTGAATTTTTTTACGAATTAAAAGAAAACCAGGTGTTGCTTAGAAATGACAGACTAATCCAAAGAAAATGAAACTCAAAAAGAAAACATAAATAACAAGAAAAGAAGTAACAACACAATACATTTACACTAGAATGCACATTAATAATTTATACATATTCAATACACACATAAATTTTTTCATCTTTTTTTCTTATTGCAATGTCATTCCATCTGAGTATCTACATTCTCAAGATCGATCTAACTACTTTAATTCCAGTTGTTTATGGTCTAATTCACAATACTTTTTCTAATCAGTGTACACATCATCCATGGAGGAGCAATGGCCCAGTGGTTAGGGCAGCGGACTCGCGGTCATAGGATCGCGGTTTCGATTCCCAGACCGGGCGTTGTGAGTGTTTATTGAGCGAAAACACCTAAAGCTCCACGAGGTTCTGGCAGGGGATGGTGGCGAACCCTGCTGTACTCTTTCACCACAACTTTCTCTCACTCTTACTTCCTGTTTCTCTTGTGCCTGTAATTCAAAGGGTCAGCCTTGTCACACCATGTCATGCTGAATATCTCCGAGAACTACGTTAAGGGTACATGTGTCTGTAGAGTGCTCAGCCACTTGCACGTTAATTTCACGAGCAGGCTGTTCCGTTGATTGGATCAACTGGAACCCTCGATGTCGTAAGCGACGGAGTGCCAACAACAACAACAACACATCATCCATTTGCCTTACATATTAGTATTAGTACAGGCATTATTTATGCATGCATAAATCTATAATTTTCCTCTCCATCATTAACCCTTTAGTATTCAGATTATTTTGTCAAATGTAATGCTTATCATTTACATTGCTTGGAATTACTCATGCATTGTGTAGCTTCAAGATTTCAATGATGTGACTGTTGATTTTTAGAATGATATTGTAGGGTAGGTGTGAGAGGTAGGATCAGGCCAGTTTGAACCTAAAACAGGTAGAATATTTTGGCCGGATATGGCTGGTTTAAATACTAAAGGGTTAATATTGTTTCAAAGTTTGGTAAAGGACCAGCAATTTTTGTGGAATGGTATTACTTGATTACATGAGCCCCAGTACTATACTGGTACTTTATTTTGTTGACCCTGAAAGGATGAAAGGATGAAGGGTAAAGTTGACCCCAGCACGTAATGAGCTGGAAGAAATGATGCTAAGCATTTTGTCTGACACGCTAACAATTCAGCCAGCTCACCACTTTATTAATGTTGCTCATCTACCAGACCATACTAATATTCATTAACAGATACTATTTATGATTATTTCACACACACTCTCTCTCTCTCACACATCTACTATCCCTCTTTCTTTCTCACACACATACTCCTTTACTCACAACTTTTACTCATAGAAACATATTCTCTTACACAAAAAACAACTCCCCACCTTCTCTCTCTCACACACACACAAACACACACATACACACACAAATCTTGGGTAAGAGACTGTTACCCGTTTATTCCACCCTTCTTCGTCTAAGTCATGTAAAAACAAAGCAAAAACATTATCGCAAATACACATATGCATTTTCACTCTCTCTCTCTCTCTCTATCTCTCTCTCTCACACTCCTACACTGCACATTCTCCAACATATTCTATCACTCATATAGACATGCAAAACAATCATACAATTAAATGAAATCATCCAAAAGTAAATTACCACATTCTAGAATCAAAGAACACCTGCAAAAAAAAAAAAACCATCTCTCAAAAATTCTACACTCCTTGATTACCAACCGAAAGTGGCCTCTTCCACTTTTCAGTCCATGGTCTAGAGTTGCATATATGAGAATAGACCCATTCAAATCATCCAATCTGGCCACTTTCCATGTATTTCAAACAAGCTTGGCTGATGGTAATGCTATGCCAAAGGGTTTATCAATCCTTAACTGTTGTTGCCTTCCTCTTTAGTAAAACTGCTACACCATAAGCTTTTGGAGAATTGTCTATAATTCTCAACCAAAAGTTCTCATAAATAGAGTGCAGAGTAGATCTTTATCAACACCCAGTGTATACCCCCAGAACATTGTTGCTAATGCCAGCTGCTAATATTCCGTGGAATGGATGGATTGATGTTCCACTAACCATATTGTTAGATAAATAGGGGACTGATGGATAGTAATGTTCCAGATGCCAGATGAATAGTAATAATAATAATAATAATAATAATGCCCAGATGCAGTACCAGGTAGTGGCTCTCATGGCTTCTGATCTTAATTGATTGGAAGTGTTATTATGTACATTGTTTTGTCTTGGTATAAAAGATGGGCTACAGTAAATATTCTGCTTAATACCACAAATTTACTTGTCAGTTGTTTGATCTTAACCAGTTGAGCATGTCCCTTGGTGGCTGACGATATGTGCATCTCTGATCATGAGCAGAAGTAGTGGGGGAGCATCATAGTCATGTATTGAGAGGAAGACTTTGGGGTTTGAATAATTCACCTTTGGAAACATGGGTGTTTTGCTCAACATCCTTAAACAAACCTTATTCAGGGACCTTTTGAGCGGAATGGGCTACTCGACCTGAAGAAAATTCTAAATGGGCCCCACCTGCATGGTCATGCGCTGCTTATCTTGATATGAGATCACCATGTCGCACACATATAGTTGTGATGCATGTGCCTGGTGTACCCTTATCAGACGGGTAGTCATGATGGGTATACTGGACTTCATATATTTTACCCCAGTGTCACTTTGATGGCATGCACTGCTCTCTCACTCAATAATAATAATAATAATAATAATAGTCCTACTAATATAGGCACAAAGCCTGAAATTTCGAAGGAAAGGGTAAGTCAATTACATCGACCTCCATGCTCAACTGGTACTTATCAACCCTGAAAGGATGAAAGGTAAAGTCAACCTCGGCAGAATTTGAAACACTGCTTGCCTTTCTTGGTTAAAGGAAAGCAGTGGGGCAATCTTTGCAATGAACTTGGACAATAGCTTGATGCATCCTAAATATGACAACAATTATTCAACATAACTCCACAGGTCAGTAATGCTTAGACACTTGGAAAGCATGCAGAAAAATTCCTTTATTCTGGCTGCATCCTGGACAGGCCTGTCGATAGTACTTCTTTGCTTGTAGAATTATCTCAGACTAGGAGTGCCAGTATACAGATTTCAGGAAGTTATCCATAGTCTCCAGCCTAAGAAACCCCTGAAACAGACCAACCAGTTTGTTTTCATCAATACTCATAGCATCTCCCAGAACAGAATTATGCTTTCCCACCATTAGTTCTCAATAGATTCTGTTTTGTATGTCTGTATAAGATGGTTTGAAAAAGATTTCATTAACACATACTCTTTTGGTGATAATGATTTTATTATTTCCAACTCCTCTATGAAATCACTGTTACTCTTTCAAATGACAGTGAAGCTGATGAAGTGGAGGAAGTGTATTTGGTTGTTAGGTTTGTTTTTCATGTATTTGCTTAGATTTTTTCATTTGTGGTTGTGATTGTATTTGGGATAATTGCTTATGTTGTTGAGGTAGTGATGGTAATACTGATGACATTGGTGTATGGTCATTTTCTTGTTTCATTTTTCTCTATGCCATGACAAAGATCTCTTCCCACGGTCTCCTGTTGCCCACAACACACAAAGGGGTTTTGGAGTTTAAGAGGAGGTGAGTGTGCAAGCAATGTGTCAGTGTTTTTTGTATGTTGGTGGACTTGCATATGAGGGAAAGTTTATTTTGTGTTAGAGGCAGAACTCTTTTACTAGGTGGGATACAGTGTTGGTATCTGTTGCAGTGGTGGTTGTTATTGATGAGGATGTTTCTGTTGTTGTCCTTGCTGTTGATGCTAGTGCCATAATTGTTGCCACTGCTATTATTGGTGGTCACAATGTTACTCTTGCTGCTGTTGGTGTAGCAATTGCTTTGTTGTTGATGCTAACATTGTTATTGCAATGGTTGTGGTGTTGGCAATAGTGCAAGCTTTTCATTAGGCTGCCTTCTGTTACTGTGCACAGAGGGTCCACAAGTAGTTGATGCTACTACATGAGTAGCATGTAGGCCTTCAATCTTTCACTATAACATGCTGATGGAGTCTGATTGAGAGCTTTTTAAAGATTGAAATTTTGTCCATGTTTCCAGTTTAACCTAGATTAGGACTTTGATCCCAGTTCCCAGGTAGTATTTTTTTAATATCTAGGAGTATAACATGGCTGTGTAGTTAAGAAGTTTGCTTCCCAACTATAAAGTTTAAGGTTCAGTCCCACAGTGTGGCACTTTGGGAAAGCATCTTTTACTATAGCCTTAAGTATACCAAAACCGTATGATTGAAACTGGTAGACAATAAACAAAAAGTGTGTGTGTGTGTGTGTGTGTGAGAGAGAGGGAGGGAGGGAGGGAGGGAGGGAGAGAGAGAGAGAGAGAGAGAGAGTGTCTTTGTCTCTCTCTCTCTTTGTCTTTACACTGTGTGATAGTTGTAAGGAAGTGTCATTCATTTCCAGCCAAAGGGAAATATTACCTTACTTGGAAAAGATAAGAATTAACAGCAGGAAGGGCATCTGGCCATAAAAAATCTACCTTGGCAAATTCTGTCTGACCAAAGGAAGCATGGAAAAGTGAACATTAAAATAATGACTATGATGATAATAATGATGATTATGATGTCTTCCTCTTGGACAACATATACTAAATGTTCAATCTTGGTAGCACATCCTATACTTATAATAATAACAAAAATGGAAAATGAAGGTGAACACAATGCCAATTATGGCTGGATCCTTGGGAACAGTATCAGAAAGCATCAGGAAGAATATAAAGGAAATCAGAATAGAGGGCCTAGTAGAGCTGATACAAAAGGTTTGTTTCCTTGGCACAGCTAGAATAGTCAGAAAAATATTAGATAGTTGAAAAAAAACAGATAGCATGATACCATAGGCTGCAGGTAGTAAGCTTGCTACACATGCAAGACTCCAGGAGTTCCAACAAAACCTGAATCAAAAGGAATAATAATAACAAAAATTACCCTTGGGTTTTCTTTTGCAACCATTGCAAATATCTGGATCAAACTGATACTCTCTTGTAGTTCACATGTATCCATGAGCCGTACCAATTCAGGGATATGGTCCAATATAACTTGTTTGTTATCAGGATAGACCTTTTGAAGGAGGAGAGTCAAAGCTGAGTTACCTTTATCAAAAAGAGAACATGACAAACTGTTAAGATTCAGGATGTAAATCAGTAGAAAATCAGTGTATAAAAGACATCACAGTATAGACCATATGCATCCAAAGCCTTATCAATGTTTAACCAATTCATTACACTCCAACTCTTATCACTGCCCACACTATCTCCCAAAATCCATACCAAACATTACACACAAGCATACATTCTGAGGAGGACTACTACTTTAAAGAACACTTCCTTTTTACTTGTGTTCCTTAAGTATATTACTCTAGGCACAGGAGTGGCTGTGTGGTAAGTAGCTTGCTTACCAACCACATGGTTCCGGGTTCATTCCCACTGCGTGGCACCTTGGGCAAGTGTCTTCTACTATAGCCTCGGGCCAACCAAAGCCTTGTGAGTGGATTTGGTAGACGGAAACTGAAAGAAGCCCGTCGTATATATGTATATATATATGTATGTGTATATGTTTGTTCCCCCCACCAACATTGCTTGACAACCGATGCTGGTGTGTTTATGTCCCTGTCACTTAGTGGTTCGGCAAAATAGACCGATAGAATCAGTACTAGGCTTCCAAAGAATAAGTCCTGGGGTCGATTTGCTCGACTAAAGGCGGTGCTCCAGCATGGCCGCAGTCAAATGACTAAAAAGAGTAAAAAAGTAAAGAGTATGCCTTGAACTCTGTATTAACCATAGATTTATCCACTAACTCACCTACCCAATCAATCAGTAAATCTCTTTGATCTAATAATGGTTACCTCGTTCAGATTGGGAACAATATGCTACTTTCAGGGACAAAAACAAAATTAGATAGTGCAAAGAAAATTTTCAATCAGGCACAAGCGTGACTGTGTAGTAAGAAGCTTGCTTTTCAACAACATGGATCAGGGTTTGATCCCACAGCATGGCACCTTGGTCAAGTGTCTTCTATTATAGCTTCAGATTGACCAAAATCTTGTGAGTAGATTTAGTAAACAAAAACTGAAAGAAGCCCATCATGTGTGTGCGTGCATGTGTGTTTGTCCCCCAACCACTGTTTAACAACTCGTGCTGGGATGTTAATGTCCCTGTAACTTAGCAGTTAAGCAAAACAGACTGATAGAATAAGTCTCAGGCTTTAAAAAATAAGTACTGGGGTTGATACATTTGACTAAAATTTCTTCAAGGCAGTGCCCTAGCATGGCCACAATCTAATGAATGAAACAAAAGATTATAAAAGATAAGCAGCAACAAAGAAATACTCTGTAAGATAATTACCTTTCAGAACACTGCTGATGATAAGTTCCATGTAGGAAGCCAACAAGGAAGAACAGCCAATGGCAGCCAGAGATAAATAACTGGAGACATTTCGTACTAATTCTTTATTTTCACAATCCAGAAATTGCACAACTGCTGGTAATGCTATTTCCATCACTCCCTTTTTAGTATAATTCTGAGAAAAATAATAAATCAATAAATTATACATGTCAATTTGAAAAAAACTCTTACAGAATGTCAGCCAATTCCTGGCAGCTATATTAGCAAGAGACTCACAATAACAGATATAGTCTAAAATGTAACATGTTAAACAACAGAATGGTGAAAGTTTCCAATTGACCTTTCTGATTTAAGTACTAATGGAACATAGCCTGAGTATACACATTATCTGGTATGTAAACAAAATTGATTGAAAAGTCTACTCAGTTTTATTTTTCTGTCATTCATATTATTTTCCTTCAGACAGTTAATACTCAAGTATCATGCTGACATAGACAAATAATAAATATTTAATTACTGTCAGGCTACATTGAGAAGTTTAGATCAATTTTAAAAACTCAAAAAATATCAAACATAATTTTCATGATTAAAGAATTACAATAATTTCTAATGAAAGCAGAGTACTGACTGCAAAAATTGTCAATCTAAAATATGAAGAGACTACAAACATCACATCAGGCAAGTAGTTCAGTATTGAAAACAATTGTCTTATATAAAAAAAATTTTAAAGACTCTTTTTTTTTTTTTTTTGAAAACTTCAGTGAAATATATTCAGAGGAAAAAAATCTATTAGTGATGGTTGAAATTTTTCTTAACGTACAGGGTAACAATAAAATGTTCAGTCATACAGGACTATCAACTGATAAACCATGAGCTGATGGTTTAATTGGCATTTAGTTGTGTCCCGGCACAAGACACTTTACTCTATATCCCTCAGTTCACCTAGCAATTAAAATAACTTTTTAACAACAAAATAGTTAATTTTTAATAGTCATAAACAAAAGGTCTCCCTTAGAATATATTACAAAACAATTTTTAAAAACCCTATTAATTGCCCTACTACTAATCATCTACACTGTAGCAATTAAGTATTTTTTAAAATGATATAAAATGTACCATAAATAAACAGCTGAGAACATCTGATGCAATTTTAGCATGTGCTGGATCTTCATCCTTGCCACTTGGTTGCAGATTGTACTTGAGGCATACTTCCAACAAAGATATCATAGCATTGACATGACTGCTGATACTGTCTGTCTCTCTGTCAAAAATATGAATAAACAGCATAGTATTTTTTTTTTTCCTGAGAATTGCCAACATTTTTATTTGGGTTAAGTTTGTAGCTACATACAAAAGGTCAAAAGAGAAAAAATACACAGCTTAGAATAGAAGCATCCAGTAGCAGCAAATAGGAGAAAGTAAGATCAGATTAGAGATTATGGGGAAGAAACTTCATCAAGAGATTATTAATCTCAATACAAAATGTAGCTCTAGAGAAGTTTTTCATATAAAGGTCAGGATACTAAAGAAACATAGAAAGATAGTTCTTTTGTATTGTTACTTTGTCAGAATAGGGAAGTTGCTTTTAAACTTCCAAAAAAAAAGCATCAAAATCATCTACCTCAAACTTTTCATGAAACTCATTTACGTTTTCTAACTATTAACCAGACAACCTATATTTGGAGAGGAATATGCAATTCTAGGTTGAATTTGGATTCGTTGACCTCCAATTTAAAATTCTGCATTAAGTTAAATATACCAAGTTAAAGAAACTTAATACTTCAGAGAGGTGGTTCAATTACCTGAAAATCAGATCAATGACAATCTGAACAGGATGTTTTTGTTTTAAAATTTTGGGTCAAGGAAATCTCTAAATGGGCACTTAGCTTATTAGAAATAGCAACCAAATCACCCTCAAATCATACCTTACCAACCCAAAAAATAATAAAGGAGGGCACATTGGACAACAGATTAGTTTCTGATTCATATACCTGAGAATAAACATCCTAAGACAAAATAGGATGATCATAGCAGGAATGCCTTTAATTAGAATTTTGTTCAGTGCTGGCAAGATGCTAAACAATAGCAAGTCTAAATAACTTTTAATTTTTAAAAAAAAAAGCAAATTTTAAAATTCAATAAAATTTTACTCTAAATACATTAAAATTTAATGAAAAAATAAAAGTTAAACTCATTTCATGTTTGGCTCCAAGTAATACAGTGAATGCACATTACAATCACCAAGTTTTTTGTTTTTTTTTGTCTTTGGTCAGTAAGTTTTATTTCCTATTTGCTTCTATCTAGAAGTCAAAGAAAATGACTACTATTCCCTTCAAACTTCGCTTTTGTAACCTGGACATCAATGATTTGAAACAGACTTATTTTCCATTACATTTCAGGCAGATTCAGTGCTGAGTAGCTGAAGCAGAAATATTGTTATAGCAAATATTCTGCTCAATACCACAGAATTGCTTGCCAGTTGTATGACCTTAACCACTTGAGCATGTTCCTTAGTGGCTGACAATATGTGCATCTCTGATCATGAGTAGGAGTAGTGGAGAAGTATCAGAGTGATGTGTTGAGATGGATTATTTGGGGTTTAAATAAATGTAACAAAAGCAAAGTTTGAAGGAAGTATTAGCCATTTTCCATACTTTCTAGGGGTAAGCAAACAGGAAATAACAGTTGTCACCTAAGGACAAAAATCATGTTACACAGTGTTATGTACTTCTGACAGTGGATCTCTATTTTAGTCTGAGAAGCCAAATTTCAGCTTAATCTAGGGATATTTAAGAATTCCAAGAGAATAACTGAGAACTATTTGGTATCATCATCATCAAATAATATGTAGTATATTATCATCATCACCAATAAATGTAGCATAGTAATTGTAGTCAGATAAGGAAAATGATAATATTAACAAATAAAAACATACAATCAGTCTTGTTCTAATTTCAGTTTTCAAATTCTTAAAACTGGTAACAGAAGTCAAACAAATGCATTTCAAATGTTATCAGTGACATTAGATTTTTACCATAAGTAGTAACATGTTTCCATTTTGATAAGGTTTACGATTAGGATTGCAGGATTGCCTTAGACAAGTTCCAAGATAACCTAAGTAATATAATCATAAGTTAGTCATTTAAATAACAATAGGTTTTTGTTCCTGTTTTTAGTAACTGTGAGTCATATAAACGAACCTGTAAATCTAAGGAGAAAAATGTAAATATAGAAGCATAAACTATGAAGTGGTAGTGTATTTATATCCTTAGCCCCGATCAATTAAGGCCTTACAGTCTATTTTGAGTCCATGAATAAGCAATTGATTGACAGTCATAAATTATTTCAACTGACCCTTGCTACAGTTTGTTCCCACAATACCTGCTTGTTTAATCTGTCGCCATTTGTTTAATTCTGTTACTAAAACACTAATTGTCAACTCTATACATAACTTAGAATTTTTTTCTTTTTTCTTTTTTCACAATCTTTAGTTTTGTTTCTCTAAAATATCAGGTTTTATTTTGATTTAAAGGATTTTGCTTTCTGAAAAGAGATCTATTTCATTATTCTAATTTTATAAGATGATTTTTGAGAACTTAATTTATTTTCGCAAATTGATTATGAAGATGATAATGGGATACACTACAAAAAGTCATAGAGAAAGAAATACTAAAAAACTTAATATGGCAAACACAATGATTAATTGAATCAATACATGTATTAACAAGGTAACATTGTTGAACAATGCCTAACAAAATCAAGGATAACATTTCAAAGTATAAAAAAAAATATTTTAATTGAAATTGGTCGATGCACTTTTAATTGTAATTGGAAATAGGTAATGGAGTGAGCAGGACAGACTCACCTTAAGTAGACAGTGACAACTCCAGACATGTTTTGGTCTTGGTATGCAAGTGTAATAAAATGTTAATTATAATAAATTTTATGCTATGCTTGCTCACCATCACTGAATTAATGTCAGTCAGTTAATGATAATGATGCAACTCCTGACAATGTGATGAAAGTAAAAACATATGGAGAAGAAACTGCTCTACTTTTGATGTAATTCACAGCAAATGAGAATCTTTGATCTAAAAACAAAACCCTAACAATCATTATTTTCATTTATTTATGTTTTATTTAGTTTATGTCCAATATCCAATTCAAAGCAAAATGGAAAATAATAACTTCATATTTACGTTATTATGGAGAATACATACCTGATTGCTGATGTGACTCTTGTTACACATATTTCTACAACACTCTGGTCATTACTGCTGGTTACATAATCAAAGCTGTCAACAATCTGACAAATGCGTTCAAGTACTTCAGTTAGATCATGCTGAATGTCTTTATCATCAAGAGAGAAAAGCTCTCCAGCCTTTGATAAATCTTTATCATTGAGCACCAGAGCAAAGAGTTCCTGCATTCTGAAAAATATTATAGCAAGTATATATATATATATATATATATATATATATATATATATATATATATATATATATAAAATCATTCAAATAAAATGTTCCACAACCGATTGGATTTTTGGAAAAATGAAATGATGCAGTAGATGGTATACTAAACTATCACTTTTCAAAGGCTTTGATTTTAAATCTCCTGCACTGTTTTATTGAATTTTTTAGACAGTATACTTAATTTAATTAGCTCATTACATGACAAGAACCAGTTCCAGATTATCTATAAATGTTTCCCAAGATATATTCGTTGTTCATGACAGTAGAGGTGAGCATCATGAAAGCAAAGGTTAAGTGCCAAATGTCTCGGAGTATAAAAATCATTTGCCATTTTAATTTTATGTTGAGGCACCACTGAAAAAAATGCATTTGTGCAATGAATGTCAATCAGGAAGTCAGTCTGTCAGAGAACACTGCTTTCAAAGCTAGCATTCATAATGATAATAAAGTGATCAGACTGCTTATAGCAGTCAGTTATATTTACAAGACTGTGTGAAATTTAAGGACAGAGCATCATGCCAGCGATAAAATATAAACTGACAGCCTTTCAAGCCAATGGACTGATATTCCATTGATTTGTTCAACTTCAACCACCCTGCACCTTTTCAAGAAAAAGATTAGTGAAGAATGAAAGAATAGATAACTTTGGGTTTGTTTAAACATCTGTAATACTTAACTGGTTCTGTCAATCACATGGAGACCTTCCAGCTTTTCTATTTATTTATTTATTTTTGAAAACCAAGTCAAAGAACCATTCTCCCTAAAAGAACTTTATATCTTTTCCTATTATTTCATAATTTCTTCACAAATGAAAAGCAAAGTTGACTAGATATTTTTTATGGTTTATTCAAGACAGGTTGTACTTGTGACATTTGTCTGCCCTCTGAGACAAGTAATATCAATGTGGTTTGTGTTTAACCTACAAAAACCCAACATCTTCTGGAAAAACATTGGGTGGGGATATTTTGAAATAATGGCATTCTAAGGATAAAGGATTGGTGAGAGTAGTTGTGTAAGACTAGAGTAGAAAGATGCAGTATGAATGACTAGAAGCAGAGAAATGAATGTGTCGGGTAGATATTGTAAGCAACTAGTTGGTTCCAAGAAGCAGAAGCTGTTGTAATATTAGCAAAATAGTCAGGGTGAGAAGACAATGTATGCGATTTAGATGGATTCCATAAGCAGATAGTTAGCTCTGTTGCCCTTACATTAAACATGGTCAAAGGTTTTATGGTCACATCTAGTTCAGTGGTTTTGATTTCATCAAAATTCTTAAAAGTGTGGGACCACTGATGAGGGACATGCAAGAGTATGCCTCTGATATATCTGGCTCTGCATGGTTTGTAGTGATTGTTACTGAAGAAGGAGAGAAAGAGATTCAAGGTTCTGGGAAGATGATTCTTAAAGACTAGTTATTTATAATCCTTGAGATCTTTATCATATTTGAGATGTTGGAATTGAGAGTGATAGGTTGGTAGTTAGCATGGGTAGAGTGGTTAGCCTTCTTGGGAACAGATCTTTGTAGAGAAAAGAAAGGTTTAAGAATTTTGTAAGAACTTTGAAAACAGAATTATGAAGCAACACAATAGATAATACAAAGAATCTAGCAATAATCTCAACTGGCTGTAATGTGTCAATAACAGCAACTTTTTTCAACAGTTCTTATTATTGCTCCCCAAAAGTAAGGGATTGATAGAATAATTTATATCTAGGTACTTCAATATTAAAGCTATTGACTTGCTCCTTGCCAAAGATTAAAATCTGAGAGGTGAGAGAGGCACCCTGTTTCATCATCATATGTAAATAGTATAAACTTAGATCTTCAGTTGAAACTCATATCAGCAAAAAGAGTGCAATAGTTATTTTGCTCCCTTTTGTCATTTATCACTGGTTTCCAGTTGTCTTCTTTTTTTCCCTTTTTTTATTCAGAAACTTCCATAACAACCATGTATGCAAACAGGCCACTCTACAATGAATATTACCAACAGCAGTGAATCCAAGGTTTGGCTATATCCCCTCACAATCTTCCTTCTGTACATTATAATGACCTATTTTCAGTCACTTAACAACATTCATACGAAGATAGTACAGCTCTTCACTACTTAACTTTCTGCATGCAGGCATCATCTAAACATAACTAAAACACTTCATGCCAGATCTATATTATCTCCATGAACAGAGACCTTGAGTAGCATTCTTCAAACACTCTAGTATCTTTTGATAGCAAAAACATAATCACTTCATACATGAAGAAAACTCTCTTTACACATAAACAATATACAACTAAAACTCATAAGTTGCCCTGAGTGCTAGACTTTACAATTATTAGACATCTATAACATTGCCAAAATTGCAGCAACAAACACTAGTATTCCTCTTTAGAATCAGAAAAATTTCATGCACTCAGTTTGGGGTGCTCTACAAAGTTTGCATTGGAATACTGGTCCTATATCTGGGATAGTACTTGTTGTTGTTGGCACTCCGTCGCTTACGACATCAAGGGTTCCAGTTGATCCGATCAACGGAACAGCCTGCTCATGAAATTAACGTGCAAGTGGTTGAGCACTCCACAGACATGTGCACCCTTAACGTAGTTCTCAGGGATATTCAGCGTGACACAGTGTGACAAGGCTGGCCCTTTGAATTACAGGTACAACAGAAACAGGAAGTAAGAGTGAGAGAAAGTTGTGGTGAAAGAGTACAGCAAGGTCTGCCACCATCCCCTGCCAGAGCCTCGTGGAACTTTAGATGTTTTCGCTCAATAAACACTCACAACGCCTGGTCTGGGAATCGAAACCGCGATCCTATGACCGCGAGTCTGCTGCCCTAACCACTGGGCCATTGCGCCTCCACGGAATAATACTACAGCACACACAAACACATACAACACATCCTAAAATGTATCTAAAACAAAAAGAAAACTTTCAATTGGTAATGAATCGATTCCAACATTCTTAAACTACTAACTCACAGACTGGCTGTTTTCCATGCTCTGCCAATCCCAATGGTCTCTGCTCTTCTGAAAGTAGTTAACTGCATACCTCATACACACAGTCCCTCCAAGCACATCCATTACTCTTCCTTACATCACCCTTGCTGTATCTTAGCATCTAAGATCTGCACTTTCTAAAATCTACAACCTTCTGAAAATCCCTCCTTGCTCACATTTTCCCAACAGACATTCACCCTTTAACATTTAAACCAGCCATATCTGTCCCAAATATCCTGTCTGTTTTATGTTCAAACTGGTCAAATCCAACCTTTCATATCTACACTACAATGTCATTCTAAAAATTACATCATTGAAATCTCAAAGTTACAAGACAGTGCATGAGTAATTCAAAATAATGTGGATATATAAACATTAAATTTGACAGAGTAATCTGAATGCTGAAGGATTAACCTACAGGTGTTCAAAATGACCATCATATTTCACCAGTCTTAGCTTGCAAAAGTTATGGATACTGCTTCTCCTCCACAGTTTAAAAAAGAATACCACATATATACATTACATTAACTCATATCACATATCTGAAACATATCTCACATACCTTTTCTTCTTTTCTACTATAGGCACAAGGCCCGAAATTTAGAGGGAGGGGGCCAGTTGATTAGATCGACCCCAGTACACAACTGGTACTTAATTTATCAACTCCGGAAGGATGAAAGGCAAAGTCGACCTTGGCAGAATTTGAACTCAGAACATAAAGACAGACGAAATACTGCTAAGCATTTCGCCCAGCATACTAACATTTCTGCCAGCTCGCCACCCTGAAAACACAATGACTGTTTTCCAGCACAATTGAATAACAAGAGAAAAATGAGCCTTAACAACAACACAGCATTTAGAGTAAAGTAATTTGACTGAATGTTAATCAGACCATGAATTTATAGTTAAAAAGAAGTATGCTGTCACATTTCTTTAACATTTACAGTTACTTTTGTAAGTTTAAACTAATATTTTCAACAAACACACCACTTGTAACTAACATATAGACAAACTAACATATAGACAAACTAACATATAGACAAACTAACATATAGACAAACTAACATATAGACAAACTAACATATAGACAAACTAACATATAGACAAACTAACATATAGACAAACTAACATATAGACAAACTAACATATAGATTCAACAAGTAAACCTGAAATAATAAATAAGTTAAAATATTAACTGATGTATACTATACAAATAGGTACTTTGCAGCTAAGTTCAGATTATATAAAATATATTGCAAAAATAACCAAGTTAACAGATAATAATCTGTTGTATTATATTTATAACTAAAAGAAACAGTGAGCTGGTAGAATTACTGAACAAAATGCTTAACAGCATTTCTTCCAGCCTCACATTCTGAGATCAAATGCCACTGAGGTTAACTTTGTCTTTCATCCCTTTGGGGGTTGATAAAATAAGTACCAATTGAACACTGGGGTCAATGTAATTGACGAGCACCTCCCTACAAAATTTCTGGCCCAGTACCTTTGGTAAAAAGAATTACATCCTTAACTGAAAGATCGGTTGACTGATTGAATCAGTAAAACACTGAACAAAATGTATTGCAGTATTTAGTTGCATCATTTCTCAGAACTTTAACCTTTCATCTTCCAAGGGGTTGATAGAATAAAGAGTCAAAGTATTGGGTGTATTGGAATTAACTATTCCTTTCTCTACAATTTGTGCCTGTGTGCCTATGTTAGAAATCAATAAACCACATATTTGGAAAAGAAAGCCATGAATATCATAACTCACCAAAATTATAAGATATTTGTATCTAGTAAAAAAAAACCTACATTTTTTTAAAATCTATTTTTACATAGTTTGTATGGGTTGTATAAGTATAAAGAATCAAAGATATATAGAAATTATTGAAATAGGTTTTTATACCAGGCTACTCCTAAAGCTTAATTGAAGGAAACAGAAAAAGAAAAGTTTCTAATAACTTTTTGATCTATAATTCAGACTTGATTTTCTCTTGTCTTGATTATTTTTCTGTTTGAACGCAATAGGATTATTAGCTTCTATATTAAGGAGGTCAAGTAACTACATATTTATAAGATTACAAACTAGTAAAAATATGTGTTTCAAGATCTAAATAATTAAATTAAGTTGCTTATTGATATAATAGGTTGGTATTTGTAACACAACACTATCTTCTTAGATTAAGATCAAATGGGACTTTTGCCCAAAAACCAGATCAATTAAAGTATATCACAAACATTGCAATTTTAAAAATAGTATCTTAACATAGATAGACTGATTGCATTTGACCATGTACAGTATTCAGTGGTTAGATAGGGAAAGGGCTCAAAAAAATAAGGACAAAAATATCACAACATTCCTTACATACATTCTACAGAGTGAGCCCTTTCTTAGGTGAGTTTTAAGCACAATATAGTTCAGTAAGATAGATAGAAACTTGCTTCCTGACCAAGAGTGTGTATGTATGTACTAAATTATATATTTGAATTTGGCACTATGGCAAATATATGCTGTTGATGACAATGATAATATTTTGTCTTTTGTTTCCATCAAGAATAGTAATATTTTATTTCAAGAAAATATTGCTACCAGTTTGCACTTCAGACATGCTAGACAAAACCAGTGAAGCATAAAAATACATTATAGAAATGTAAAGAAAATGTAGCAGGACGGAGTGCCGCATGCACATGTATGTCCATTATGTGCAACAGAAGCAGTATTAGATTAAAATAGCCATCTATGTATCATACTTGATACAAATACATCATGAAATACCAAATTAACTGTGATACCCATTCAGAGATAATACCTCTTATGGACGTACTGTGTTGATACAAATACATCAGTAACAAATGAAAACTGTCCAGCAGCAGTGATGAGAATGCTAGATATGTATTTCTGCCTTTTTGAACTTCATCAGTAGCATGTACCCCACAAAATTAATTTGGATTATCATGATGTATTTGTATTAAATATGATACATAGATGGCTATTTTAATCTAATACTGCTTCTAATGAACATAACAGATTTTTAATCAGCCCACAGGCTCATTGCAACATCAGTGATTTTGCAACCACTATTTTCCTAATCAATTCTGAATGAATACCACAGTTAATTTGGCTTTCCGTGATGTGTCTGCATTAAGTATGATACATATATGGGCTATCTATCTATCTATCTATCTGTCGATAGATAGATAAATAGATAGATAGATGAATACCACAGTTAATTTGGCTTTCTGTGATGTGTCTGCATTAAGTATGATACATATATGGGTTATATCTATCTATCTATCTATCTATCTATCTATCTATCTATCGAAATAGATAGATAGATAGATAGATATACACATATGCATTTAAAGTTAATAAAAAGACTCTATAACAGATGCTAGAGGCTATGGGTTATGACTACACTGTAAATATTCAATAGAGAAAATGTGTGAAGAATGTACCTGCTTCATTGTGTTTAATTTTTATTTTTTAGCATAAGTTCTCCAGTTTCTTTTGATGTCACAAATGAAACTATGCTAAAGAACAAATCAACAATATGTAGGGCAAGTATACCCTGACCCTTTACAGAAAGTTACCGAGAATAAAAATCAAGAAAAAAATAGGACAGGTGAATACCTGTCAGAGAATACAGTAATGGAAGTGTGACAACAACTGTATCAGCTGTAAGAAAAACAGCCCACTCAAATCAACTGGAAACTGTCAAATTTGTTTTTAACATTCTTGCTCTTGGCTTCTTTAAGGAATTCCTGAACATGAATATGAAGGGAAGGAGTGAAAGAAAGAGAGAGTAATGAGACTGAACAAAAGAAGAAAAGAAACATGATGAGAAACAGGTGAAAGAGGGGAAAAAGTGAAGTAAAGACAGAGAATGAGAGAGAAAGGAAACCAGAAAATGACAGACTGCGGGGAGAGAGAAGGCAGAGAGAGAGAGAACAAATGACAATTTCTTACATTATTGGCACAAGACTGCAAATAAGTAAAGGAGGTAAATAGTAGAATTAATTAACCTCAATACATGAATAGTGTTAATTTTGCTAAAACAAATTCAACCCTTATGGGAATTGAACTCAAAGTGTAGATGAAAAGAATTAATGCTATACTGTGCTACAGAGTATAATTTTACTGTTTATTCAACACTGTTGTAATAGAGAAATGTAGACATGTTTTCATATGAAGAAAAAGAAGGATCAGCTGAACTAGTTCCTTTCATATATTGAGATGTTATCAGCAGCTGAGTACCCATCCTAACTATTCATAGTGACCCTGTTTATAAACCCACTATTATTTGGAGCAGAAGTAAATTGGATACACTATTTTGCATCCATTAACAGTAAAGATTTTTGTATGTAAAGATAAGGTGTTTATATCAGTCTGCAACACAGTGCTGGTTAACATCTGGATATATTCCATAGTGTGGAGGCGCAATGGCCCAGTGGTTAGGGCAGCGGACTCGCGGTCATAGGATCGCGGTTTCGATTCCCAGACCGGGCGTTGTGAGTGTTTATTGAGCGAAAACACCTAAAAGCTCCACAAGGCTCCAGCAGGGGATGGTGGCGAACTCTGCTGTACTCTTTCACCACAACTTTCTCTCACTCTTTCTTCCTGTTTCTGTTGTACCTGTAATTCAAAGGGTCAGCCTTGTCACACTGTGTCACGCTGAATATCCCTGAGAACTACATTAAGGGTACACGTGTCTGTGGAGTGCTCAGCCACTTGCACGTTAATTTCACGAGCAGGCTGTTCCGTTGATCGGATCAACTGGAACCCTCGACGTCGTAAGCGACGGAGTGCCAACAACAACAAAATATTCCATAGTACAGTATAGCAGTGAGATAAAATATTTAACAGACCGGCAACTTACAAAAACAGTTAAATACATGAAGGCTTAATTATCATTGATTCATTCATCACTGATCCAGGATAACATGGTGTTTAATTGTGAAGCATGTTCTGCTTATCACAGATTATTCTGTGATAACAAGGGTCAAAAATCAATTGAAGTTTCTGCTTGTACCACAAAAATGCATCCCAGCAACCACCCACAATGCTCAGCTACCAAGAATGCCCTGACAATTGCTTGTGTCTACATGAATGTACTATAAGGCTGCACATTTTTTTTTTATATGGATTTATGTACTCCTACCCCTCAACATGGATCCAGTGAACAGAAAAAAGTACAAAGGCACCTGAGTCTAACAATTAATGCAGATGAGTGTATTCTCCACAGGAAAAGGTAGAGATAATGAAGAAATTGTGCGATTGTTGAAGATTCACTGGTGTGCACTGCAAGTTTGGTGTAATTGAATCTACCATTCATTCCATTTACAAAGAGCATGGAATTCATTTATCACTACAATTTTTTAGAACCCTAACCCCTATTTTTCTAACAATGGCACAATGCTGCACACCCTGAGAAAGTTTGTTCATTCTAAGTACATTGGTTATTAACAATTTATTTTAAATGATTGAACTGTCCTACATGGGGTAACAGACATGTCAAGCTGTTACCATCTAATTTTGGTTCTATAACCAGCTGCTTAACACTACCACTATGTTGTCTAGAGTAACAGAGAGCAGGTCATAGGGACACTGACAGGCTGAGAGGCTAACTTATAGTTAAGCTATATGACAGCAGCATCAAACCAGCCACCAGTACATTGCTTAGCATAACAGTAAATGTTTTCTAAACTAATTGATCTATCCTAAATCTATTTTCATATTTCCTGTACTATTTACAAACATGGAAATATTTAAGACATGGCAGTAACCCCACAAAATAATGTTCAAATTTATTTTATTATGAGTAACATAACCTGATTCAGTACCAATGAAATTGCATGGAAATCAACTTAGTCATATGTTTATATAGTTATAGTATATTTTGATTAGTGTATTTCCAGTTTTAAAGGAACATAAACTTGGCACCCAATGATGATCAATACTCTTATCTAAATAGGTCTTGAAACAAACTTTGCCGGCCCCTGGTAGAATTGTTAGCACATCAGACAAAATGCTCAGCAGCTTTTCTTCCAGCTCTTTATGTTCTGAATTAAAATTCTGCAGAAGTCAACTGTGCTTTTCATCCTTTCAGGATCAAAAAAATTAAAAAAAGCTGAGCACTGAGGGTCAATATAATTGACTAGTCTTTTTTCCCTAAAATTGCCAGCCTTGTTCCAAAATTTAAAACCATATTATTCAAACTATCTCACTGGCTTTTCCTCCTCTTTATTGTATTCTATTGTTCATTCAAACTTTTCCAACCAAGACCACAACAGTTTGCCAGCGGCACGTAAAAGCACCCACTACACTATCTGAGTGGTTGGCGTTAGGAAGGGCATCCAGCTGTAGAAACTCTGTCAAATCAGATTGGAGCCTGGTGTAGCCATCTGGTTTCACCAGTCCTCAGTCAAATCGCCCAACCCATGCTAGCATGGAAAGCGGACGTTAAATGACGATGATGATGATAATTGTTAAACAGGACAGCAAACATTAAGACAAGGCAAACATCTCAAGTCGTATACAATATTATTATAGAAAGAAATTCAAAATCTTACAGCTTTTTCTGGGATATCCCGAAGTATGGGATATTCCATCATGTATTTATATTCCCTCTCTTGAAAGACGGGCAAGTGCCCAAAATAGATTCTTTCATTCCTCATGCCAAATCAACAGTGAATTCTTCTACAAACTCTTCTTTTAATGAAATGGAATTAAAAAGCATCTTCTTTAAACCTCAAGTTCTGTTACATTTAACAGCTGAGTCTCTATTTAATTCTTGATGAATTTCAAATAATAGGCACAAGCATAGCAGGTGAGGTTAAAAAGTTTGCTTCCCATCCACATGGTTCCAGGTTCAGTCCTACCTTGGGCAAGTGTATTCTACTATAACATTAGGCAGACCAAAGCCTTATGAGTGAATTTGGTAGACAGAAACTAAAAGAGGCCTGACATGTATGTGCATGTGTCTGTTGTTTACATCTGCGCTTTATGAAACTCATTACAAGCAGTGTTCTTATTGCCATTGCTGTCACCAAATCATCTACTCACTTCATTGAAGATGTGTGAAATAAGAGATCCCTTACTTGGTTAAAGCTATGGATGAGTGATAAGAAGGCATCTGGCTATAAAATAATGTCTTGATAACATATTCATTTAACCTATGTTAGAATGAAAAAAAATGGATATAAAATGAACAAATCCATAACTGAGATATATATATAAATATACCATTACATTTCATTTAATATGATTTGAACCAACTAGCCTTCAGTATTAGAATATCAAGATGCTATTCGTTTGAATAAACAAAGGAAAACAAACAACAATGGCAAATTCTATTAGTCTTTAACTGTTAGCTTAGCATTAATTGGATGCTTCTTGAGATCTAAATATATATATATATATATATATATATATATATATATATATATATATATATATATATATATATATATATATATATAAATGTTTTTATATTTCATCATCATCATCATCATCATCATCGTTTAACGTCCGCTTTCCATGCTAGCATGGGTTTGACAATTTGACTGAGGACTGGTGAAACCGGATGGCAACACCAGGCTCCAATCTAATTTGGCAGAGTTTCTACAGCTGGATGCCCTTCCTAACGCCAACCACTCAGAGAGTGTAGTGGGTGCTTTTACGTGTCACCCGCATGAAAACGGCCACGCTCGAAATGGTGTCTTTTATGTGCCACCCACACAAGCCAGTCCAGGGGCACTGGCAACGATCTCGCTCGAAAATCCGACAGGAACCAGTCCAGGGGCACTGGCAACGATCTTACTTGGCTTGCCGGGTCTTCTCACGCACAGCACATTTCCAATATATATATATTGGGTCATCCCATAAATAATATGGTTTTTTTCACTTGCATGAACTAAAAGTCGGAGAGGGACATGATAAACTACCTGCATCAACTTGCTATACCATTTTGACTTTTTTTATGCTTTTAATTTTTAGAACATGCTTTAATACTGAAACTTTTACTGCAAACTCTTTGACAGATTCTGCTATGAGAGTTAAGTTTCTAGCAAATAAAAATTTCCAAGCACATCTTATCCCGGATTCTTGAATTATAAGCTTCAAGGTTTATACTGAATTAAAAAGGAAGGTGGGTATGAGTACATGTCCCTGATAGACACCATCTTGTGTGCTAAATACCTTGTTGTCAACTTTAATCTTGCTAACACAGTACCTTCATTCACAGTTTGAGTGGTTTGCTCTTAGCAAAGATCTCCTCTTGAATAATCACACATCAATTATTCCACAGCTTAGCACAAACTCAAACTGCATCTTATGCTAGGTAACTCTATCCTGAACTAAATTTTAAAACATTCAGATACTTTCAAAATTTAATCAAAGTTTGAAGTCTTTATTCTCTATCTCTCTCTCTCTCTCTCAAAGTACATTTCCTTTTTGCCTTTATATTGGTTGACAATGCTATATCAGTCATTGACAAAATCACCATTGAGTAGCATATGATCCACATAATCTGAAGCCTTCAACATCATAGAAACTATCCCTAATGGATTTGCTTCTCTTCTCATCTTCATTTCTTCAGTAGCAATAATAACCATATTGAAACTAATCATGAAAGCTTGATCGACTTTTGGTAGTCCCATATTAAACCATTCATATCCTAATACAGTGTTTATCAAGAAGGGTAGGGTGTTGTGAAGATTAAAAAGTGGGTAGACAAATTGCCATTTGATTTGATTTGGTCTAGTTTCAGCTGTCACCATGCTGGGGCACCTAAAATAAAAACGGTTGCCAACTTTTTAAGCTAGTCAAACTCCTAGGTGAAAAAAAAAAAGAATTATATGAATGCAAAATCTATTTTGTCATCTCATTAACAGAGGGGAGGAAGAGTGTCAAAAAATGTTATTGATTGATATATAGCACATATTAGTCACTCAACTAAGAATATGCACTATAAGCCTGTTCTGTATAAGTGCACTATTAAGCCTGATCAATGAATAACATTTAATCAAATGTTTTAAAAAAACAAGTTTAATATTTATAAATATTTAATTTGATTTTTTTTTCTTTTCAGAAAATGAAAAACAAACAATAGAAGATAAAAATCTACTTTATACTTTTTCTAATATAAATTAGTATGATTTTTTTTTAATGTTTCCTATCTTGAGTGTCAAGTTGCTGTTTCAGTCCCAATCTTCAGAAACAACTTTTTATTTCATGAGAAATATCAAAACACAAGTCTTTAGCTATGAATGCAAGTTCAAACATATCTCAAACCATTTCAAATTGTTGATCTCATAACAAATATTAACTTATAATATACATTGTACATTTCAAAAATTCTTACTGAAAATTAGTAGAATTTAGTGAAACCAAAAAGCCATTGACTTTCTTTCATCCACACTTCCATTATAATTCATGAAGCAATGAACAACTCTCTAAACATGTTGACAAACGTCAATAATTCACTCAAAAGATTTATTTTTTAATCAAAGTAATTTTTGAGAAAACTTCAAATTTTGCTTTTCTTTTATATGGTGGTGGGCAAGTTCATTTTAAAATAAGTAACTCATCAATATAAGTTAACAGCTACTAATACGCTTCAAAAACTTGAGTCATCAACACATTTGTTTCTTCTTATCTAACAAACTTCTTTCAATTGCTTTCTCAGAAATTGTTTCATGTCTTATTTAGTACCAATGAATAACGGTTATGGGACAGCAAATTATTGAAGTAAAATATGGCATGCAGCCAATAGCTATTAGAAAATTGTTGTCCACTTCAGATTTAAAAAACAAATTTACAGTAAAAAAAAAGGTCACTTTAACTCAGAACACAATTTTCTGAACATAAAATAATTTCCCTTTATTGTTTGTAACTGACCAACATTATTCTTCCATTGGATGACAGGCCAATTATTGAATATTATGTGTTATTAACATCATTAGCATAAGGCACAGCATTTTAATTGGGGGGACTTTAGTATGAATATCCCCAGCACCACCACTTCCCTTAATTTTAAGAAATATTTAAAGGTTACTTTATACAGAAAGCCTTTCTACTTCAAATGTTAATTCTAAAACTTTTTTTTTAACATAACTCACCAGCTAATACAATGCTAACACAATGGGATAACAAATTACAATATATTCCATTAAATTTATCATTAGGTAAATATTTTGTTTCCATACTCACATAAATTGAACTGGACAACTCATTTGTTGTACAGTTCTCAGCTGGGGTCCAATGACCCTTAGGGAGCCAACATAAGCTGTTGTTAAAAATTTATGTGAAATAAACTAGTTATACTTCTACAATACATAAACTATTTAAACAATTCCTACAATTCCTAATAATATTTAATTATAAAAATATAGGATTTTTAAAGCATCAAATGGCTAAAAGGGTCTACACAAGTGAAATAGAGATCAAAAGGATCCGTAGATAAAAACTGGTTGAGAGCTACTCAACATTTCAGTTCATTCTAATTTTTACAATTTTAAGGCGTTTTCCTATCCTACCTATATCCGAAAAGTCCTCCACTCTCAGCTCACAACACGCAGTATTAGCAGATATAGCCAAGCAAGATATAATTCTATGCGTACATGACAATCGACATAGTTTGCTCCACAATAGACAGTTTTCCAAATAGTGATATAGAAAGAAATAGTTATTCAGAATCAGAACGGGAATTAAAGACAGAAAATGAGACGATATGGAAAAAAGAAGAAAATGCAAGAATATACAAGAAAAAAATAATAATAGCGAGCGCAAGAGTGTATGTTCACATCTTTTGAAGATGGAATATTAATTCTTTGTGTAATTTTCATTGATACAAGACAATCTGAGATTATCTCGATGGATCGGGCAACGTAAATAACATCACAAAAGATGAAGCCAATAACTAATTCGATAACCTCTCTTTTCGTGTTGACTTCAGCGATATCTCTCTAAGTGAGGAAAGGTATATTTATTAATTCAATGCGATTTCTTTCTTTATCAAACACAAAAACTCAGTTAAAGGAAAATTTGCAGAGCAAATATCAGGGTTGTGTGTGTGCGTGTGCGTGTGTGTGTGTGTGTGTGTGTGTGTATTTTAAAGACAAGGTATTATATTTTGTCACTTTCGCACAGATAAACTACAGTGGAATTAAGATGGGGTTAGAACTCAAAACTATGAGACATTGTACTGCTTAGCAACGAACACATTCTCGAGTGTATAATTCTGCGGTTGGATAAACGGAAATCAAGGAACAAAATAATTTCCTGAAACCTGTTGCACACCTTTTGTGGAAGCTAAATGCTAAGTTTTGTTAACACCAGTCACAGATTATACACAGGTGCCTGAAGAAAGACTGAATTTTATGAAATTGGACTATCGAAATAAGAGCCAGATAGATTTCTAAGAAATTTAAAGCAATTTCGTTTTGATATAAGATTCCACTGAAAGCTTATTTTGAAAACACGAATAACTTGGCAATTGTTGTAGCTGGACCAATGATAAATTCAAAATAAGGCAAAAATGTTTCTGGTTTTTATGAACAACCTGGTTCCGCCAAGATTTACAAAGCAAGGAGATGGATTAGAGACACAATCTCCAATAATGACATTCATGGGCGGACTATCACTTAAGCTACACCCAAATTTCAATAACAGGTAATCCAGCTTCAATTCACATGGAGAGGCATACAAATAATTTAAGCAGTTAGTTGTAAAGAAAGATCAAATATCCTATTAACTTGTTTGTGTCAGTATGTTCGAAATATATAATAGTTTAGTTTTAAGCAAGAAAAAAAAATAATAAAAATGTATTGATTTATTTTATCATTTTTAAGAAAATTTAGCTTGAGTGAAACGAAAGACAATTTCGAAATGTCTATACTGCAATATCTTAAGATTCATATTACCATCAGCAGCTGTATTGGAAATGTTAATGAACTATAATTAAATGACTTAATATAGTTTACTGTTGCGCGGTTTCGATTTCTAATCCCATCACAACCTACATGTGCGCCCTTTACGTGAGGTAAAAGAAATCACAAAATTTAAACAGAAATGTATCATAAGTTGATCGCTGACAATTAAACGCTATAGTCACAAGTTCAAGTCTTAACAATCGCCAGGCTGAACGTTTTTCTTGTAGGGTCGATAAATCAGTTTGATTTGAATGAGAGAATTCGTATAAGATGTGCAGCAAAAACTTCCTTGATTTTAAAAGCTACTTTATTAAATAGCTTTCAAACTAAAATAAATATAAGTCGAATCAGGGTTTAAATCGAAAGAGAACTCAGACTTACAATAAACCAGTGAAAGTGTATGGGTGTTTCGCCTTGTTATTCTTTTTTTTTTTTTTACTTTATTAAATCTAACAAAACACGACAACTGAAGATGTAAAATGTTCGAAAAGTTTTTGAAACTTTTCTATGAATGTTTCATAAAGATTGCAAACATGTGCGATGAAATAAAATCAGGAAGCGTAACAACTTTTAGTAAATACGTACACATTTTCAATAATGAATTGAAATAAAGTCTTGCCAAAAGCAACAAAACTTGTCGCACAAATTAGGTGATATTTCAAAGAGTAAAGTAAAGGGAAAAAAATCAACATTACCTGGTATTGATCACGAATTTGGTCCAGGAATATGTATTTCCATCATTAGAAAAATAATATTGTAGCTGAAATCAACATAACTATTGGTAATATCAACAGAAAGCGCATTAGTAAATATTAGGTGATAATTCGAGGCATATTGTGATAAACAGGAGTTTGCGTTTGTCATAGATAAACAATGAAATGATATTCTGTTTGTGGTTTAGATATGAAAATAAATACAAATTAAAATAATGCTAAGTGTATTTGGTACTTGCTACCGGTCAATGAACATGTGTAGAGTTCTTCAATGAAACTTACAACATCAATAAAAAGTTTTGAAGTTTGCCTGTTGCACCAAATACAATTTAGGTGAGAGTTCAATCAGGGTAAGTAACTCTTACTGACCAAAAAATTCTTTATAGTCTCTAAATAATCTCTGTTTTATTAATAATCACAGGTAATTGCAAGAGAAGTGTTTAGTCAGTATTTATGTGAGCATTTGAGTTTTCCAGTCTCTGCTGAAAGAATTTTCTTTCAAATAACCTGATATGGAGATGGCTAGATTTTCTTCCCACATTTTCAAATGTTATTAGATTCTTCTTAGAAATATATATATATATTTGTTTCAACAATGATCTGCGCGGTCTTATCATGACAGTATGTCATACCTTTTAAGGAACACACTTTTTTTGTAACATTGTTTAACACAGATTTCAAGCCAGACCAATAAAAATGTTTCAGCTCAAGTATTTGATATAATGTTTTATAATTTTTCTGAAGCTATAGCACAAAGACCAGAACGATATATATCTTTTGGCCACAATCTAAACCAAAATTTGTTTCCTGCTCTTAATTGTCATCTCCTAATGTCAAATCCAAGTATCCAGACAGAATTATTGCTGGAAAGAATATGGGAACATTTTAAATCTGGCATACCTACACAATCGTGTGTGCCCCCGCGACTTTGTTTCGTCATTTCTTTTTTAAAAAATAGATATTTGTTACTCTTTTACTTGTTTTCAGTCATTTGACTGCAGCCATGCTGGAGCACCGCCTTTAGTCGAGCAAATCGACCCCAGGACTTATTCTTTGTAAGCCTAGTACTTATTCTATTGGTCTCTTTTTGCCGAACCGCTAAGTTACGGGGACATAAACACACCAGCATCGGTTGTCAAGCGATGGTGGGGGGACAAACACGCATACATATATATATATACATATATACGACGGGCTTCTTTCATTTTCCGTCTACCAAATCCACTCACAAGGCTTTGGTCGGCCCGAGGCTATAGTAGAAGACACTTGCCCAAGGTGCCACACAGTGGGACTGAACCCGGAACCATGTGGTTGGAAAGCAAGCTACTTACCACACAGCCTACATTTCATTAGGTATAGATTCTGGCAAAAAAATTATTGTTCTTTTTTACCAGCAGAGATAATTACATATACATCACATGAATATGATATATGTATAATACAAAACCACATTAAAATACAAATTGTTTTCAAATTAGATCCAAATTATATTGATATTTGTTCTGAAAACTATTTTGAAGTTGCGGAAATGAGTTAACTTTGTTTCCTCATGACATTTTTAATCAAATCTTCTACAAACACTTTTATGGGATGTACATTCCAATTATATAGGAAATTAATGTGAAAAAAAGAAAAATGGTGACATGCACACATACTGACATTCATCTACACAATGAAACTTAAAATTTTAGAAAAATTGTGATGTATTGGTATGTATGTGTGAGCGGCCACCAATTTTTTTTTTTTTTTTTACATCAAATTCTGATATAATCGTAACCTACACCATTTAAAAGGTATTTGACAAAAATTTCATAGCAAGTTCATTTTTCTGAAAGTCAGCGGGGGGCACACATGTAGGTATGATTCAAATCTATCACCACAACACCAATGAAAATGAAATACTTATGCATATGTAATATGTATATATGTGCTTGTGTAAGTATGCATATATGCACCGGTTCGAATATATGTATTTGTGTTTCTGATCCACAGTCAAACAAAGCAAATTAAATTGTATTGGAATTTTGTCAACTATATTAGTATCACAAACAGAAACATTCCTTACTCTGAAAGAAGTAAAACGCTGTCATTTGGCTTTTTGGCTACATATATACACACATACATATTTTTACATATATCTGACAAGACGTCCAAGGAGCTAAGCCCTTTGTGGATGCGAAACCATTGGTCACTCTATGACGGTACATAGGCTTAACTACATATATATATATATATATATATATATATATAGTGAATGCACAGTAATCCACATAAGTTGTAAATTCACTTTCTGCTAGCTACCCAATTTGTAAATCCAAAGCTCAAACACTGAATGAATTCAGTATATTGTCACAGATATTAGGAATTTTTTTTCCTATATAACATATAAACATGTACATCTTTTAGAACATTGTCATTTTATAAGATTTTGCTGGCAAATTCTTTAATTAACATAAACATTTATTTATATGAAAGAAAATTACCGCAGAACTTTCTCCTAATTCTTCCAAATCTTTCTGCTAAAACTGTATTGAAACCATTTGTGGGGAAGAAAGAGAAAAAAAATTACAAAGCAGCACCAAGCGCTTCAACTGGTCGCACACCACAAGGTTCAACAGAACCAACTGAAACAAGCCAGCACGTTCGCAGCGTTACCATGGGCGTTGGCGAGGCTAAGGCGTTGGAAAGGCCAAACCCCCTCACAAGGCATCATCTGACACATCGGTGAGGCGAGCTGCCTGCGATGACAAGAACTTCGCGGTTAGTGACCCAGTCCCTCCAAACATCTCAAATGTCACAGGCTGAAAGAGATAGTTCACTATCAGGTCGCAATACTTCAGGGTTTGTTCTGTTCAGCTACAGAAGCAGTAACCTTACCATTTACTGCAGTATCCAGGATGTGGGAGGGAGCATAAGAGTCTCTGTGTTTCATTAATAGTCACATGTAATTACAAGAAAAGTGTCTAGTCAGTATTTATGTGAGCATTTGAGTTTTCCAGTCTCTGCATCCCAAATGAGTACCTACCTGTAACCCAGAGATAGCGGTTAAAACCATCTGGTCTCTTGCCATCACTTCTGGATAACCTCATCGGCTCTACAACTGAGGAGATATTAATCCGAGCCAGCGCCCACTTAATGATTAAGTTAAGCTCAGTGTGACGAGCAGCGCTGCCAAAGGTTTTTTTTCAAAATGTACAGAATTTTTTTTTTTAAACATACAGAATCTGATCAAAGCATACAGAATTTTACTGAATCCCCCAAATACAGTCAAAACGAACTTTTTATACTTTTTTTTTTTTTTTTGATTTGGAACACATTTATTGATATGTTGAATGTTTGGACATCAAAAAGAAAAAAATCATCTTCGTGAGGAGGTTCTCTGTTGTACCAATTTTTTTCAAATAATGTCTTACAAAGTTGTTCATCCAGCTCCCACATCGTACAATCGATATTTTGTAACAAAGTTTACGACCTCATAAGAGCATTAAGCGTAGTTTTCAAGCAATTTCGATTTTTAGTTTTGATATTGTGAAAACAAATAAAATTCTTTCTGACGATGCAGAGGAGTGTGGTAAAGAAAGAAGACTGAGCATCAAGGATGACAACATTTCTCTTGTGGAACAGCAAAAACCAAAATTCTTCTGGCTCATTATACAGGATGAAAGAACAACCTTGAACCGTCAAGTGGCGCCATTCCTGAATAATTTCTTCGAAATCGTTTTCATCACAAAGACTTGCGAATCGCATGATAAGTGGTATAATTGACCTTGGCCTTCCTTCAACTACGTTGGTTGGGTCCAACGCTTCTAGTAATCCCAAATTGTTCTGCATATTGCAAGACGAAAACTGCACGAGCATTTGATTTGAAAGACTAACAAAGAATTGTAGTATATTCTGTCAGAAAGTCAACAATTCATCAGGGGCAATGGTGGTAGCATTTTCATACAAAATTCTCTCAGCTACAGCGCCAAAGTAGATACAATCTAATGGTTGGTGTGTCGTTGCATCGTTGGCATTAATTTCACACACATTGATGACAGAAAGCAAATCAGGTCTGATGAAATTGCTCAAAATTCCTTTCATTCCAGCGTTGATGGCTCTTTTAAGTTTATGCATCCAATAGCCTTCAGCCTGGAATTCCAGAATAAGCTTGTTAACGTTGTTTAAAATGAAAGAGATAAATGCTAAATACATCTTTGTAAGAGGATTCTTCATTTCAGTGAGAATTCATCGAGCCGTAATCGGACACCCACCCTCTAATGTTGCTTGTGTGAAATATGCCAGCAGTGTTGGCCACTGCTCTAAAATGTTCTGCACAACTTGCTTGAGAGACAACCATCTAGTGCAACTTGCATGCAGGATTTTGTGAGGATCAATTGAAGCTATTTTCTGCAGATCTTTGAATTCGTTGATACGCTTAGGACTGTGACTAAAGTATGCATATATACTTCTTGTCAATTCTTTGACAGAATTCGGTAATTCATTGCATGTGTTTGATGAACATAAGTGTAAAGAAGGATAAATACAGGCTTGCACAAAAAGATCTGGTCTGTTCTGCTTCAACAAGTGCTGAACGCCTCCTTTGCTTCCCATCATAACATTTGCATTATCACAGACGAAACCAATCAAATTTTCCAGAGGAAGAGCGTGTTCGTTTAAAAATGATAGAAGACAGTTGTATATACCTGTAGCACTGCAATCCTGTTTTTCTATAAGTGTAAGAAAATCGTCGACTGTCTTTTGAATTTCAACGTCATAATATCTGGAAACCAGGACAAGATGTTTTAGTGTTGAAACATCAGTTGTTTCATCAATAACGAGTGAGAATTTTGATGAATGAAGTTTTTTTTTTAATAAAGCGTTGATGCCGTAGGGGCCAATGGCTTTAAGAAAGATGTATGTGCCTTTCGTTCGGGCACACTTTGCATCCTGGACGATTTTAGAATCAGGACAGGTGTTTGCAACAAGGCCAGGTAAGTGGTCCAAAATAGAAATTGGGAGATTATGCTCAGCAACAAATGTACAGTATTTTAATTTAGCAGCTGTTCCTTTCTTGGAATGTGAAGAAAATGATGAGGCCTTGAAATAATTGGTCAACTTTTTTGCTTCATTTGCATTCTTGCAGTGTTTTTCTGCCTACTCATGTTGTAAAATTTGGCTCAAACTACCGGCAATTTCACACTTGCATAATATGCATTTACCTTTAGCTGAATCGTTCTTGCCTCGCTCCAACCAACTAGAAAATTTTTCATCGCACAATTTTTGCGGAAGTTTTTTTTCATACGATGCCCATCTAGCCTTCTTCTTATCTGGTGCTTCACGGTCATTATCTGAGGAATGTTCTGTTTTCAAAGTTCTATCACTCATATCTTGCTCCAGTTATAGTTCTGTAAGATTTATTTGAATTAATCAAATTATTAAATACATTACATACCATTTAAGATCCGGGTTAAGAAATCCATGTTTGTGTTCAGACTGATATGGCAGGATTGTATAAATAAGCACTGTAAAATTGAGTCTAATTTCTCAAACTTTTCAAAAACCAATCACGTACCCAGTTTGTGAGAAAACTTCTTATGTTATGACAACTATGGCGTGGTAAACAGGACGTATATACGTCCACCCAAAATTACAGAAAATTATAAAAGTTTAAAAAAAAAGAAAGAAAAATGTGGGGAAGGAAGGAAGGAAAACAAAAATTACAAAATTTATAAAATACAAAAGCAATGTATAAGCACCAACATTCATAAACGTCTCATCACTTCCTTTTTAAATTGTTTCTTACTTTCACACCAACCCCTATGCTTGCAGCTCTCTCCTCGGGATTTAAGCTAGCCATTGGGGATTTTTGCAAAATTTCAAGGGCAGTAACAGAGAACAATGTTCATGATCATTGTCAGCACCAATATTATTATACTTTTATTTAAGTAATTTAAATATTGTGTGAATAGAAAAGCACAAAGGAATGGAGATTTATTCATGGTCTATCTGCTGCGTACGTTTTAAATAGAATAGCATACCTCAAAATGCTGCAATGCAACACTTAACACTTGATCACATATTTGATCGATTAAAATGATACAGAGAGAGAGAGAGAGAGAGAGAGAATTTCTGATAGCAAAGTAAGTCTTGTCACATTTTTGACATAACTTTGAGGGTACATTTTCAATACTTCCAGTAGAATAAGCATTAATTTTTACATTCTAATATCTTTTACTTTTTTGACGATTATTTTATACCATAGTGGTTAAATTCATATCAATTTTACCCTTTTTAAATGAGTTTAGATCTGACCTATATCAGACAACGCATGCCGCATTAATTTGAAAGGAGTTGTTCAGCAATGGAAGTAGAATGAAATATTCATTCTGTCTCAGAAACTGATATTCTAAGTGTCTAGACAAGCTAAAGATGCTTTGGCCAGTTTCACTCGGGAATCTTTGTCTCTTGCAGATTCATATCAATCTGGACGACCAAGTTTTATAGAAAAGAGAGGATGTCTACTCTATGTGAAAGGTCTCTTCAAAAAGATACAAAAGATATGCGGCCCATATGACATCAGGACAGTATTCAAAAGTAATACAACACTTTGCAAATATCTCCTTCGAGTAAAACCACCAACAGAAGAGAATATGACTAAGAAATGCGTGTACTCCATCCCATGCAGCTGTGGTAGGTTATACAAAGGTGAAACATGTCGCCCCCTCAAAATAAGGGTAGAGGAACATCGCAAAGCTGTGACATGGGGAGATATTGATAAATCGGGTATAGCTGATCATGTATGAAAAAATGGAAACCACTTCCCCCTGTGGGATGAAGTTGAAATAATAGACAGAAAACACCACTGGAAAATACGAAAACTAAAAGAAGCAGCACATATGCTAGGACACAACAACCTCCTAAGCAGACCGAGTGCAGATATGAACAACATATGGGAACCAGTATTAAGGAAGGATAAGAGAATATTAGATTTATAAGCCCTAAAATTCACTCTATAATTGCACACAGGCATATGGCGTATAGTGGTTAAGAGCGCAGGCTACTAACCTCAAGATTCCAAGTTCAATTCCAGGCAGCGACCTGAATAATAATAATAATAATAATAATAAACAACGACAACATCGAAAAATACCTTAGGAGTGAGAACCTAGGTTCGAAATTTCCCCAAGACACCTGATGAAGGCTGGAGGGTATATCAGTTGAAACGTGTTAACAACAAACAAGATGTCAGTTGTAAATAATGTACAATTTATGTCAATATAGAACTTCTAGAAACTGTAGGTGAGGAACATCCAAAGCAAACTGCACAAGAATTAGCACTTAAATTAAAAAATATCTCCACTTTGTCAGTGGATCCGTCATCATTTGATTCTCAGCTGAAGCAAAAAGTCATTGAAGAGTAGATTTGCTACCAAATTTTCCTGGCTAAAATCACCACAAGTGATGAAAAGTGGGTTCTCTAAATTATATCCAACATAAATGACATTGGTTAGCATCCTCCCCAAGCCAGGACTACACCTGAAAAAGTTATCCCAGTGTTGGTAGGATATGAAGGATGTTGTCTATCATGGAGTATTAAAATGAAACAGTTCAATAGAAAATATTGCACAAAATTTGCAGAAAAAGTACCCATCATTGGTCAGTCATAAACAGGTGTTGCTCTTGAATGATAATGCTCAGGTCATTCAGAAAAAGATGATACCACTAAAGATTTTGCCCCATCCTTCTTATTCTCCTGGCATCAATCCATGTGACAAATCGCTAAAACTTCCCTTTGTCTTTTAATTCTAGCTAAGGAGATGCTTGTATCCTTTTAAGTTTGCATCTTGTTGTTGTTAGTACTCTTGTTTATACTATAGAAATTTGCGTTTCGAGTGTCAAATTGTGACCTTCTGTGTTCTGTATGTTTGTTTCATATATTTTTTCTGTTTATCAGTTTTTAATTGTGTACTTTTTCTTACAGTTCATTTTTATGTATTCGAAAATTATTTCAACATTTTCAGAGTAGGAGATATTTCCAGGGCTACTTTTTTAGTTAACACTTTTTAACTGCCTTTCTGGTAGAGAAATCCATACTGAAAAATGTAAATACCAGAAAAGCGTTTCAGAAAAATATAATAATGTCGAAGAAGACAGACCTTTTGTTTACTCTTAGTCATTAAAATAGATGTTCTAAAATCCCCTATTTGCAAAATATTTCAAATGAAAAATTTTTCATTTAGTAAAACTTGGTAACAATCCAGTTTTCTTGCAGCCGTGTTTTGACATAACACAATATAACATAGTGTTGGAATAATGTTGTTGACAGGACTATTAGAGAAAAGAAACAGGCTTGGAAGGACTGGAAGAACGGTGATAGCAGGGAATTATATCAGATTGCCAGATGGGAAGCTAGGAGACAGGTTTATTTAACTAGAGGAGAAGATAAGAAAAAATTTGCCAATGCTCTGTGCCATAAGGACCAAAGACTTGAGGTATTTCGTGTTGCAAGACTGTGTGTGAGAGATTATCGTGATGTCATAGGAGAGAAATGTGTCCGCATGGATGATGATTCACTTGCACTAAACGAGGCTGCAAAGAGAGAGGTTTGGAGACGCCGCTACAAAAGATTGCTCAATAAAGAGAATGAAGAGGGACCAGCTATTCGAATTGACAGTACCATGGTAGATAAAGCAATTGAGAGTACGAAGACAGGGAAAGCCCCCAGCACATCAGGAATCACCACAGAAATGCTCAAAATATCTGGCGGTGTCGGCTAAAACCTAGTCACCCGTATAGTTAATCAGGTGATACACGAAGGAGTCATACCCAATGACTGGTGTAGCAGCACCATAGTCAACTGCTATAAAGGTAAAGGTGACGCTTTAGATACAAATAATTACAGAGGTATCAAGTTGTTGGATCAGGTAATGAAAGTCATGGAGAGGGTCATAGCCCAGCTAATTAGGGAGAGAGTCAGTTTAGATGAGATGCAGTTTGGGTTTGTGCCAGGAAAAAGCACCACTGATGCTATATTTCTGGTAAGGCAGCTGCAGGAGAAATACCTAGCCAAAGATAAACCTCTGTACCTGGCTTTCGTTGATATGGAGAAAGCCTTTGACAGGGTCCCCCGATCCCTTATCTGGTGGTCAATGAGGAAACTAGGGATAGATGAATGGTTAGTGAGAGCTGTGCAAGCCATGTACAGGGACGCTGTAACGTGAGGGTTGGCAATGAGTACAGTGAAGAATTCCGGGTAGAGGTAGGGGTCCACCAAAGTTCAGTCCTCAGCCCCCTCCTATTTATCATAGTCCTCCAGGCAATAATGCAGGAATTCAAGACAGGATGCTCCTGGGAGCTCCTCTATGCTGATGACCTTGCTCTAATTGCTGAGTCACTATCAGAACTAGAAGAGAAGTTTCAGGTGTGGAAGCAAGGATTAGAATCGAAGGGCCTTAGGGTCAACCTAGCTAAAACCAAAGTCCAAATAAGTGGGAAGGCATCCCTTCAGGTAGATGGCCCTGCTCGATCTGTAGAAAAGGCATAGGAAGAAACTCTATAAGATGTACCCAGTGTAAGATATGGACACATAAGAGGTGCAGCAATATCAAAGGAAGGCTAACCGGGAAGATAGTTTTGTATGTGGCAGATGCTCAGGACCAATAAAAACTGAAAATGTGCAGAGAACAACTTCTGTCACATTCCAGGGAGAAAAACTAGAAATAGTTGATACCTTCTGTTACCTAGGTGACTAAGTCAATAGCGGGGGTGGGTGTACTGAAACTGTAGCTGCTAGAATAAGAATAGCCTGGGCAAAGTTCAGAGAGCTCTTACCTCTGCTGGTGGCAAAGGGCCTCTCGCTCAGAGTAAAAGGTAGACTGTATAATGCATGTGTATGAATAGCCATGCTACATGGCAGTGAAACATGGGCCGTGACTGCTGAGGACATGCGTAAGCATGCAAGGAATGAAGCCAGTATGCTCCGCTGGATGTGTAATGTCAGTGTGCATACTCGACAGAGTGTAAGTACTTTGAGAGAAAAGTTGGACCTAAGAAGCATCAGTTGTGATGTGCAAGAGACGACTGCACTGGTATGGTCATGTGGCGAAAATGGATGAGGATAGCTGTGTGAAAAAGTGCCACACCTTAGCAGTTGAGGGAACCTGTAAAAGAGGTAGACCCAGGAAGACATGGGATGAGGTGATGAAACATGACCTTCGAACATTAGGCCTCATCGAGGCAATGACTAGTGACCGAGACCTTTGGAAATATGCTGTGCTTGAGAAGACCCAGCAAGCCAAATGAGACCATAACCCGTGGCCTATGCCAGGGGTGTAACCAGCCCACTTAACGTACCTTTCCTTCATTGGACACTAAACTCTGCTTGCTAAGACCTGTTGAGGCAAGTGAAATCAAAATTAAATTCGATGACTGGCATCCGTGCTAGTGGAGCGCTAAGAGCACCATCCAAGAATGATCATTGCCAGAGCAGCTGACTGGCTTCCGTGCCAGTGGCACATAAAAAGTACCATCCGAGCATGATTGTTACCAGCATTGCCTTACTGGCACTTGTTATGGTGGCACATGAAAAAATATTCGAGCGAGGCTGTTGTCAGTGCCACTGGACTGGCTCCTGTGCAGGTGGCATGTAAAAAACACCATTTGAGCATGGCCGTTGCCACTACCGCCTGACTGGCCCTTGTGCCAGTGGCACGTAAAAGTACCCACTACACTCTAGGAGTGGTTGATGTTAGGAAGGGCATCCAGTTGTAGAAAAACTCTGCCAGATCAGATTGGAGCCTGGTGCAGCCATCCGGTTCACCAGTCCTGTCAAATCATCCAACCCATGGTAGCATGGGAAGCGGATGTTAAATGATGATGATGATGATGATAATAATAATAGTGAAATAAATAATGAAGGCAACCTTCTAACAATGCGAAAGGGCAAGTTGACTACTCAACTTGCCCTTTCATATTATCAGAACCTCTACTTCATCATTTGCTATTTTTACTTCTGCATCAAGCAAATAAAATGCTCTTAAAATAATTAATCTTTGTCAAGAGTGATTTTGAAAATCAATGCCATTTAATTGAACAGTCTTTCACTGACATCTCAAGATATACTATATTGTTATACAAAGAAACATTCATCACACCTTATGTAGCACATAACCAAGTTTTTTGTTCATGTCTTCATATGAGCCTATACCATTATGGAAATAGTCTAACACTAATTTTTTGCAACTAATTCTATCATACATGTAAGCATATGCAATATATAATAATGTACTCATGATAACTATTTTAGAAATAAAGTTAAATTTAGAAGGATCATATAACCATTTCACTAATTTGATGTTTAGTTTATAGGTAAGTTTCATTCTATTTTCATTACAACTGGCTCCATTGTGTCCAACATTAGATATATGGCATGGAATCTTTCTTTTTATTTTTAAGATAGACAAGCAGAAAAGACAGAATACTGGACTTAAACATTTTTCCATTTTTAGTTATGTTCCTGGTTCAAAATTGCTTCCTCTCTAGAATTGGTAGAAAAAGGACAGTGTGTACAGTGATTGACTCAGTTAATTGTAATCTTCAACAGATCTGTGGTCTTCAGCCAATTTAATAAACCATTAATTTATTCATTATAATATAATTACCATAATTATATTATCTATTCAATTAATCTCTCTTTCTCTTTCTTACACACGCACACAAAATGTATTAGATTTTGCTTCCTGGAGAATTTCTGCATGAATAAGTCATAAAATAGTAATTAACTTAATTTTCATTGCAAATTATGTATGTGACCATAAGTGTGACTAAGTCAATAGGATGTCAGTCTACCAAGTGAAAGGCTGAAGTGTTGATATCCACTCATTGCCACTGAAACAAATCTCAGGAACCTGTTCAACAAGGAGTATATAGATGTCATACATAGGTACATTTTACTGCTATAAGGACTAAGAACAGTGTATATTATCAAACTGAAATCTTCCTACAGATGTGCACCAAGACATTATAGAATAGTTTAAACCTGTTAAATCATCTTAACAAAAATACAACTATTATGAAGACATTTCAGACTAACTTGCAATTTTAAATTGGATATTTTACATATTTAAAGATGATACTGAGTTTTATTTTATTTTACTTAATAAGATTACACTATTCTCCAGTACTTTTCTCTCTTACAGTGCAAAAATATATAGGTAAGTAAATAAGGTACTGGTAAATAAGGTGTTTCACTTTATCCTGACTTTTCTTTGATGTTTTCATTGAAACCTACATTACTAAGGTCAGTTATAACAAGCCTAATCCAACTTTGCTTTGATCTTCAACTGCCAACTTATCTCCTCTCTTATCTGCACAAACCATTGTCTCTAATATATAGTTAAATTATTTAATGGAGTGAAACATCAAAAATTTTTACTCCATATTTAGTGAGGAAAAGACAACATTTATTAAGTTGATGTGCAAATATCAAAGACAACATTTGCTAAGTAGATGTGCAAATATCAAATGAGATTCTGTACACAAGTATCCAGAAAAACTTGACTAAGTTTAAAAATGTATTTTAACCCCAAATTTCATAATTGGTACTTTAACTTATAAAATACTATCTATAGTCTCAAACAGTTTTATGAATTTGCACCTAATAAATGTGTCAAAATTCTTGTGCATAGATAGATAAATCTGATGTATTTTCCATCATAGGGTGCTCTCTTTCACTTTGCAGGCTACAATGCAACCCTAACAGCGCTGGTGCCACAAAGAGCACCCAGTTTACTCTAAGTGTTTAGTAATGAAACTGAATAACGACAACATAGAGTTTGAGAGAGCTCTTTAGTCTTGCTGATGTTGAGGCAACCTCTATAGTGTTGATGCCATAAAAAATGCACCTACTGAATCCTGTTGAACTGTCCTACCCATGCCAACTTGGAAAGCAAACGCAAAATGAGGATGATAATGAAGGTATCCAATGTGATAAAAACTACAGATGATGCTGACTGAAATTATATTTTAAAATAAAATTTCAATGCAATAAATATATTAGCCCTTTAGTAAACAGTTGAAAATTTACAGCTAAGATTTTAATGTAAATGACACTACCACATTATCAAAACCAATTTGAGATTGTAAAATGAACAACAGGCTTGTTGACAGAACTTAAACTATGCATTTATGGCTTGTGGAAACAACACATTATCACTTACATAGTAGAGTGACTGCCATTCCCTCTCCAAATTGTATTATGTTGAGTTTTTTCCTTACTATATCAACTCCATAAGTGTCTCATTTGTTCCATGGATAATTTGTTAGCTACTTAGTGCTAGCAGGGCAGGTTATTTTATTAATGTCCAGTACACAGTAAGGTGTCCTATCTTGGTTTGGTGCTTGGAATGAAAATAATCCCATGAGTTCATGGGATTATTCTTAATGCAAACATCAGACTAAGATAGTGCTAAATAACTAGTATGAGAAGCAAGTAAGCTATTTGTGGAGATAAAATACTACAGTTAAAATAACGAGAAAATCATTTAAAGTACCTATATTGATATAGGACAGCAGATATGTTGTAGTATAATTAGGAACACAGTCACCTAGTAATTATAATAATGCATAAATTAAATCTCCTCAGTTAGCCAGCTGCTTGTTTTTCTGATTCAAGTTGATGTTTATAATATTTAATAACATCTACCAAAAAGTTAGACTATGTCCAAAAACAAACACTTCCACTTGGAGAATTTTGGTGATTGGCATCTTTAATACATTTGAAAAACTTAAAATTGTCTCCAAAAAACTGCCATGACATGAAGACCTACAAACATGTTGAATCATCACTCTTCCAAATCTACAATTTGCATTTGGTTTGATATAAAGAGACCGAATGATTAATATAAAGTATTAATAAAAATAATGGCATGAGTTTTATTTTATAATTTTTTCAACAATAAATAAAAAACAAAATATACACAGATTCAAAAGATACGAGAAAGCGACAAAGAGAGTTGATCTGGAGTGAAAGAAAAATAACAGAAGAAAAACAATATGATGTCCATGAAAATGAGCAAGTCAGTCGAGCCATTTTTCTCTTTGAAACTAAAAAACGTCTCTTAATTTGGAGTTTTGTAGGAAAATGATGAAAGACTGTACAGAAATTTCATAATTCTTACTTTTTATAAACTGCTAAGGCAAGAAATCTTTGAAAAATAAAGTAATTTCTGATTTTGAAAAAAAATTCTGAAAAAGATGTAAATTTATTTCTTTTGCAACTTAACAAGTCTGTTTATTTTTGAAACAGTCTTTAAAACCTTAAAACAAAACTTGTTCATATTTATATATATATATATAAGAGTGTACATGAAATAATGTAAGTGGATTAGGAGGCTTCCATATTGGGCGGATGTCAGCATTTGGTGTATGTTTAATTCAATTTACAGATAACGTGTAAATCACCATTATTTCTCTCATCAAAAAGCAAAAAAAAAAAAATATACAACGATGACTAATTCCTCAAAGCTTGTAATCTGCAAGATAAAATGCAAAGAGAAATATAAATAATAATTACAATACAGAAAAACATTATTACATGTAATAAAAACATACATCACAGAGACAGCCTCACTCTACCATTTTATTGAGACACTGTTATATCTTGTTTGCCTGATCCCTCCAGTAAAGATGAACAAAGATAGCAATACATGTGACAAAAAAAGGAACAAATGGGCAGAGGGGAGAGGGTACTCCTTAATTTTGTCAAAGACAACCTTACTAGTGCCAATGACAAGATAAAATGCTCTTTGTGTATGTTGTGAAGTGGTTGGTTATAGGAAGGGCATCCAACTGAAAAAATGTATAAAAGGGAACAAAAGGAAATGTGGATTCCAGAAGCCCCTGCACAGGAAACCCAACTAGAAAGTATTTTTGAATAAAATTGATACATGGTAGAAAAGGCACTTTTGTTGTGTGACATACTTTCTAGTGTTCAATGGCACAATAAAATGTATCCAGTGTCAATGCTGTAAATTGATTGATGATTGGAAATGCATTCAGCAATAAAAAAAAAATCCCATACAAATGAAAATGGCTGGTTTTCTGTTGCTACATGTACCTGACGAAGAAGAAATGTGACAAGTGATGAGACACTGTGAAATCCATCCAACACATGACAGCATGGAAAAACAGATATAAAATGATGATACTACACAACTATGTTACATTGTATCATGTCCTATTATGCTACTTCAGCATCAATAATCAGCACCAGCATTAACAATCTTAGGAATTATTCCTTATTCTAAATTCTCTTAGACTAGTTTTCTGTGATGAAATCCCTATTGTTATTTCCAGTCCAAGTACCTAATAGTAAATCCTGCTTTTCCACTGCAAAATGCACACCTTGATGCTATTCATCAGCTTAAAATTTCAATAGTTAATGCCTTTCTCTCACCTATCTTATTAAATTCCACTACATGTTGAAACTAATGCTTCTGGAACTATAATTTGGAGTGAATTGTCAACCTATTGCTAGAGTGACTTGATCATGGCACTATGTCAAATCAAAGAACTTGCCATTTTCTAAGGAAGTTCTTACCACTACTTGCCTGTGACTATAAATACTTTAAGTTTCCCTTTGCATTTGAATATTGTGCTATGACAGCTCCTACAGTACCTTACTGTCTTCAAACCATATTCTTCTTGTTTGATACTCTAGCTTCAATCTACTCAGATTGAAGATCCTAATTTATGTCTCAAGATATTTCTAAATTTTACAAGAACAAAACTCCAATAAAACATCTAAAAGGAACTCTATTTAGTACAATAACACTAGCCTATAGTCAAGAAAGTTACAAGAAAACAATGCAGTGACATTTTGAAGAATCACTCCATGTAATTAGATCTCTCCTTTACATTGCAACCAACTGAATGTCTTATAAAAAACTATTTAACTTTCAGTGTTGTTGGTGTTGCTTGATAATGGGACAGTCTTTACTTGGATGGGTCTCTGAACCTAGAGAAGTTTTGCTTAAATAGTTTAATCCCAACATCTGATATGAACCAAAGCTCAATCATTTTAAACTGGTTGATGCTATTCCCCACAATACTTGTATCAAATACTCAGGTGGTTAAACTGGCACTGTCTCAAATATATAATTCCATCTGGGAGACTGTGCACCAGATTCCATTGGGGAGTGTTGTAGTGGTGATTGCCACAATACTGAAGAAGCCATCCCAAATAAGTTGGGTTTTACAAGGAATGTTCTATCAATGACTGCCACAGTGATATGCTGAGAAGTTGGACTCAACATTTATGTGAGCAGCAGTCTAGCATAAATTCCATTTGCTCTTCCATTCATATTTCCTCATAGTTCAACAAAGATCTGAGATGCATTGGAGAGACCTAATCTTTTCAGCACCGGTGGTTGCTATAAAATCATTAGTGTTATTTCTGGTCCACTTGCAACAAAAAGTGGACATGCACTGAGCTAAATAAAATGACTTGATTCCTGATAATTGTTTCTTGTCATAATACAGTCCCAATCATTATCATCATTTTAATTTGTTTTTTTTTATGTTAGAACATGCTGGGTACATCTGTCAGGTGTGTTGACACTTGTCTTGATCCTAATTTATTTCATCAATGAAGACCAATATCTTGAGATATGCTCTCAACTACTTCTTCCCATGTTTCTATAGGGGGTTCCTTTATCATGGGCACCTTTCACTGTCAGTATATGACACTTTTTTTAAAGGCACAGCTTGTTTATTTATATTACTCATACAGACTAGCAGTGTTCTCTTCCACACACTTCGGTTAATGACTAAATTCCTAGCTAGTCTCTCTTACTTGTGTACCACCTCTTAATGCATACTTGATCATACAGCTTTTATCCACTCATGTCTCACTTACATGCGGCATCAGGTACCTTACATTTGTTTCCTACAGCCTATCTTTTGTACAGAAAAAAAATTTTTGTTTAACACTTTAGCATTCAAATTTCTTTGTCGTATGTAATACATATTTATTCACATTGTTTTGAATTAATCACACATTATCTTGTAGCTTCAACATTTCAATGGTGTGTTTGTATATTTTTACAATGATATTGTAGGGTATGTGTGAGAGGTTGGATTGGGTCAGTTTTAACATAAAACAGGTAGAATATTTGGGCCAGATATGACAAGGTTAAAGGTTTTACTGGCTTAACTTTGCTAATTTATCTAGAATATACTTTTATCTTATAGCATTGTTCACATTTAATACTATGCATCATAATTTTTGTCTTTAAGTGAGTGTACTTCTCTTAACAAACATTAGATACTAGAGTATTCCAGTCTAATTTCAAAGTTCATATCAATCTATCCACTGACATCACTTAGTTTAAGACAATCAAACACAAAAAATTCCTTTCTAATACCATGTCTGGTAAGTTCACCATCATCAATTCCCCACAGAGAAAGTTCACCGTACAAATTTTTCAACATAATTTTTCAACATCAATTTTTCAACATAATTTTTCAACATCAATTTTTCTCACGTTTTTCTTCAATAAAATAGTTTTTAACTATCAATGATCAGATACTATGGATATATTTTCTTGGTAAACTTTCTTTGTGGTGAACTTTCCTCATGGTGAATTGATGGCAGTGAACTCTCCTCTGATGAATTGATGGTGGTGAACTAACCTGTAATCTTTTAATACACACTATCATCATTATCATTTAACATGTGTTTTCCATGCTGGCATGGGTTGGCTGGTTTGACAGGAGCTGGCCAGCTGAAGAGCTGCCTGGGCTACAAGTCTGTTTTGGTATGGTTTCTATAGTTGGATGCCCACCCTAATGCCAACCACTTTACAGAGTGTACTGGGTGCTTTTTACATGGCACCAGCAACCACAAACCTGCAAGATTAGGATTGCTCAGTTGAAGAGGGATGTAGGGGACATGCCTGCATCTCTCTTCAGCTGAGCAATCCTAATCTTGCGTGCTCATGGGTGCTGGTGCCAGGTAAAAATATATGTATGAATTATATATATCTAAATTAATAAAAAAATGTATAACTACTCCATTGACATAATCATTACCATATTTACATGTCAGATAGCAGTTCTCAGCTAAATTCAGTGATGAAATATTTTAATGTTTTTTTTTCTACTTTTAAAAGGGTCTATTAACAAGCTTCTTACTCTGCAGTGCAAAAATTAGCAAATGACTTATAAGATGCCCACCTTCGAGTAAGATCATCTTCTTTAACAGAATCTGCAGTAACTGTTGATCTAATGGAGCCTGAAGCAGGGTTCAGATCTTTGAGCTGGTCTATCATCTCCAGGCCATTCTCTTCGGCAACTTGTTGTATCAGTGCTTCAACCTGATCTTGAGGTGTTGTTAAAGTGGTAGCAGAACTCATTGACGACTCCAATGTCTAAAAAAAAAAAAAAAGATTAACAACTCCAGAGAAAAAGGAAAACAAAATACTGTGGGAGATATTTGTAAAAGTAAATTGGCACAATGAGATTACAATAGTGGACTACTGATTCCATGGGTATCAAGTTCAAACCTTACTGCTATGGTCATTGTGTTATGTTCCTGAGCTAGACACAGTTCTACTTTTTTCAGCTTGTCTGACCACTAAAGTTGAGTAGTTCAGTAGTAGAAAGGGAATCCAGCTGTAAAAAACAATTGCTCCAACAAAAACAATTCCAACCATGCAAGAATAGAAAGAAATGGATGTAAAATATTGTCCATAAATACCTATAAAATAAGTGTTTTATTCATTGGTATTTGGGTCAAAACTATTCAAATCCTTTCAGGTGTTGCCTCACAGATAAAGAAAACAATTTTATATTTAATCACTAGGACTCACCAACTCCTTATATAGACATCTAACTTCCGATGATTCAGCCCTCATAGCTATAAATAAGGACCATGATGAGATACAGCTCACTGCTCTAACAAATTAATGAGTGATTTGTAGTAACGCATATCTCATATGGAAAAGGCTTTTGATTAACTGATAATCAATTCCAAAGAATGAGGTTGTTATTCAAAAACTTAGTGCCTTGAAAACTGGGCTAAGTTTTAGTACATTGTAATATTATTAGAAATGTCTGTCCATATTTTCTGTTATTTATTTCTTAATAGCAGCTGCATAACAGCAATCCATGAAAATACATATAAAAACAGATTTTAAAGAGAATATTTCTGACAGCAACAGGGATCAGAAATAAATGGAATAAACCTATAACAAAAAAAAAAAAAAAAAAAAAAAACCTGATAACACAATGCATCTTGCTTAATATGTTTGGGAGTAGGAGTATAATAAATTACAATTGCTATGTTCTATGGTTCTCTTTAGCTTATGCATATGAAAACCATAAATGACCAAGTTAATGAGATACTGGACAAGCAACTGAGTTGTAGAGAATTTATATTCTGTTACCAGCATTGCAAAGTGTCCGTAGCATTTGACACTTAACTCAAAATGGTTCTCAAGCTAGCTGTGAATAGGTAACAGAATAATAAAGGATTTGAGAATATAACTAACAAAATGAGCTGTCGATTTAAAAATACAAAAGATATTTCAATGAAATTTTTTAGCAATAAATCAGAGAAACTTTACTTAGTGCAAAGTTTGTATTGTTAATGGTTTATTTTCATGTCTTGTAACATTGTTACAAGACAAGAAAACAGAAACAACTAATAACAAAAACCTTGAAAATAAACAATAATAAAACATAGAAATAGTATGATACTCACAGAAGTTTTAACATCAAGGTCTTCAAATTGCTTCTCAAACTTTTGCATTATTTGTTCAATCTAGGAGAAAGATGACATAACTATTAGATTAAACTGAACCAAAAGCAAAAAACAAGCAGCATAAAGATAGACAATAAATATAGAAACACTTTGAATAAAAAAATTTTCTCATAACAAAAATGTTACTGAATGGGATTGATACATTCAATAAAAATAAGTTTGTCACTAAATTAGCAAACTTTCAGAATCGAGCATAGAAAAATGTGAAGGTTATGGATAAAGTGCTTATTCATTCAAACTGATTCTTTTACATAAATCTCACAAACTTTCGAAAGTCTCTCTTCACTCCCTAGAATACAAATTACATTAAATTCATCCAGTCACCTTGATGTCTCAGTTTGGTAGGATGGGTGGGGCAAAATGGCTATGGGCACTGCTCTTTTCTTGTCAGGTCAAATAAGGTGTAGGGGCATGCACCATTCAAGTGCGTTGCTGCATTCACCATTTGTCAGTATATTCCTGGGTCCTCTCAAGCAGAGTCACAGTCAGTCCCCATCTCTGTGAAATACTGTCTTATCTGCCATGTGGTTGACCAATACGAGCCATCATCCCAGCTAGAACCTCAGTGAAAAGAACATGGTAAGCAGGGTTTGACTAGGAAAATTGAGCAACATGGCGAAACAGTATGGCAACCCATAATCCTGTAAAGCATCCTGATACCAAAGAAGCTCCGGCGGTTCCTAGGGGCCTTGGACATGCGAAAGAATAGACCTGTCTCCTCTATGTGTCATAAAAGGCAACTAAAAGAAGTTGAGGTAAGATCTGCACTTCAACCTTGTAAAACCCTCACCAGCAACAAACTCCTGTACAAACCTCCAAAATTCTCTTCCCCAGGGAAGTACACCAACTACCTATAAGGCATGTTGTGTGAAATGACTGGGACAAAGCCATCAGCACTCCCATCCACCAAATGGGGAAAGCCCTGAAGGACAGGAAAGATTGGAGGGTTGTCACCGGAGTGGTGCAAAGGTGTCATTCACCAGGAGTAGGAAATCTCAGCTCAGTCTGATGAGGGCCATTTAGGTGGGGACCGGGAATGTCCTTTCTCTGAAGGATGATTCCACATCTGCTCCTGATGTCTTTCTTATGGAAAATAGGGAAAAAAAAAAATGTTGATGTAACAACCCATTTTACAGCACACTGGTTAAAAACATTTTATCAGTAGTAGAAAAAAATTGTATACAAACATTCTTAATTCTGCATCATTTAACATGTTGAATTTGCAAGCCCTCCTCTTCTATTCAAGGTCAGTTTAACCAACATATATATAAACTGAATACAGATGATTTTTACCTTTACTAAATCTGATGCAGATGCTGCTTTCTCCAATGATTTTGTGACTCCTTCAATATTTTTGGCCACCTAAAATAAAAATAAAAACATCAATAAGACTCGAACAAGAAAACATAGATAAATCACTTACATTAGACATAAACATGTCTATAGAGGTACTTCAATAATACTATTTTAAGTAGCTTTAAGACTTCTCCAGCAGTATTCTCCAAAAGTTTTTGAAACTTGAGGAATATAAATTATTTTGGTACAAAGCTAATTATTCTATAGGTGATGAGTAACCAACAGAATCAAACCAAGTAGACTACTGGTACTTATATTATTAACATCATGGATCATCATCATCATCATTTAATGTCCGCTTTCCATGCTGACATAGGTTGGACTGAGGACTGGCAAGCCACAAGGCTGTACCAGGCTCCAATCTGATCTGGCAAGGTTTTTACAGCTGGATGCCCTTCCTAATGTCAACCACTCCAAGAGTGTAGTGGGTGCTTTTTATGTGCCACCAGCACAAGGGCCAGTCAGGTGGTACTGGCATCGACTACACTTGAATGGTGCTTTTGGTGTGCCACCGGCACGAAAGCCAGTTAGGCAGCACAGGGAGAAAAGCAAAATCAACAGGGTTTTAACCCAGAGTTGAAAGAACCAGAAACTGCACATTGTAATAAAACTTTGCTGTTTTTTACCATCTGTTTCATTAATTGGGAACAATAAGAGAAGTGATGACGTGGCAGCAATGGTAAAGTATAAGGATAAGGTCTTTTCAGTTTAGCTCCTCTCTCTCTTCTACATCCCGAGTTCAAATACTGAAGGATGGTTTTGGCTTTCATTAATAAGTACAGAAATGAACTAAAGGTGATGAAATAAGTTTCTGCTCCTTCCTTACGAATTCATGACCTAATATCAATATAAGGAAACTAGACTACTTTCAATACTTAAGAATACATGTTGGTAGATAGGCTAGAATGATAGTTTAACCCTTTCATTACCAACCTGGCTGAAACCGGCTCTGGCTCTGAGTACAAATGTCTTGTTTTTATAAGTTTTGAATTAAAATCTTCCACCAAACCTTAATCACAATTTATGTTCCTAAAACTAGCTTAATGATAACTAAGTTATTTTACTAAATTCTTTGTTATATTTAAAGTAATTCAAAGAAACACAGAGCATCTCAAAATAAATACAGTAACGAAAGGGTTAAAAGCCTCTAAAAGTTTACTCTTGTTCCACTACATTCTGAGCTCAAATACTGCTAGGAATTTACTTCTTTTATATTGCTTGTTGAAAACATAGTATACTGTTTATAATATATATTTTTCAACATTTATTCCTATAACAAAAAGTTTTTGAGTTTTAAAGTTTGTAATTCATAAGACCGTTTTTTGGTTCATCTTTGATTCATTTTAAGGCCATTTTGATAAGAAATTTCAAATTCTTAATAAAATAAATATTTAATAACAGGCAATAAATCTTTTCCTGAGTTGCTGGTTTCAACTTAGTTTCACTATTTTACAAATTTTAAACGATTTTATGTAAATTTTGGTATAAATATTTTACTTTTTGTGAAATCTAAGAATTACATTTATATGAAGCTGTAAGCTGATAGAAAATGTTTCATGCAAAAATAGGTAATCTTGGAACAAGCTAACACAAGTTTCCTCTCAAAGACTTCATTCATTAACCAAGCTATTAACTGGCTCTAAAGTTTTAGTTTCTTGCCTACTATCATCATGTATGAACTAGAAAAAGGGAAATATATTTGCATAATACTTGATGAACAATTTAAGGTGAAAAGAATGACTAAAACCAGAAATCAAAGATGAATCAATGACTTGGCTATCCAGGAACACACTTCCTTTCTTTATAGTGTTTATCACCATCAATAACTTGATTATTAATTAACCATAAAATTGTTTAACTAGTACAAATAGTTTTGATTAGGAATCTTAGACAATGATAGAGAAAAGTCTTATTGCTTATTATTAAATATTCATTGGAATTATTCTAAGGATATGAACTTTTCAAGCAAAAGTTTCATATGAAAATAGTACTGAAATGAATCAACAAAAAATTGAAGTTACAGGAATAAATGTTGAAAACTTTAGAAAGTTAAATGAAATAGAAATTTGCTAAATATGTACAAAAATATTGAATTAGAATTCTTAGAGAACAATGAAAAAGTTCATACTTGTTTCATTGTGACAGCTGTCTGCACTTTACTTGATACTGCATCTACACGAGCAGCCATACGCAAGTAGTTCAATTGTTCATTTTTTTTCCTAATAGCATTCTCTGCATAAACTTTAGCAACTTCAATATTTTTTTGCTGTATTGCCTGCAAAAAGAAAAAGAGTAGAAAATAAGAAATAGATAAATATGATATAATATGAAAGGAGATACAGATTTTAATATCCACTTTCTTACTGATTCACACAATCAATGTACATACTAACTTTACTGGAGCTGTTAACTTAAAAAGGGCTTAGCAATAGCAATTTTCTTTCTTGAGAATCTCTTTATCCTTAATTTTGTAGCAGTTGATGATGACCTTATTGTACAACATAGTTCACTATGAAATTAGTGTAAAACAAACTCATCCTGATGTCTCAACATCTCAGCAAATATCTGCAATGAAGTGACAGCTTTTCCAATCTTTAACTCTTTAGCATTTAATCTGGTCATATCCGGCCCAAATATCCTAGTTGTTTTACGTTAAAACTGAGCAGATCCAACCTCTCACACCTACTTTACAATGTCATTCTAAAATTATACAAAAAACACCAGTGGAATCTTGAAGCTACAAAATAATGCATAATTGATTCAAAACAATGTGAATAAATAAGCATTACATTCGATAGAGTAATCAGAATAATGAAGGGTTAAGTTATTAATTACTTTGGTTTAAGTCACTTATTACTTTAGTCACCATATTCACATTCATGTATACATCAGGTCTCCCTATTTACTCCACTGGGGGTATACTTTGTTCCATTCCTAATTGCACTACCATTTCTCACTCTTTTCATTGTCACAGAGGCTAAGTGTACTTGTACTGCTTCAATCCATAAATGTCTTCATTCACCCAAAATACATCATCTTCCAGTTTTTAATAACCTTTAATGATGGACTTCTTTAACATTTCCAACCAAATCTACGTTAAACATATTACCTTATGTCCATTTAAAACTTTAATAAATTCTTGATAAATCTTTACAATTTTTGATAAGAATCTCTGGCACATTCTGAAATTAATTTCAAACAATGAGCAACATTTAAAATACATAAATAGTACCCATCTCCAAAAATTACAAACAAATTTCCCCCAGATCTCTGGTAGAAGTTATCATCATCAGCCTTTAATATTTGTTTTCTATGCTGGCATGGGTTGGACAGCTTGCCCAGTTCTGGCAAGCTGCACCAGGTTTCAGTCTGACATGGCTTGGTTTCTATGGCTGGATGCCCTTCTTAATGCCAACCACTTTACAGTGTGTGCTGGATGTTTGTAACATGCTACAGGCACAAGTGCTTTTACATGACAGCAGCACAAGTGCTTTTATGTGACAGCAGCACAAGTGCTGTAGTCAATCCTCTTGTTTATTTTAAAGATGAGTTATATTTGAAATAAGTATTCTGACCCTTATATAAGATATATTGACTTCGGATTCAACACAATTAAAACTGCATTAGAGTGATTGGAATTGCTTTCCAGTGTCCAAAAACTGCATTAGTCCTCAATAGTACCTGACCCTTTCCAAAAGTCATATCTATCAATCCAGGAAATGTCACATTTACTACAGTCACTAACATATTAATTTCAAATTTTGGCACAAGGCCAGTGAGTTCAGGGAAGGGGCTAAGTCGATTACATCGACCCCAGTACTCCACTGGTACTTATTTTATTGACACCAAAAGGATGAAAGGCAAAATCGACTCCAGCAGAATTTGAACTCAGATCATAAAGATGGATGAAATGCTGCTAAGCATTTTGCCTGGCGTGCTAACAATTCTGCCAGCTCATTGCCTTCTAAAATATCAGATCCAATAGTATCTCCAAACACTACTGTTATACAATATCATTACATTAATTCACAAACACACACACACTAATTAATATACCTTCAGACTGCCTAGTTTTAGCTCACTAGATGTCATCAAAAACAATGAAAAACTACTGTCCATCTATGCTCATACATTGTACTTTAATATCAAAATACCACACAATCAAACACTCAAACATTCATACACTTTTTTTACAATCAGTCAACTAAAGAGATTACCTTTTTTACGCGATTTTCCTGCGCATGTTGTTCTTTCTCTGCTTTTCGTGCCAGTCGTTCAAGTTGTTTTGTAGTGAACTATAAAAGAAAAATACTTATGAAATGAATTATACACTTAGGATGACTTTCACTTAATCAAAAGTAGAATGAGAATGATAATGTCAACATACTAGTAATATAGTTAGCTACTGAATATTCAATCATTGTTATCATCATTTCTACAATCATTTTTCCATGCTGGCAACGGTTGGACAAATCATCACTGGTCAACTTATGATGAACGAAGCTCTTCCAATATAAAAAGAACAACCACACCATCAAATTTGTGTGAGCAATCCACTGCAATGACTACTACTTTGTTTCATCATCATTGCCAAACACCCACATTTCATCACTCATTAGGACACTGTTCAATTTTCATTGGCATTTGAATGATCAAACAACTTCTAACAGACTCTTGGTTTTCAGTTTGTTCATATCAGCTGACACTGCACAAAATCTGAAGGAAGGTGATGCATCTTCAATTTTTCACTTAAAATCATGAGGTATGAACTTTTACAGATTCCCACTTCTTCATGAACAGTCAGGTAATGACTTTCATAGCTCACAGCATGCACTTTTGCAATATGATCATTGTCTGTTGTCATGCAAAGTCATCCAAATTAGGGATTGTCTTCTGTGGACATCCTCTTCTAATCTAAAAGGCTGGTACCACTTGTGACAATGTATAAAGCTCCTTATCATAAGCTGTTGCAACACTGGGAAAAGAGCCCATGTATGGTACCTCTTACAACCCCAGATCAAATAAAGTCTTGCATATGAATTTGATAGATAATAAACTGAAAGAAGCCCTTTGTATATGTATGTGTGTATGTATATATAGTGTGTGTGTACTTGTGTGTGTGCATGAATGCTTGTACTTGTGTGTGTGTGTTTGTGTCTCTTTGATCTCATGCAATAGTTATAAATGCACATCAATGTCCTACAAGTAGTATCCTTTGTTTCCTAACATCCATGGAAATATGCCCACCCAAGGGAGAAACCTAACTTTGCTTAGAAACAGGTGAGGGTTGGCAACGTGACAGACATCCAGCAGTAGAAAATCTGCTTCAATGAATTCCATCCCAGACATGCAAGCATGAGAAAAAAATGAATGCTAAAATGACGATAATGATGAACTTCTTTCAGTTCCTGTCTACTAAAATCTACAAGGCTTCGGTTGACTAAAGGCTATAGTAAGACACTTACCCTAGGTGGGACTGAACCTTAAATCACATAATCAGAAATCGAATTATTTAACCACACAGCCATATACATATACGCAGTAATACCTTGCATAATGCTGATTCAATATAGAGCTCTCTTTCTTGAAGACAATATATTCAGTGGGATACCATTACATTATTGCATTACTAATTCTTACTGTTACTTTGATGTGCATATATATGTGTGTGTGTGTGCGTGCACGCATGTATGTGTGTGTGAGGGTGCATGGCTTAGTGGTTAGGGTGTTGCACTCATGATCACTAGATTGTGATTTCAGTTCATAGACTGGGTGGTGTGTTGTGTTCTTGAAAAAAACATTTCATCTCACACTGTTCTATGATCACTTCGACACCTGATGTGTGGTACACTGTGCACTTATCCACTCATTGCCAATTTGATGGTGAGTGTGAGCTAATGTGTGCCACAAATATTTGATTACTATAAACAAATCATTTGTGCATGTCATTTGGCAAAAGCTGAACACTAACACATCATCTTCAACAGGAGAGTCCATCATATAATAAATATACATGTATATCTATATATATGCATATAAGAGCTAGTGTGGCTGTGTTTGCTTCCTAACCACATGGTTTCCAGTTTAGTTCCACTGCATAACATCTTAATCTTCCACTATAACTCAAGGCCAACCAAAGCATTGTGAGTGGTAAATGGAAACTGATAAAAGCCCATCATGTGTGTGTGTGTGTGCACTATTATCTCCTGGTCTTGACATCATGTAACAGTTGTAAATAAGAGTCACCATCAATAAGTAACATCTTTCATTTCCATTCTGATATTATCTTCTTGTCTGAACATTTCCCAAATTAAGCAACTGTTCTTCATTTATGCTTTCTTGTCTTACACAATTCCTTTCTCAAAAGTTCTTCCTGATATTCTACTCACTGTTCTGCAGTCATCTCACTTCTCTCTCAAAAACTATCCCATATAATCAGCTCACTGTTCATCATCCATGTTCTCCTTCATATCTGTTAACTTTTTCCTTTAATACAGTCAGTGCTCTTCATGTTTATATTCTGTCATATTTCATTATCTCTTGGTTCCTTTTATTTCCTACCTTTGTTCTTCCTGTTTCCGTTGTCTCTCTATCACCTCATTCTTTCTGTTGTTACTTCAAATTCTCAATTTCATTCAATACAAAAGCTTCTTTAAATATGATGTAAAAATAATATTGGCAGAAGTGTTCAAAAATAATAAAAAATAGATAAATGATAACAAGAAATTGGAATACTTCCTTACTGTTTATTCACTGCCACCCCATAAAAGCTTAATTGAAGGTAAAAGTGTTTTCCTTTGCAAAAGCGTGAAAGTGCTTCCCTAGAAAATGAAATTATTAAGGAAAGAGTGTTTTCCTAAAGAATGTAATTACTAAGTAATCTAAGAAATTATGATTCACACTCATGCACCCTACCATATGGTTGGGAAGCAAACTTCAGAACTACACAGATCTGCTTGTACGTAAATAACATATTCTCATGCAGAGAATTGAACCCAGGCTGCCTGGGTTCGCAGGCACACATACCTTATTAAAGAGGTAGGTCTTAATTTATGGTATGTTGTAAGTGCTTCGATATTACAATAAATGAATACAGAGCCAATTGGTATAGAGGATGCATCAAATAGTGGATAACTTCGTAAATGGATGAAATCCAATAAAGGCAATATACTATATTTTCTTCCTATACACCTAATATATATATATATATCATCATCATCATCGTCGTTTAATGTTCGCTTTCCATGCTAGCATGGGTTGGACGATTTGACTGAGGACTGGTGAAACCAGATGGCTACACCAGGCTTCAATCTGATTTTGCAGAGTTTCTACAGCTGGATGCCCTTCCTAACGCCAACCACTCAGAGAGTGTAGTGGGTGCTTTTACGTGCCACCGGCACGAAGGCCAGTCAGGCGGTACTGGCAACGGCCACACTCAAAATGGTGTATTTTATGTGCATATATATATATATATTCATAAAATCAGTTTGGATAATTATCTGAATTCAGCAATGCTTGATGATTTCCCATTCTTAGCTATTGAAAAAAATTTCTCCATTACAATTTACATCATATAAAAAGAGGGGGAAGAGAGAGTAGAAAAAGACAGTTAGCATAACAGGTTCAAGATGAGTGGACATACTAAGTTTGGTGGCAGGCACATAGTGAAAAAAAATTATTTATAGAGAGTGAAAAAAGAAGAGTGTGTGTGTGTGTGTGTGTGTTGGTATGGTGATGCATACAGGAAAAATAGAACTCAAAATATGAGTATATGTATATTTTTATTAATATTTAGCAGAAACAGAGTGACTCAAGAGCTGAGAGTTTTATGTGTTAGCACTAAGTGTCAATACATGAAACTCTTGACCCTTGAGTTACTCAGTTGGTTCTACTAAATATATATATATACATACACACACACAGAAAGAGAAGGGATGTGTGTGTGTGTGAACTTCCATAACATAAAATCAACATGGAGAATAATTTTGTTTTCAGCTTTTTTTAATTTTTGAATATTGTTTCATTTGATATCTTTTAAGGCTATAAATATTTTTTCCTTTTGAAAATTAGCATTCATTTCTTCATTTTGTAAAAGTAGTGCCAAGAAATGTGATAAAAGACAAATTATAATTATTGTATGTATACCAAATTTCCTGATATTACCCATGGTGGCAAAAGTACTTTTCCAAAGTTACTTGTCATATGACTGTAAAACTCTAGTGGCTTAATAAGCAGTAAATATGAATGTATGCTGTTGCATTTTTTAAATATTTTGTTTGATGGACATTTTTACAATGTTAAGTGCCAGATTAATATAGGTAATATATAGGATAGATTTATATACATTTTAAACATCAGATAGGGAACAAAAGAAATTCAACATTAAACAAAAGTTGCTTAATACTCACCCTTAACTGAAACAATGTCTCTGTAAAATAGAACATAGAATATTAGGATAATTAAGAGGAAATTCAGGTAGTAATATTATCAAGCAAGAAACATCTTATATCAATATATGATACTAATAGAAACTAATAACAATAATATTTATTCATTATCAATATTATAACAAGGATATTAATTTGTAAAATAAAGCAGATTTCTTACAATATTCTGACACAATATATAAGTAAGCAATATATCTTAAATACTTAGGGTGTAAGGACTTTCGAGCGAGATTGTTGCCAGTGCCTCTGGACTGGCTCTTGTGCGGCTGGCACATAAAATACACCATTTTGAGCGTGGCCGTTGCCAGTACCACCTGACTGGCCTTCATACCGGTGGCATGTAAAAGCATCCACTACACTCTCAGAGTGGTTGGCGTTAGGAAGGGCATCCAGCTGTAGAAACTCTGCCAAATCAGATTGGAGCCTGGTGTAGCCATCTAGTTTCACCAGTCCTCAGTCAAATCGTCCAACCCATGCTAGCATGGAAAGCGGACGTTAAACGATGAACGAACGACTAAGGGATGAATAGTTTTCACTTCTATTTTCAGTAATTAATCACAGAGCCTTGCATAGCTTCAAAGTTCAAATAAGACATACACTCGAATACTGCAGCCACCATGCATCCAAAAGACCATTCAACTAGTCACCAGAGATATGATTACCGACACACAACAACGTCTCAAAGTTCTACTACTACTACTACTACTACTACTACTACTACTACTACTACTACTACTACAACAATGACCTCTATTCATCTGAACCTGCTAACTGCACACCCTCACCCATCAGCTTTACTGTCTTCTCAGATCTTGCATAAAACACTTTGCCCAGTAGTTTCTATCCCAGAACTGTAACCTCTGACATTCACCCTGTCCATGTTTTCTCTAACAGACAACAAACTGTAAATGCTGAAACTGAATATCAACCACATCAGTCTCAGTGATCTGCCCCTTCTTTTCCTCCTCTGACATTAGTCAGAAATAACAGAAGGAAGATACAATTCAATGGTGAACCAACATTTGAAATATTGGTGAGTGTAAGTTTGCCAGTCATGCAGATAGGTTTTGTTTGAACGATTTCAAATAAAAGGTGCATGCAATGACTGCATCAGCTAACACTTTACTATATCTAACCCTTTACCTTTTGTAAAGGAAATCAGTCTGAAATGTATATGAAGACTATTGAATTCCTATAAGCAATTATCATAGCTTGCAAGAGAGAAGACTGCACTGGTAAATACAAGTAATGGATATGAAGGATGACACCTACGTGAAGAAATGTCAAGTAATTTAAATGTAAGGAGTTTATGGAAAACAAAGACCAAAAAAGATGAGGGAAGAAGTAGAAAAGGCTGATCACAGGATCCTGGACTTCACAAAGGTAATGAAAAGAGACTGCAAGAAATGGCATAATGTTGTGCTGGTGCAGACTTATCCAATCTATGCCACCATAAAAAAATAGAAAATCATGACAATTATATTAAACCTAGCTTTTGTAGGAAGCACAATAATTTAAATAGAAAATTGCTTGCTTAAAGTTGGTATAATGTAATACCTTTGTTTCCATGAGTAGTATTGACATTTTACTCATGGATTTTTATCTCTAGGCTGAAACACAAAATATATGCTGAAAATTGGAGGGTGTCACTGACATATAAATATGTGCAGTTAAATGACAATCCATAGGTCATTAATGTATAGAAGGATGGACTACAAAGAAGCATGTAAGTCTTGAATTAGATGTGGATTAAATGGAGAGGGGCAGAAAGAGCCTTAAATACATATTATAGTAAAGTGGTCTGTGAGGAACTTCTAGTACATATAGCTAGTGATAGAAGAACATACATTGCTAGGTATATCACAGTTTTTAGAACAGGCATACAATATCCATCCATGTCATAAGGGGTAACTAGTAGAGTTGATATCAGGAAGGGCACTGTTTCAAAAAGTCCCATCCAACCTTTGTCAAGATGGAAAAGTGATGCATGAACTCTCTCTCATATATATATATATATATATATATATATATATATATATATATATATATATATATATATATATATAATGCGAGAGAGTTAGGGGTTGAGGATTCAATCCACTAAGGGATAGTATCTATCCAATATACTGCTGGGAGGGTACCCAATTATTGTTACACTAGTGTTATACCAAGTGTAATAAGTGGGTGCGGGTAAAAGGGGGGTTATTTTGCCCTAAATTTATATAGTAATTAGAAAATGGAGAAGAATATGCAGTACCCATCGACTTGCAGACAGTGTATTCTGTTGAGTTAATCAACTTATTTTGTAACTAAAATGACAAAAACGATAACATACAAATGCTTTATTATTTTTGTCATTTTAGTTACAAAATAAGTTAATTAATTCAACGAATACACTGCAAGTCGATGGGTACTGCATATTCTCCTCCATTTTCTAATTGCTATATATATATATATATATATATATATATACATATATGTATGAAGTACATTATGTAGAATGTGTATCAAAGTCTGATACTGTATGGTAGTGAGGGTCTGTACAGCAGCAACTGTAAAAAACAAATTGAATAAACTTCATTTGAAGTGTAACATAAAAGTTAAGTAAACTATCAATACCTGTGACGTTGAGTCAACATCACAGAACAACAAATGTCTCAAAGTTCTACTACTACTACTACTACTACAACAATTACCGAAAGAAACTAACTTTTCATAATATACTCGTTCTTAGCAGGTAACCCTCCAATTCGGCTATCTTTGTCAAGTCTAATAGAAAAAACACTTGTTGTTTATATTACTCAGTCAGTTCTGAGACACTACTTAGTAGGAATTGCTGTAAAGGTAAATTGGCCTGTAAGAGTTTGTTTACAAAACCAATTGCTGTTAAGTTCAGTGCGGTTCTCTCAGCATATAATTCAAGTAGACAAGTGCAATTAAATGAAATTTAAGAAAAAACAATAACTGCAGGTTTCTATTATTTAAATTAAAGAGAATTATTAAATTTAGAGCTTGCAGAGATTGGTAAAAACTCAAGGATCGCACGAAAATTATAACAAGATGATCGGCATTTTCGTTTTTTTCTTTTTTTTTTTTTAGTTTCATATCATTTTACTCATAATTTAAACAGAATACATCGTGTGTGAAAACCTGCTGTAAGACATGTATGTATAATGAAATACTTGAAAAAGTTAAACAGTACAACTATATATTATACAAATAAATATACTGAGTCACTTCCCTATGTATTTATATTTTGATTCACTGACAAATTATGCTCTCCAAGGACTTTTTTGGGAGCTTATGTTCAGAATCGAGCTAAGAGGTTTGGTTATTATTTAATAATTCACCAGTGTTTGTTCATCTTCCTTTCGTAATTTTCAGTGAATAGTAAATACATATGGATACGACTCAGTATATTTATTCATAATGAACACTGTATTGGTACTCTAGTAGTTATATAAAATATATGTAAGTTATATACACTGGTGGAGGTAAAGGACATGGACCGCATATCTATATCAAAATTAAATTGTCTTCACATGACCAACGTTATAATATAAACAAAAGGGTTTTTTTAAATACCATTCTACGGAGTAAATACTTAGCTCCATAACAAACACTAGTTAACCATTCATTATTTGTATTGTAAGTTCTAAAAATAATTTCCTTAACTATTACACATCTTCAACTATAATTGTTAACATATATAATCGGAGAAAGCTGAAAGAATTATTTTCTGCAACTCTCAGTTGGTATCGCTAATTCAAATTCCGAACCCAAATGTTAAATGAAGTAATTAAATGCAGTTTAAATATGTAACTGGGTAATCACAAATAACAACTAAAGATGTATGTAAGGGAAAAGTAACTGTAATTACAATTTATTTTTGTCAGATCACATTTATGGGAAAACAGAATTTGGCAGTTTATAGCCAACACCCGGATGGTCAAATGAGCACCTTAAACACACTGCAATTGGAATTATTACCTATTACAAAGACAATATCAATAGAAATAGAATTAATTTATATTCTTACCTTCCACTTTTGACATGGTCTTAAGTTTGAAAGTAAATCAAGAAAAATACAAACAAAATTCAGTAAAAGAATAATCTGAGTAACGAAACGATAAATTGAAACTATAACAGGAAGTTTTGAAATCAACTTCCGTTTGATAATCTTGTCTGTTATCGAGAATAGTTATTTGATAGTTAACTCATTATAAAAATAATTTATATCCTTTTACTTTTAGATATCACCCTTCTCTTCACTGGAAACTAGTTTCAAGGTTTTGTACTAAAAAAAATATATATATATAATTATTTAGAATCACCTCCTGTCGAATTACTTAAATTCATGTCATTGCTCATATGAATTATTTCCCTTAGCTTACATATTTTTTGCAATTATGCAAATTAGGGTGCCCAAAACGCTTCGTGAGGCCCAATAGAATTAAAACGTGACAACAACTGTGTGGGTGTATCCTAGATGGTGCAGTAAATAGGGAAGGTCATTGCTTCTGTAGCCAAACAGAACAAAATCCTAAAATACTGGGGCTTGTCAGTATTCCAGCCTGTGACATTTGAGATGTCTGGAGGAGCTGGACATTGGAGTTCTTGTCATTAGAGGCTCACCATACCGAGGTGACAGGTGATTCCTGTGAGGGTGCTTGGGCTTAGGGTCCCAACAACTTAACCTTGCCATTGCCTGCAATAAGGCTGTGAGTATGTTGGCTTACTTCAATAAGTTCCAATGACCATTATGGTGTGCGACTGATTGATGCACTTAGTGGTGACTTGATGTTTTTTTTCTTTTTTCCTTTCTTTGCTCATGACTATATTTTTTCCTGTTTTGAAATTGTATTTTAATGTGGAATATTTATGTAATTAACCCTTCGTGGGACAGCAGGGTTCCTTGGGACCCCAGCAAAATTAAAAGAAGTTATGCAAATCTCATGACTTTTATTGTCAATAGTTTATGTATGCACACACAAATTTTGAGTTAAAAATTTCCAGTCATACGGATGTTATAGCATAAAATATGGTAATTGGGGTCCAACTGGACCCTATTGGCCTTTTGTGAAATTATTTTTTCTGTTGTTTTTTCAGATATTCTGATGAACTATAAGTCAATTTTCTTCGTATTTGTACTGGTATGAATCGATATACTAAATAATTTGGTTTTATTTTATATTTAGTGTTATATGTATAGTTTATAAAACTAAATAATGTTGATTTCTTTCAATAGAGGCTTTTCTCAGTAAATAAATTATATTTTAATTCCCCTCAATTAAACACTAATAATTACAAATATATACCTATAAAGTGCTAAGTTTCAAGAATTTTATCAATTTAACCTATCTTGTTTCAAAAGGATTACTTAAAAACAATAAATTGTATAACACATCCTCACTGGTCTGTTGATATTTGTGTGATGATATAAGTTTTAGCTTCAGATAGCCACAGTGCCATGTTGGATGTTTTCTCTTTTGGGTGAAGAGGTACAAAAACTTTGCTTGTATTAGCATGAGGAATATAATACTGTAATATTAACTTTGGGGTCTTTTACTATTCTAGAGGCCCTCGGAGCACTGCAACAAGGTGCCACTTCCCTGTTAAATAGGTATCATAATTCCCATTTCTGAAATACGAAACCCCTACCCCTAATCACGGCAAACTAGAAAAAGTAAATAAATATTAGTGTTATACTAGACCTTCTATAAGGTCACAGATAGTTGATTTAGCAATCTCTCCGATTTCAGAAAGCAAATGTGAAATGAGATTATTATTGATTGTGTATTATTTTCAGTATATTTGCAAACTACTAATGTTATGAGGTATACTCAGAAAGTATTTCATAACTCTACTCTCCCTTTTTTTTTTCTATTTCAGTTCAGGATCACCGGCTTTTCACCACAATTGAAAAAATTCAAGAGGAACTGTCCCAGCAGAGGGAAATTCTGCAGCTAATTCAAAATATTCCATTCTCATCCTCCATTTCAGAGACAAGAAACCTCCCCGATACAGTTTATTTCCCTTGTGGGAGTCAAGAGGATGTTGAGGCTTTGGAAGCTAAGTGATGGTGCAGTTCAAAATAACCTGGTTATTTGTACATTTTAATGGTTTTACCTGCTGGTTCATTAATAACCTCTCTGCCCCTCTCTAACTGATCTGTCTACTTACATGTGACAATTGCTTTCTTCATTCTTCACATGTGTGTTTCCATATCCCACACACACACCAAAGACACTCACACCCATCATTGTGTGCTCATATCAGTACTCATAACCTCAGATTCAGTTTCTTTTGAACGTATAGTAATTACAAATATCTAAGCGCATCAATCTGATATTCAGTTGAAAACATTATTTGATTAAGGTCCCAGCAGGAACCTCAGAAAGTGACATGGTGCCTGTATACTGTGGTTTACAAGTTCTGTTTTACTGGTAAAATAAGATAAGTCAACCAATGGCAGTGGGTTTAAATCCTCTGGCAAACTTTCATTTGGCCAGTTGAAACTTTCATCAGTGATTCACAGTAAGTATCAAAGATATCAGCCTTTGTATACCCAATTCCCCAGATTGAATAGCCATCTCCTAGGGATGAGCCGATATGTGTATTATCAGTATTTGCTGATATCCGATAATCCAATATTGACCAATACCAAAATTGATATCTATGCTCTGATTACACAGGTGTGATAAGCCACTCAGATAAGGAAGTTTATCTTACTGGATGAAGTGCTGCCGACGTTGTCATCAGCAGCACTGCATTTTCTAAGCTGAACTATTAGATATCACAGACGAGAGGTGAGGTTGTCTATCAGTCAGTGTGACTCAATGAACATCCCGGGTGGAACTGTATTTGGGGCGTGTCTGTTTCTTTTTCTGAACTTTCTTCAAAATAAGCTATCACCATTACACATGTTGTGCAGCTGACAGCCAATCATATATCAGCTGTCAATATTGGCAGGATTTGCGATCTTTTGCTGATACCGATAATCCACTTTGCTTCAAAACAATGACAGTTGCTTCCAGTTAACAAAGCAGTTGTATTGACATTAATGTTATGGAGTTTATGCATTCTGGAGGTGAAACACGCAATTTTTCTTTTATATCTTTTTGAAAGAGCTCAGATCTATGTTAACCATTTACCCAAATCACTGATCAAAACAGCCAAAAAATAAACCAGTATAAGACTATCACAGCTTGAAATTTCTTGGGACTCTCTCAGTTAAACCATACAGATATGGATATCTTTAGAACCGGCTCATCAAGCCACTTCTTACAATATCTGTATCTGTATGGTTTTGTTGAAAAATTGTAAGAATTATCTTTGAAAAATGGAGATATGCTAGTTTGGTTTTCAGAATGTTGTGATTAACCACTATGTTAAGACACTGAATGTTATATATGTGAGGGTAACTGCTGGTAGATCCTCATGCAGGTAGGCTTGTGCCCACATATAATCCTAAAAATGAAAATCGTGCTGCAGGCCTTAGCAATTTCTTAATCAGGGTTCCCATGGGTCCTTGAATTCCTTGAATATCCTTGAATTTCAAAAGTAAAATTCCAGGCCTTGATAGCCCTTGAAAATTATCCAGACACACAGCAATCCTTGAAAACTTTGAATTTTTATTTAAAAGTTTTATATTCAGTCCACTCCCCATACTCAGAAGAAAAATGTTCTACTTAAACCAATAATCTGAATTCATATTTGAAATGTTTCCATGTCAGTGTTGTCTGCCTGTACAGGCAGCCAACACTGGTGTGGAAACATTGCTACACATTAGTCAACAGCTTGAGGAAATAAATTGGGCGATATTTAAACAAAATGATTTGAGAACTTAAGTAGTGTAAATAGTTTTGTTTTATCAGAAAAATGCCCTTGGAAACTCTTGAATTTTTTGTGGAGTGGTCGTGATGATCCTTGAATCTAGCTTGAAAATACCTTTAAAAACCCTTGAATTTTCTTTTTAAAAATCTGCAGGAACCCTCTTAATTGTTTTTGATGTTTGACAAAAAGGCTATTATTCTACATTTTGCTTTACATTTAAGCTTATATTTTATCCTTTGCTCATAGTGTATTGAAAATGACTGCATTTTAAAATTTTGATTTGCAGTCATTGGACTGAAAATGGCCCTGGTCTGGGCATATGGTGATATTAATATTCACATTGAGTACTGTTTTAGCCAGACTGTGGGGTGAGGGGAGTGGTTGTACTAGCTTTGGTAGCTTCTGACAGAAAACAGTAGTGAACATTTATGAATGTTTATATCTGTTTTCAACTGTAGAATTAATCAAATCCATGTAATTTATGCTAGTAGATTTTTGCCTTTGTGATTAGTACGAGTAAATGGATGTGAGTACATTTGTTATTCTCTCATTAAGAACTACTTTTAAGTAACATAATTAATTTCAGGGGCTGTTTGCAAGACTATGAAAAATGCAACAGAAGCAGTGGTTGAGTTGGTGACTCGAGAATGGCTTCTGACTGCTAGTGACAGAAATGGTGGCCAAAAGAGGAAAGAAAAAAAAAATTTGGACAAGTCTCTTCTTGACAATGAATCTGCCACAGATCTCGAGTCTGCACAAATTGAAAATTAAGATAACCCATTTATGGGTTACCTCAATTTTTTAAAGCAATCCATTTTAGCGATGCACTGGTAACAATAATGTGTTTTTCTTATATCTGCACATTGTAAATATATTAATTTTTAACAAATCTCCCAAATTTCAAGTCATAAAATTGAACCCTAAAATGAATGCTATTACTCCTTATTTACTGGTTTTTATATGCAGATATGAATGATTGTTGAACTTTGTCACAAATAGCCACAGCTGTATAACTGACCCTAACACCAGTTAAATAAATATCTTAGTTTTACAGTGTATATTGGCCAGTATATATTGTCTTTATTTTTATTAACTTCTATATGTTGTGATTTACTTTTGTTGTGTTGTAAATAGCCATTTTTTAAAGTTATAGTTTATAAAATAAATTATGTTCGCAAAGAAAAATGAGTTGTTCATTTTTTTTTTTTCTGGCGGTTTCTACATGATTTTTCTGATATTTCCATACACATGCCATGTAAACTGATGCTCATACACTTACATCTTCAAAATAAATTTAATTTTGATTTTGTTTAGCAGTGGGTGGTCTTTATTGGCTATAAGTTGAAACAATATTACATTTTTATTTTCAAACACTGGGTGGGTGAGGCTGGAATCAGAGCAATTCATGCCAGGGATCTGGTGTAATGCTATGGAGAACAAACTGTGGCCAATGTCAAACCGGTATAAATGTTTAATCATACATTAATTAGCCCATCCTTGAATGTATTTTGGAGCCAGATCAGGCATTTGGCAAAATCGGCTCAGGCTGATATTGAGACTTCTCAAGTTGAACAACCATATATCAGCCCAACCTCATTTTCATATCAGACCGATGTGACCGTCAAGTGAATATGACATTAGGCTGATGTCAACCAAAATCTCACATCGGCCCAACATCAGGGAATATGTTGGCCCGATGTTGCGCTGTATTGCAAAATGAGACTGAGCTGAAATCAAATCAATACAATTTCTGATGTAGGGCCGATATGGTTGCTTGCTGGGTATCTTGCAGCCAAAGCTCAGGTCGGATCCCCGACACCACTCTGAATCCCATAATTAGAAGGAGCCTCGATGCAGCTGGTTTCCCGCCACAACTGGAATCAGTAGGTCTTGAGTGCAGGGATAATAAGCGTCTCGATGGTATAACCCTCTTCCCATATGAGGGAGGCAGGCCCCTAATCTGGGACGTGAAGTACTGCAACACGTTCTCCGGCTCCAATCTTGTTGCATCGGCCGCAAACTCCAGGTATCACAGTCCATAACACAGTAGAGCAAAAGATAAATAAATACGGTCAAAATTGTATCAACGTTTTACATTATATCGATTAAATAATTTGGATCTTTTCAATCTCAGTCACAGATTTCAACATATTTCACATCAGGAATCTAGCAAAACAAATACATAAACGTAAGAATTAAACATCATCTGCCAGCTATTTTTGAAAACCAAAGTTAAAACAGTGTAAACATACATTCTCCCCTATCATTTCACTATGTCTTCTATGAAATACCTTTTGTCTCATGCGATATTATTCAAATTTGAATTGATACAATGTTCCTCATTGGAACCAACGGGTTTATATTTAATGTTTAATTGTAAATGAAAGACCGTTTTTTTTTTCCTTCAAATTATCTCCCTTCTACTCTAGCCATGTGTTTATTTCAACTAATTTTTACTCGTTATTGTACTGACAAGTACTTTTAGAGACTTTGAACAAATGTCAAAATATTTTGTTACATGTGTTCGTCATAGTTTTAGAGAATCAAGTGCGACATTTTTTTCGAACAAAGAACTTTTAACTTTTTCATTTAATTCTCGCGTGCTACATTATGTTTGCTGCAGGTCTTTTAGCTTAAGTATAACATCGTTTTTAAAACGTAGTTTGAACTCGTCTAATTTTATAAAATCTCAGTCTGTTAGTTTAACCATGGCTAATCTTAGTTCTACTGATGCTGATAAGAAAAATGGAAACGAAACGTTTCAAATCACTGAAAATCAGCCAGAAACTGTTACAGCTTCTATAGAAAAGGAAAAATGTGAACACTCAAAATATGAAACCAGTAAAACAGAAAATGCTAGTCCATTATGTCAAACAATGTCGAAGCGAGCTTTGAAGAAAGTACGTCTTTTTTACTATCTTTTCTTTTACAATAATCATCTCTTTTATAATAATGGTGACTTTGGTACATGGCCACGAAATTGTGGGGAGGCGTTAAGTTGATACCATCGATCCGATTAATTTGATTGAGCGCCTTGTCAGCCCAAGTAGACTTCGGTGGGATTTGAATTGGAAGAAATGCTGCAAAGCTTTTCTCTAACGATTCTGCCGATATATCTCCCTTGTCACTATAAACCTTTATCACTTTTTTACCCACCGAAAAGAAACATCTAAAAGTAGCATAAATTATTACACGACCTTAAAATTCGTTATTGATTACAATATGCCGTACATGTTTATAGTTCGCAAACAGTGAGGAGACGTGCGTACTCACATCTCATTTCCTACAGTATACGAATTCAAAATTTATTGAATAATTTTTACCGTTGCAGACCACTTAGTTTCCTTGTACTCTGTTATTTGATATACTCGAGTCATGAAAAGAAGCTTCGCTTCATCCGTGCTTTCTCATCAATTCCATCGTTATCGAAATAGTCTCAGCATCGTTAACCACTTATCACGTGTATACATCAAAGTGTACTTTTACAAAAAATTCTTTCATAATATATATTTTTTTGTTTATAAGTCTCTGTTACCTTCAGATGAATTTGAAAGTAGAATGAATTAGAACTGATGAGAATGCCTCTCAACCTGCTGGAAGTAGCAGCCTCTTTGAAATGACACCCTACCATTACTATAAGGACACATCATATAATATAATCTTACATGCCTGTAAAAGTGCAAGTGAAATAGAAGAAAATCGGGGCGAAGGTAAAGAATACGTACACCAGGTGGTTAGGGTTTTTGCTACGCCGAAAACCGGTGGTGTACGTATTCTTTACCTCCGCCAAAATTTCTATATTTTATTTTTGTATACTGTATAACGTTTGCGTAATTAAATTCGAAATACCTGAAGTATTTGAAACAGCTTTTAAATTATTCTTTAAAGAAGGAAGTTTCGGCGTTAGTAAAAATGATTTCGTTTTTAAATGAGCTGTACATGTAACTTTGAAAATTACCGAATTAATACTGTAATCTAATGTAGGGGCTTGTAAGAACTGAAAAAGAGAGGGAAAACAATTATTTTAGACAAGAAGGCGAATGTTTTAGGGTATTTGGCTGTTACTTTTAGCAATGAACTAGGTAGTTGCATATGCCCTTAAACCAAGACTACATACACACTCATCTCTTTCTTGTCACTCTTCCTTTTGTGCCATTTCCTCCAGATCCCCAAAATTTAGTGCAGGTCATTTTGATGTAAAAAGGTATTTGTTAAGATGTTTGCTTTGCAATAATAGTTCCAAGTTTTAATCCCACTGTTGGTCTTAGGAGGGGTATCCAGCCTTTGGATCCTGTAAAATCATTCAACCTATGAGAGCATGGAAGATGGTTGTAAAAAGGTGATGATGATGTGTGGCACTTGAAACAAGTTTTATCTCCCATAGCCTTGAGTGAAATTCAGTAGACTGAAACTGCAGAAGCCTGAAAAGTGGACCATTCTTGTTCTTGGGTTGTAGTCTTAATTCATTGGTTTAACTACACTACCTGGCATTTCCACTGCTCTGTTGCAAGCATCTAGTACAGATCTATGGTCTGAGGATGACATGAGTGCAGCACTTCTTCCTCTGTAAAAACTATAATAATTCAACTATAGGCACATGGCCTGAGATATTGAGGGAGGGGGATAACCGATTACATTAACCCAATGCTCCACTGGTATTCATTTTATTGACTTTGAAATGATGAAAGACAAATTTGACATTGGTGGGTTTTGAATTCTGAATGCAAAGATGGACAAAATGCTACTGAATATTTTGTCCGATGTGCTAATGATTCTGCCAGCTTGCTGCATTTGGCAAAGCTATAATAAAAAAAAAAAAATTGGAGAAAATAATTAAGAAATAAGAGTAAGCTATTTTGCCAAATCCCTCACTTCTTCCAAGAAGTACTGTTCTTTCCTGGAGTTCATTCCTTGTCCATATTTCCCCAGAAATAGTTCATTTATTAGTGTTTAAACTAAATATCAACTTCACTAATTTGAGAGGACCTGTGAAGGTCTCAAGCACTTTCAAATTTTTTTTTCAGGGCCTCCAAGACTGGTTGGAGGAAATTGTCTTCAAACTAGAAACTGTACTTACATATGACTATATAACTCTATACGAGATGGGAAATGAAAGAGGTGAAGACAATGAAAGAAAAAGAGAGGAAACTAGAGAGAGAGAGAGAGAAGAAATATTGAAGTGTATGAGGTTAGTGAAAGAGTGACAGTGTAAAAGTAAGGAAATGAAAGCTTGACTTTTTGAATGAAATTATTCTCAGTCACTGAACTCCAGCTGCAGAAAGAAGATGAAAATTATCACAAAAAGTCAATGTTTAATATAAATGCCAGTGAAAATGTGTTGCAAAAAGACATGAAACACCAGAAAATGGAACAAAGCTTGAAGATTAACAATTACTAAAAGGAGGCAGAAGTAAACCCCATAATTTTCTGTGGAAACTATGTTAGTTTCTAATGAATAAGAAATATAATAAATCATTACAGTACAATGTTAAGTAAGAATTTATTATTCATTGAGCATGTGAATGAGTAGTGCACAAATAGAACACAAGATATACAATTTTATATTTACATCTAAAAAATGAAATTCGAGAGACTTACCAATATTTAATGTAGTGGGGACAGGGGATGAATTAATAAAATGTCTCTAAAATTTGAAAATTGTTGGACAAAGATCTTATGTATAGCTTACTACTTTTTACATAATGTTCAGAGAGGAAAGAAATATTAACCACTGGCTACTTAGATATTCTGGTTACCATTGAGAAACTGTAAATAACATGTAAACCTTCAAAATTTCTCTAACATTTGAACCTGTTAAAACTTCTTCAAGTCTACCTTACTATTTTGAATTTCAGTGGAGAAAGAAACAAATTGAAGCTAATTGTAATGACGGCCTCTTGACTACAAATCCTCGTCCTGGATATGGAGCTGATGTCCTTAATGAAACTGAATATTATTTTGAGAACAGTGAGTAAAGCTTTTAAATATATATTTTCTCCAAGTTTTAATTTCCTATTATCCACTTCCATTATTTGATGTTGGTGTATAATGAGTCCCCCACTCCCACTCTCATTTTTCTTTTGTGAGATTGTTCTTGCTTGGAATAGGATATCTCTCTCTTAGAGACTTTACTCATGAGAGAATCTGAGCTCCATGCCATTGATTCAAAATAACTATATCATCAGTTAGCAGTGTCTTGTTGCTTACATAAGTTTCCCCATATATTATTTATATCAAAGTAAATTGAACTATTAGTTTTAAAGTATCTTTTTTTAGAACACATCAAATACTGGCATCAGCATGCATCTACTTATAGCATATATCTAATGTATATTTATGTACTGATATACAGTATCCTGATCACCTAGTTTGCTGAGAGCCAGTTTTTACTTAGAGAAAAGAAAATGGAAAATATAATGTCCCCCTAATATTTTTAAGCACATTTACAGCATTTGTAAAGTAAAATTCCTTCCACCAGGAATTTAAACTTCTTGTTCTACAGAGCTTCATATCTGGTTTTCATATTGAAATATGTATTTTTCCTAATTAAAATAAGCAACCAGTCATCAGAGTCAAACCAAAACTATCAACTGTGATTGAACTTAACTTCATTGAATAAATACCTTTCCTCATGAATTCAAATCTTGTTGTCTCTAGATTTTACCTTTATGTTGTTTATCTCTTTCCATCATATTGGCCTCTCTATAGTTTGGAGGTTTCATGACTTATTGAAAATCTATTTACTGTTTGATTGTTTTAAACTTGTTTGTATTTGTTTGCATGAATTGTTTGCCTAGAAGGTTTGTAGGTGAATACCCTTTCTAATGCTGATTGCTTAAACATGAAGATAAATTAAATAAAGCATACAGAAGACAGTCCATTTAATGCCAATTGTAGAATTCTAACATAAGAGCTTAATTATTCAACCATTCAGCTACCTATGTCACATTGTGATATTGATTTTTTTGTAACTAACTTTTCTGCCAAAAATTGAAACTCACTAATTGTTGTTTAATCATTTAAAAATAATTAACACAAAAATTAGTTGAACTGAAATAAAACTTTTATTTATTGAGAACAGTGTAACTTAAACTTTATTTTTTAATAACTATTCTATCTTGAATAGATCTTCGGAAAGTGTATCCTTATTACTATACTTTCAACTCACATGTGAAAGGCAGATGGAAAGGAAGAACTCTGATGGATGTATTTGTGAAAGAGTTTCATGTAGTGTCAGAGCAATCATTGGTATGTGAGAAAAACACTTTTGATTTACATCAGTAACTGAATAGTATTAAATATAAAATAAATTTTTTTCTAGCCTTGGCCTTTTTATTTTCCAGAAATAAAGCTGTTTCTTTAACAAAAATCCTAAGAGTAAGTAATTGCTCTGTGGTTCAGATATTCTTAACAAACATTACATTTTTAAAAGTAATAAGATAAAATTGTTTTGTTGTAATATTTATTTACTTAGATGTAAAATAGTTTGATTTCCGTTACTGGATAGCTGGAAATCACTCTTATTATAAAACTGTAGAAATTAAATATACCATTTAAAGCAGTTCTCTCTCTCCCACTTTTCAGAAAATTTTGTTCGTAGTAATATCTCTTGTAAATACATAAGTAGTTATTGTTAAAACCTTTTTCAAAGTATCACAAAAGCTATGAAAGTGATGTTCATTGATTCCTAATTAATAATTTTCCATATTTTGTTGCAAAACAGTGTATAGTTTTTTTTTTTTTGCTTTAACCTTAGAATATTATTCTTTAGAATTTCATTCTTTGTTGATTACTAATTGTATAAACTTTGTCTTGTTATGATTGTAAGGTATATGTGAAATAAGTTCTCATTTTAAGATCAGCATTGATATTTTAATGGCATTTTTTTCCATGTTGGGAGGAGCTTATATACTGCAATTCATATCAGTCATATATCATTTCATTTCTATTATTATTGTTTCTATTACACATATTAGCCTATGTTTCTAATACTCATTTGTCTTCTTTTCACTCAAATTAATGTCTCACATCCAACAGTTTATACTCAGCTTATTCTATTGCTGCAGATCTTAGATAGTAATCACCTATATTTCACTGCTATCAGTAGGATATTTCTTACACATACCTCTTTACCATCTCATAATTCCTGATACCAGTTCTTTTACTATGCTTCACTTCATTGACATTCATATTTCAAATCTATTATTGTTCTCTTTTCAGATAGACGACATGAAAAATGGATTATTGTTAGTAAACAACAAACCAACTGTAGGTGATTATCAGCTGAAATTTAATGATGTAATTTCACATACCATACACCGGTGAGTAAATTTATTGTTGTTATTGTAAATATTTTATTTAAATACCTGGAAAATTTGAATATTTCACCTTTTCTGTATATCTATTTTTCAATGTTAGTTTTTGAATGTTTATTGTAGAAGCAAGATTTGTTTCAAAGTTGAATATTCTTCTTGGCATGTGTTTAGAACTAGAGATCCAATCAATGTAATCTTGCAGGAATGACTAAACAAATGGATGGAATATTTCCAGAACCTTCTCAGTAGTCCCCCACCAGTTTCAGATAGGCATAAACACTGCTGTTAAACATGATCTTGGCACAAAACTTGCTTTCATGTTAAACTCACTGAAATCCTGAAAATAACCAAAAACAAGGCAGCTGAAGACAAGGACATTTATAGGAGAAACTCTTCAAATTTTTTAAATGTAATATGTAATTAGTACTCATTTCAGAAGTGAAATAAGGGTTGTATTTTCCCATTCCTCATGGAAGATAATTTAGTTATAGAAAAAAAAGGACAAATCATGCCAGCATGGAAAGCGGACGTTAAACAGTGATGATGATGATGATAATGATAATGAATCACACTTACAGCAATAGCAACAAACATAATCAACAAATTGTTGATTATACAGCTAGAATTTGAGAAGATCTGATATGAACACCAGAGCAGGTTCAGGGGGAAATTGGTCAACATTAAGGGAGTCAAGGCTAAAAATTTGTAAGTAGTCTTACAGTTTGTAGACTTCTCAAAAGCTTTCAACTCTTTGCACTGAGACAAAATGGAGTAAATTCTTATATACAGTATACTTCAAGAAATAGCTGGAGCAGTAATGATGCTCTGTACAAACACAGGAGCCAAATTAATAAAAAAATGTCTTGTCTATTTATTAATATCTGTTTTGTCATATTACAACAGTTCTGTTGTGGGCAAGATATTAAACTACATTCAGTGGTGGTGCTGAAATTGGGAATTCGAGAGCTTAGGGGTGTATGTAGTTACTCCTTTGTCTTCATTACTCCCAAGCTTACTCTGGTCTAGGGTAGAAGCACCTGTCAAGGGCCTCAGTTATGGGTTAAATAGCAGAAGATGGTCCTGTAGCTGTGTTATACAGGACTCAGAATAGAGCTGGCCCCTATACATGAATCACTGGTATATGGACATGCTCTGATGTCAAGTGAACCAATCCCTCTACATAAGGGTTAAATCCATCATGAGCCTCAAGTGTAAGCATTTACCTAATCATTAACATCATAATTTTTCTTAGTTTCTTTGAAAAAATATTTTATTCAAAGCTTATTTTTCATTTTACTTCCAGGCATGAAAACCCTGTAGTTGGAACACAATTAGAAATTCTTGAAGACAATGAAGATTTAATAGTCATCAATAAACCATCTTCAATCCCATGCCATCCCTGTGGAAGGTACAGATACAATTCTATTGTCTTCATTCTTGGCAAGGAATATGGCTACAGTAACTTGAGAAGTGAGTAGCTATATGCAACATAGAAATATTAAACATTTATGATATAACATTGGAGTCTGTTGGTGAAACTACCCATAAGAATTTAGATGTTGAGCTGAAGGCATCTGCATCTCTTTATTCCTATGCTAACATGTATAGGATGAACTGTTGCAAATTTTGACATTTGCATATAGAAGCAACATTTACAACCATTTATTAACCATGCAACTGTAAAATAATAATGGTACCATTATCAGTGAGACAGATTAAGGCAGGCAGTTATGTACATTGCATAGGAGCACAACACATTGGTTGTGACAAGGTTTGAATTAATAACTATGTGTTCGGTTTCTTACACATTTACTTTCCAAATAGTAAACTGTGTTCCTGTTTTAATAAATGAGAAGGATCTTTAAATGATTAGTTGTTAATTAGTTACCTAATTTTAAGGAATAAAATTTTTATGTGACACCAGTGTTGGTGCCATGTAAAAAGCACTCAGTCCACTTTGTTAGGTGGTTGGTGTTAGGAAGGGCATCCAACCATAAAAAACCATGCTAAAACAGTGAAGCCTGGTGCAGTCATCTGCCTAGCAAGCTCCTACTATGCCAGCATGGAAAATGGACATTAAATGATGATGATGATATTTGTAACTTTTTTTGTACAACTACCACCATTCCCACTCTTTTATCATTTTTGTTTCCTTGATTGGATGATTGTTCACTTTGGTTTCACAGAAACTACTGAATCTAGGAAGTTTAATGCTGTATCAGTGGTTACAAAGCAAAATTAGAAGTTTTTTTTTTTTAATTCTGCTACTTTTGCAAGCTATTTGGAAATTATGCTTACAACTCAGTTCTATTCAGGCTGTCATATGCTGGGTGAATTGCAAGTTATAGGAGAAACATTGATTACATGAAGACACAAACACATAGCAGTACAATTTCTTTTAGATATTTGTGAACACAGTAGTTAGGAGTACAAAATATTTAAATACCAGTCACATATGTAGAGAAAAATTTTATTTTGTTTGAATCAAACATTTCTGATTATCTAAAAGAATTGGAGGGAATTAAAACTAAGTTTATTTGAAGTGCTGTATTATATATAATGTTAGTTCATTCAGTTTCCTATAAGAATATATATAGTTTTATATATGTAAAATAATTAACTTATACTTTATAATTTTTTTGGAAAAATAAGTTCATGTGAAAAGGGCTCTGTATTCTTGGCACTGAAACTTCAAATAAGGCCTCGTCTCCAAAGTGTTGACTATTGATTTATCAATATCTAATCAAACTGAAGCTTTCATTGTATTGGAATAAAATTTGTATTGGATATAAATTATATGAAAATGGAACAGTTCTATTGAAGGAAACTTATACCAGGAAGCTTATTGATCTGTTGCTAGCATGATCAAACTAGATGACATCCAGTTTTCTTTTTTTTAATTCTGGCATAAATGGAGTGTTTTTAAATTTTTATGTTTACATATTCTTGAAACAATTGTTTTTTATAAAATGGATGCTTTTCTTCATGTTAACCAACCTGTCATGAAATAAGGGTAAAACCTGTTTGTTATGCATATATATAATTAACTCTTTGTTTACTTCTCTAGGTGTTACTTTATTTCAAATAGATAGTTCCATTTTCAAATATTACTTTCTAAAATTGCTTTTAAATACAAAATTCTTTTAATATTTATAGACATTTATCGCCTTGATCGATTGACATCTGGTGTTTTAATTTGTGCCAAAACTGCAAAGAAGACAAGGGAACTAGAAGACCAAATCATCAATAAAAAAGTACGGAAGGAATATGTATGTCGAGTAGTTGGACGATTTCCTGAGTAAGTAAATTTTGTTCCAAATTTAACATTAGAATTAAAGAGACTGATGATTGTCTTTGTTGGCAAGAGAAGTTTCAGAAAAAAAAATACATAAAAGTGAAGAATGTTGATATGCTGTAAGAATAAAAATATATTACATGTGAGAATTACAGCTTTCATTGATGTGTGCATTGCCAAGTTTTATGAATTGTTTCATATAATCCCAAGATCAAAGTGGTCAGACAGTGTAACATGAGGTGGTCTGTGTCTAGTAAGGGTACCTGACATGTTAGACATATAGGGAATTAAAAATATCCCCATTGATGCTTGTTAGCCACTGTTCTGTAACAACTTGACCTCAGCCTGTTTGTAAATGTTCATTGCTTTCTGATAATAGAAAGTGGACAGTGGTTCAGTGCAGTCCCAACCAAGTCCCCACTAGTGACAGAGTACTCTCTATTCGTCTTTCTAAGTGTCTTTAATGGTGAAGGGCTTCTTGGTTTTAGTCTTGAGATGGTGGATGCTATGTCAGTTATTTATTCTAAGGGTGTATTAAATAAATTTATTTGACACTTAGTTTAATGAAACTATATATATTTGGTACCATTAAATCTGTGCCTTTGATCTGCTTTCTATAATTAGAATGATTACTCCACCTCATCTCTGTGAGGAGAAAACCATTCAAAAATAGCATCATTTTATCAGAAATATAAATATTGTCCATCCTTGAAACAAAGGCCAGTATTTTATATAAATGTTAGGTGGTTTTAAAAAGTTCCCAGACTAGTTCTGTTGCATGTCAACAGATTGTAGCACATGGTTGCATGTGCAGTGAGAGCTAGCAGTGACTTTCATGAGGCAGTGTGCCAAGTGACATTGCGGTGTTTACTTTGCAAGTTGTGAAATTTGTGTTTTTGTGATCACATGCATGCTGTAGTCTGCAATTTTGTCATGGACAGGAACAAAGAGGCAATGTGAAATTTTGCGTTAAACTTGGGAAGTCTGCTACAGGAACATTGAGCATGCATCAGCAAGCTTACGGTGATGAGGCAATGGGTTGTACACAATGTTTTGAGTGGCACGGGTGTTTCAAAAGTATAAGAATGTCCCTGAAAGATCATAAGCGATCAGGAAGACCTGTGGTATTGTGCATTGTGAATTCATTCCTCAGGTCCAGACTGTCAATCAAGAGTTCTACTGTGACATTTCAAAACATTTGGAAAAAGTGACCAGATCTGTGGAGCACAAAGAATTGAATTCTTCATGATGACAATGCACCCTGTCACCGAGCTCTCCTCACTCGTGAGTTTCTTGCCAATAACAATATGGTATCACTTCCGCACCTGCCCTATTCACCAGATTTAGCACCTGCAAACTTCCATCTCTTCCCCAAGATGAAAATGCAGCTCAAAGGTTGCTGTTTTAGCACTATTGTCAAAATCCAGAGCAAATCACAGAAGGTCTCCAACTTGCTTATGGAAAATGACTTCAAGGCTGGATTCCAAAAGTGGCAGGAATGCTGGTACTAGTGTACTGCTGTGCAAGGTGACTATTTCAAAGGAGATGATGTTAAAACTTAATTAAATAAACATAACTAGTCCAGGAACCTTTTGATACCACCTTCTACAATATAGACCATGGCTGAATATATATTCTTATACAGAATTGTTTTTATATTATCTTTCCAGTGGTGATGTTGAAGTTGATCAACCTCTGGACTGCATCAATCACAAGATATCCTTATGGCAAGTGCGACCCGGTGGAAAAGAAAGCAAAACACTCTTCAGTCGCCTTAGTTACAATGGAAAATCAAGTGTTGTTAGATGTGAGTCGAGCATTTCTTAGATCTTGAAATCTTCATTTTGGCTGTTAGGCATATTTAATAAAAGATAGAGGATATTTTCTTCAGGAAAATTAAACTTGATTCTTCCTGTCTTCAATCTTTTTATAATAATCTGACTCTTATTGTTTTATAGTATCGTCTTTAAACCTTCAGTAATCCTCAGGAGGCAGAAATTGATCTTCATCTGTAAACTGGAGTTTATCTCAAATAAAATTGTACAACTTGCATGAGAGTTAATGCAACATGCTGCTAACATGTATTGATGTAGAAAATATCCTATAGTTGTCAATTTTTCATGTATTTTAAAAAAATATTCAGTTTGTTTAGACATGCCATGCATTTACTATACTAACTTAAATAACTAGTTTATTTTTAATAAATTTTAATTATTGACATTTTTTTTTACTGTGTTTTAGTTAATATTGTAATTGTCATCATTTTAGACATTTTAACATCCATTTACCATACTTGTAAGTTTATGAAAAAATATAAACTCAGCTGTTGTTACTAAGAATAACTTTTCTATCATCAAATCATTTCAATATTCAGAATCTATGTTCAAATTTAAACCTAGTCTTTTACAAATAAGTGTTGTCTCTGATATGTGAAGCTAGTGTATTGGGTTCACAATCATAATGCCATGAGTTCAGTTCCTGGACCAAGCAGCACATTGGGTCTTAGAATCATGCACTTCATTTTATGTTGTTCCTGTTTACTCAGCTGAAAATAAGTACTAGTGTAGCCCTTTCCTTCCAACTATCACATATTCCATTTTCCACTGACTCAAGACAGGGAAAGGAGCCAAGAGTGTGTCTATGTCTGCTTAAGGCTATATAACCACCTAAAACAATCAGTGAAATACTGGCATATGCTACTAAGTCTCGCTTGCAAGTGATAGCTATGATTTTTGGTTTTGTTGTATATGTTATTCTTAAATTTATTTTACTGGCTTTTCACTGACACCTATCTGTGGTTAAATACTGAGCAGCAGAATGGTCTCCATTAGGGTTACTTTTGAAAATTAATTACTTAATAGCTAATGTACCTTAAAGATAATGATTTAATGAATTTCTTTGATAGCTTACCAGAAGAAAATTTATCAAGACATTTGGCAGTCTGTGTATTGCCTAAAGGATCAACAGTTTGTATCCTGTTATTAGCACTGCATTATGACTTTAGCCAAGATATATAATTTTTAATGAATAATCTGAAGTCAGAAAGGTGGTATAATGATGTATTGTTTTGAGTTCAAATCCTCTGGTAAGAAAAACTTATAATAGTTGTATCCAGAGAGAGAGAGAGAGAGAGGTCTGTCAAGCAGTGAATGTTGTGAAAGATAACTTCAGCACCTGTACACATCTCCTTTACTTCTTAAGAATACTTGTTGAAAGACCTTGTTGAAAATAAGTTTAATCAAAGGTGCACTATCTTTGTTATGTATTGACACAATCTGAGAAAATTAATGAATTTTATAATGTTAGAGATAATAACAGTCACTGAATTATTTGAATAAATTCTTGATTAACAGTATTGATTTCTCCTCCAATAACATTAATTACTTCATGATTTTTCAGGCATTCCTTACACAGGGCGAACACATCAGTTGCGTGTACATTTGCAATATTTAGGTAAATATTTCTATTCACTACCTGAAAAACTGACTCTCGTTGAGTCACTAAAGTATTATTGATTCAAAATTTTAGCCATAGATATAGCTTTGTGCATTTAGACAAGTGTTTCTAAACTTGGTAAGTAATGCTCCAATTATGTTACTGTGAACACAGGAGTAGGGATGAGGACATATCTTTCTAGGTATTGATTGGATTACTGAAATCAATTTGGAAGGTGAGTTGATTTATTCACAACCATGATTTAGTTATGCAGCAATATATGGTAATAATGTCTTAGTTTTACTTTGTCAAATTGTATCTAGTATCACTTTGGTAGCTACAGAAGAATTTAGTTTTTTGACACTGTGCTGCACCAATGTGCTGTAGTAGGAGCTAATCTTGATGTAATAAAGAATTTTTTTTTTTTGTTATATACTTTCATTTTGTTGAATTATTTTTGGTGGTGTTGTTTCAAATGGATAGATGTGATTATATCAGATTATTTAAATCTTTTCTTGTTACCTTCCTAACTAGAATGCACAAAGGAACAACTGCAACAACGTGAAAAGTAATTCTTAATAGTGTTTAAAAATATTGCTGGTAACAAAAATATGCTTGCAGTAACATAGCCTTTTATTTATATCAGTTTATTTTAACTGAAAAATTGTTATCATTTCCATCTCTTTATCAAGTAGTTTGTATTAGGAAGGGCATAAATTTCAATCCAGTTCTTATAATTTAATTTAAAAAATATATGCATATGCAGATATATTCAGCCTATGACATTATAGAAGAATAGATATGAAAGGTATAATTTTTTTTTCTGTTTTGATAATTCTTTTTATTTCTTTCTGAAAGGACATCCAATCATAAATGATCCACTTTATTATGGCCCAGCTTGGGGACCAGAAGCTGGCAAAGGAACTATTTTTCAATGCAAAATTGATGACACAAAGGTAAATCCTCAATTGCTGTTGTTTGTCTCAAATCAACTCTGATCACCAGAACTGCAATCAAAGATACACCATCCGTAACTTTGTTTTTCTCCAAGTACAATGTATGTAGGAACTCATTATCTAAACTGTTGTTCCTTTTTGTAAGATGGTAGGCACCATTTGAGTGGGGATGATGCCAGTGCTGCCTGACTAGCACCCATGCTGGTGGAACATAAAAAGCACCATTCAAGCGTGGTCGATGCCAGTGCTGCCTGACTGGCACATAAAATGCGCTAATTTGAATGTGGCCGATGCTTCCGTGCCAGTGACACATAAAAAGCACCCACTACACACTTGGAGTGGTTGGCATTAGGAAGAGCATCCAGTTGTAAAAACCTTGCCAAATCAGATTGGAACCTGGTACAGCCTCCCAGCTTGCCAGTTCTCTGTCAAACCGTCTAACCCATGTCAACATGGAAAGCAGACATTAAATGATGACGATATATATATATATACACTATGTTTGGAAATCCATTGCAGAAAGCTATTTTCATCATCATTATCATCATTTAACGTCTGTTTTCCATGCTGGTTTCTATGGCTGGATGCTATAGAGTGTAGTGGGTGCTTTTTACATGCTACTGGCTTGAGTGCCAGTTATGCAGCATCAGTGTTGGCCACAACTATGATCTCACTTGGTTTGTCAGGTCTTCTCAAGCATGGTATATCACCAAAGGTCTCGGTCAGTTGTCACTGCATCCATGAGGCTCAACGTTCAAATGGTGCTTTTTGCATTCCACCAGCATGGGTGTGTGTTATGCAACACTGGTACTGGCCATGACTATGATTTAACTTGGCTTGACAGGCATATCATCAAAGGTATCGGTCATTTGTCATTGCGTCCATGAGGCCCAATGTTTGAAGATCATGCTTCATCATCTCGTCCCATGTCTTCCTGGGTCTACCTCTTCCACAGGTTCCCTCCACAGTTTGAGTTTGGCACTTCTTCACACAGCTTCTTGTTCATACACGTTACATGACCATGTCTCTCTTGCACACCACAGCTGATGTCGCTTATGCTCAACTTTTCTCTCAAGACACTTTCACTCTGTTGTGCATGCACACTGACATTACATATCTAGCAAAGCATACTAGCTTCATTTCTTTCAAGCCTGCACATGTTCTTGGCAGTTACAGCCCATGTTTCACTGCCATGTAGCATGGCTGTTCGTACACAAGCATCATACAATCTACCTTTTACTCTGAGTGAGAGGCCCTTTGTTACCAACAGAGGTAGGAGTCTCTGAATTTTGTCCAACCTATTCTTATTCTAGCAGCTATGCTCTTGGAGCATCCACTTCTGCTACTGACTTGGTCACCTAGGTAACAGAAACTATCAACTGCTACTAGTTTTTTTCCCCTGGCATTCGATGGAGTCTATTTTCTGTACATTTTTAGTGTTAATTGTACCTGTATGCCTTCCTCACACAAAAAGTTATTTTTCCTGTCTACCTTCCTCTGATATTGCTGCACCTCTTATGTGTCCATAGCTTACACTGTGTACATCTTATGGAGTTTCTCCTATGCCTTTTCTACAGATCGAGCAGGACCATTTACTTTAAGGTATTTGTGATTTGTCTGCTCTCCTACATGCTAAGACTTTGGTTTTTGCTAGATTAACTCTAAAGCCCATCCTTCCACATCTCATTCATTCTCCACATTTAGCAACTTCTCATAATGGCATTTCCAAGCCTATTTCTTTTCAATATCATTGAGTATAAGGGCACCATTATCCATGTGGACACATTTCTCTCCTATGACATCACAATTTTCTCTCACACTGTATTGCAATCTGAAACACTTCAAGTCGTTAATTCTCCTGTTGCAGAACATAAGCAAACTTCTCTTCCATTTCCTCCATGGCTAGATGTTCCTGTCTCCTAGGTTCCCTTCTGGCTATCTGATACAGTTCCATGCTATCCCCACACTTCCAGTCCTTCCAGACCTGTTTCTTAGCTCGAATGGCCTTGTCTACAGCATACTATTCTGAAAAACTAGCCTGAGCTTAAGTACTCTATCACATACTCAGACTACCTCTATGACCTTATCCACCTGTTTCTCTGTGAGAAGGATGCCCACACCACCTACCCCGTCAGTTACCTTTCCAGAAGATTTTATACCAGTGTGTCTTGCTTGTGAGAAACCTAGCTGAAGCTCCCCTCCATCTTACCTCTTGAATGCAACACACATCAACACACCTCCATTCAAGCTTCTCAACAATCTCACCAAACCTACCTTTCAATGTGCCTACTTGACAGTGCCAACTCTGACAACTGGGAAAGGGATGGTGAGGCACATGGGAAGTGGGATGGTATTTAGCACCTGGAAAGAATGTTTTAAATTAGCAAAAATGAGACTGATTTGAAAATATTAATATATTTCCTTTTACTTAAGGTGGTGAGCTGACAGCAGCATTAACATGCTGGGCAACATTCTTAGCAGCATTTTGTTCATCTTTATGTTCTGAGTTCAAGTTCTGCCAAGGTCAACTTTGCCTTTCATCTTTTCAGGGCTGATAAAATAAGTACCAGTTGAGCACTGGGGTCAATGTAATTGACTTGTCCCACCCACAAAACTTGAAACCAATATTTTTTTTTTTTACTTACTCTCTTAATGCCCTACGTGTACTAAAATAAATTATAGTTATGATCAATAATGTTTTATTATTTCAGATCAGTGATGAGGTGATGAAAAACCACAACATTGGTCTGTGGGAGAATGGACCAAATCCTAATTTTGAACTTCGTTTAAAACAATTGAAAGAGGAGAAGTCCGTTGCTTCTGATCATGAAGACACTATTGATGAAGTAAAAAACACAGAACCAGCAGCAAAGCGGTTGAAGACAAGTGACCAACCTGAAAAGTTAGACACAATCAGCAATACTGAAATTTTTCAGCCAGAGTTTGATTTAAAAAAATGGATACCAAATGAAAACTGCATCCATTGTAAGACCCTCTATCTAGACCCACAACCAAAAGATTTGGTCATGTATTTGCATGCACTGAGTTACAAGGTAAATTTTTCAAGTTTTTATTTTTAAATTCAACATGGGGTGGGGGTAGGGGGGGGGTTCTTTTTGAGTATGTGAAATATTGTGCATTGTTGGAACATGTTTTTGTTGGCATAATCCCTTCTTACCATGGGTAAAGAACAGCACTTATTTTTCCAAGTGGGTAGAATACAACACAACACAAAGGCTGTTGCACAATCTGAAGTCCTGGTCATTTAATGCTTAGTCTTATGCTTCTTATAATGGTTTCAAATTTTGGCACAAGGCCAGGAATTTTGGTGGAGGAGCTAAGTCTTTATATTATTCTCAACTTTGGACCAAGGAGACCATATAAAATTAACAAGCATTTGTATTCAAAGTTAGTTAGTTTGTATGGTATCAGTTTGCGATTTATTTTGTTATAAAAATATTTCTACCAATTTTATCCTGTAGTAATTGCTTGTTTACAAATGTATGCAAAATAAATTGATGTACAATCAGATAGGCCTCCAACTAAATGAAAACTGGTTATTACTGCAATGTAAACATATATACAGATTTGTAAAAAATCTTCTAAGATTTACTAGCTGGGACAAGTATACATAAAACTGTTGAAGGAAAAACTGAAATCTCTTATATATAGATATTAGGTTGACTCTAAGGCCCTCCATTTCTAGTCCTTGCTTCCACACCTGAAACTTCTCCTCTAGTTCTGGTAGTGACTCAGCTATTAGAGCAATGTCATCAGCATTGAGAAGCTCCCAGGGGCATCCTGTCTTGAATTCCTCTGTTATTGCCTGGTGGACTATGATAAATAGGAGGGGGCTGAGGACTGATCCTTGGTGGACCCCTACCTCTACCCAGAATTCTTCACTGTACTCGTTGCCAACCCTCACCCTACTGACAGCATCCCTGTACATGGCTTGTACAGCTCTCACTAACCATTCATCTAACCCTAGTTTCCTCATTGACTACCAGATAAGGGATTGAGGGACCCTATCAAAGGCTTTTTCCATATCAACAAAAGCCAGGTACATAGGTTTATCTTTGGCTAGGTATTTCTCCTGCAGCTGTCTTACCAGAAGTATAGCATCAGTGGTGCTTTTCCCTGGCACAAACCCAAACTGCATCTCATCTAAACTGACTCTCTCCTTAATTTGTTGGGCTATAACCCTCTCTGTGACTTTCATTACCTGGTCCAACAACTTGATACTTCTGTAATTGTTTGTGTCTAGAGCGTCACCTTTACCTTTGTAGCAGTTGAATATGGTGCTGCTACACCAGTCTTTGGGTATGACTCCTTCGTGTATTACCTGATTAACTATATGGGTGACTAGGCTATAGCCGACACTGCCAGATATTTTGAGCATCTCTGCAGTGATTCCTGATGGGCTGGGGGCTTTCCCTGTTTTCATACTCTTGATTGCTTTCTGTACCAAAGTACTGTCAATTAGGATAGCTGGTTCCTCTGTTGGGTCGACATGCGGCAGACTCTCTTACTCCCATTCATTCTCTTTATTAAGCAGTCTTTCATGGTGGTGTCTCCAGACCTCTCTCTTTGTAGCCTCGTTTAGTGCAAGTGAGCCATCATCCAAGCGGACACATTTCTCTCCTACGACATCACGATTCTATCTCACACACTGTCTTGCAACATGAAATACTTCAAGTCTTTGGTCCTCACAGCGCAGAACATTGGCAAATTTTTTCTTATCTGCTTCCCCTCTGGCTAAGTAAACCTGTCTCCTAGCTCCTAGCTTCCCTAAAATATATACCTATATATATATATATATATATATATATATATATATATATATATATATATATATATATGAATATATACCTATATATATATCATCATCATCATCATCAATATATATATATATATATCATCATCATCATCGTTTAACGTCCGCTTTCCATGCTAGCATGGGTTGGACGATTTGACTGAGGACTGGCGAAACTAGATGGCTACACCAGGCTCCAATCTGATTTGGCAGAGTTTTTACAGCGGGATGCCCTTCCTAACGCCAACCACTCCGAGAGTGTAGTGGGTGCTTTTACGTGCCACCGGTACGAAGGCCAGTCAGGCGGTACTGGCAACGGCCACGCTCAAAATGGTGTATTTTACTTGCCACCTGCACAGTCCAGCAGCACTGGTAACGATCTCGCTCGAATGACTTTTCATGTGCCACTGGCACAAGTACCAGGAGGGCGATGCTGGTAACGATCACGCTCGAATGGTGCTCTTAGTGCTCCACTGGTACAGGTGCCATCATGATTTTGCTTTCGCTTGCCACAACAGGTCTTCGCAAGCTGAGTTTATTGTCCAATGAAGGAGACGTTGGCATGGGGGCCAGTTGTCGAATTTAGTTTGATTTTGATTTTGATTTCACTTGCCTCAACAGGTCTTCGCAAGCGGAGTTTCGTGTCCAATGAAGGAAAGGTATGCATAAGTGGGCTGGCTACATCCCTGGCAGAGGTCTTGGATTTTGGTCTCACTTGGCTTGCTGGGTCTTCTCACGCACAGCATATTTCCAAAGGTTTCGGTCACTAGTCATTGCCTTAGTGAAGCCCAATGTTCGGAGTTCGTGCTTCACCACATCATCCAAGGTCTTCCTGGGCCTGCCTCTTCCACAGGTTCCCTCAACTGCTAGGGTGTGGCACTTTTTCACACAGCTATCCTCATCCATTCTCGCCACATGTCCATACCAGCGCAATCGTCTCTCTTGCACACCACAACTGATGCTTCTTAGGTTCAACTTTTCTCTCAAGGTACTTACACTCTGTTGAGTATGCACACTAACATTACACATCCATCGGAGCATATTGGCTTTATTTCTTGTGAGCTTACGCATGTTCTCAGCAGTCACGGCCCATGTTTCACTGCAATGTAGCATGGCTGTTTGTACACATGCATCATACAATCTGCCTTTTACTCTGAGAGAGAGGCCCTTTATCAACAGCAGAGGTAAGAGCTCTCTAAACTTGGCCCAAGTTATTCTTATTCTAGCAGCTACACTTTCAGCGCACCCTCCCCCACTACTAACTTGGTCACCTAGATAGCAGAAACTATCAACTACATCTAGTTTTTCTCCCTGGAATGTGGCAGAAGTTGTTTTCTGCACATTTTCAGTGTTTATTGCTCCTGAACATCTGCCACATGTATATATACCTATATACATACATATATATATATATATATATATATATATATATATATATATATATATATACACATATATATACACCTAATGGTCATCCCTTATACACGGGTAATACAATTTTTTCTGAATTTTCAGATTTGTTTATATGCTAGGCCACTTGGTTTTAAATTGAATAACAGGTACAACAGAAACAGAAACAGAAAGTTGTGGTGAAAGAGTACAGCAGGGTTTGCCACCACCCCCTGCCAAACCCTCATGGAACTTTAAGTGTTTTCACTGAATAAACACTCACAACACCTGGTCTGGGAACCAAAACTGTGATCCTATGACTGTGAATCCACTGCCCTAATCACTGGGCCATTGCCCCTCCACTATATGAATGTGTGTGTGTGTGTGTACTCTCACCATCGCTTGACAACCGATCTTGCTTTATTTACGTTTCCGTAACCTAGCCATTTGGCAAAACATACTGATAGTATAACTACTAGGCTTAGAAAGAAGAAATGCAGGGGTTGATGTCCCGACTGAAATCGGTGCTCCAGTATTGCTGTAGTCACATAACCGAAACAATAAAAAAATATATGCCATTTTCACCCAGAGCAGTATCTCTGCCAATATATACATATATATAGTAGGTCATTTCATAAATATTGCGGTAATGATATACTTCTCTTATTTTTCAAAATTAAGATAAACAAAGTTCTTTTTTAGTCTAAAATATACTCGCCTTCATTTTTTAAAATGTTCTTCCATCTATCTGGTAGACTTGCAAGGCCCCTCTTCCAAAATTCACTTGTCTATGATGAAAAATACTCCTCCAATACTGTTCTGATCTTGTCTACAGAATTCATATTTTTCCATCCAAATGATTTTGAAGACTATGGTATAAATGATAATCAGATGGGGCAATGTCTGGCGAATATGATGGGTGGAGCATCGTTTCCCATTCAAACAGTTCCAGCCCTTGGAATGTCATCCTTGCTGTATGTAGCCGAGCATTATCCTGATGGACGAACACCTTTTGTCTTGAAACCAAAGCTGTTCGTTTTTCTTCCAGTGCTGACTTAAGCCGCTCAAGCTGCTCACAGTAGATCTCCTTTGTTATCATTTGGTTTAGGTTTAGAAGTTCAAAGTGGACTAAATCTTTTATATCCCACCAAACAGACAACAACACCTTATGTGGGTAAATTCTTTGGCCTGGAGTGCAGGTGTTTCTCCTTTCCCTACCCATTGTCTTTGGCACTTGACATTTTTATAGAGAACCCATTTCTCATCACCATTCACTTCAGAAAAGGTTCATTTGTGAGATGTGACAGGAAAGAAGAGCACACATTCACTCTGTGTGTGATTAGACTCGGAAAGTTTGTGAGAAACCTATTGATCCAATTTGCTGACTTTTCCGAAGGCATTGAATGGTTGAATGACCAAATCCAAGCTTCTATGTTAGTTTCTCAACAGTTACAATGGGATTTTGTTCCATCAGAGTTTGCAGGATGTTCTTGTTGAGCTCTACAGATCTTCTAGGACAAGGATTGTCTTCTAGGCTGTAGTTTCCAGCTCAGAATTTCTGGAACCACCATTGACACTGGCTTACGCTTATTGTCCGATCCCCATATCCCCATATTCCTTGCACTTTCCATTGCATTGTTGCCTTTTGAACTCATAAAGCAAAATATACTGAATATGCTCCTTTGTCACTTCCATTATAGCTTTGAAAAAATAACTGTTGAAATTGAACTGCACTCTTCAAAACTTGCACTAAGAGTAAGGACAAGGTAAAATTATTACCTGCTTTTATAGCAAGTTGATGCAGGTAGTTTATCCTGTCTTCCTCTAACTTTTAGTTCATGCAATTATAAAAACCACATTATTTATGGGATGACCCAATATTTGTAATCATTTTATTTTCTTGTAATTTTGAGAATTATTGTGTTCCTTCATTTTTTCGTTTTTTTTTTTTTTTGTGCAGGGTCCTGACTGGGAATACAGAACTATTCTACCTGATTGGGCTGCACCAGACTGGCAAGAATAGGAAGCTTTAGAAATACTAAAGATGTGTGATATACCAATGTATATTTTTAATAAAATATGTAAAATCTACAGACTTCATTTATGATCTAATAATTGTATCTCATATTTATCTACCTGTAGTATAGACAACATACAGGCTCTTTGTTATGGATATGTAATATAGATAAGTGTTGGATGGAAAAAATGTTTTTTATCATTTGTTATTTAAAGGATAGTGAATTGCTAAAACCATGGAGTTAAATACCTTAACATGGAGTTCAAATCATGCTCAAGTTGACATATGAATCAAAAATGGGATTGATCTATTTGATTATACTTTCTCTTCCAAAATGTATGATCTTGTATTTGGCCTCTAATTAAGTTGGTCAGAATAAAAATAGGTGACATGCAGAATTAGGCTGTTTACAAATGTCTGCTGACAGATATCACTATTTTAGGTGTTGTTTTGAGTATTTCTTCCAGTTTACTCACCACAGCTGAACAATTCTGCAGAGAAAAGACAAAGGTATATATTGTTTTTAATTGCAAATTTTAGAAGATTCTGGTGATCAACGGGAATTTGATCAAATGTGTCTTGAGAATGACTTAGCTGAGGATGAAAGACAACTCCTCCTCATCATCAATGTCTGTTTTCCATACTGGCATGGGTTGGACTGGGCTGCACCAGGTTCCATAGTCTGTTTTGGCTTGGTTTCTACAGCTGATGCCCTTCCTAATGCCAAACACTCTGCAGAGTGTACTGAGTGCTTTCCACATAGCACCAGTACCTGCACCAATGCTTTTTATGTGGCACCTTGATTTTAGGATCTCAAGCAAGTGGAAACTGATGAGGATGTTCTTCAAACATAGACATGATTCTCAGTTATCTGACAGTAGGTACAGGTGATGCAATATTGGTATTAAATTCACAGGTTGGCAATTTCAAACAATATCCTCAATTCTTAAGTGTTTCTGTTTTATAGTTTACAGTCAATTTTTTTTTATTTGAAATGTGTGCTTTCATGTGTTCTGGGGATCGGGTATAGACACTTGCTATCTTATGCTCAGGGCTGATGGGGGTTAAATGCTTGTCAGAATAATAGTTGGAAAGTTCTATGTGAGAGTAGTTCTAGAGAGGAATAATTATTAACTGTTTAGAAAGATGAGAGTAGTAGGTGAAAGAGAAAGAGAGGCTGATGGGTTAAGGTGGGTTCGGTCAGAAAATATGAAGACATTACAGTATAGGAGTACAGAGGAAGAACACAGGGTAATAATATGCTGGTATGCACAGAGTAGAATCTCTAGGTCACTTGATCTGCTAGAAATAGCAGTCAAATCTCAAATTACACCTCATCTCGAAAAAGTAAGGGGACATAATATAGTCTTAGTTTGAATGCTTTGATCATAAGTTTTAGGGTTCACTGGGGGTTAAACAACAATGAATGGATAATCGATTATCAGTTATCAATAATTTAGCAGAACTCTTGAATAATTCAATAGATTCTTTTACCATTAGAGAATGATCTAATATTTGTTTCAAATTTTGGTACAAACCTAGGAATTTCAGGGAGGGGATAAGTTGACCCCCAAAAGAAGAAAGGCAAAGTCGACCTCAGTAGAATTTGAACACAGAATCTAAAAACCGAATGAAATGCTGCTTAGCTTTTTGCCAGGTGTGCTATTGATTCTGCCAACTCACCACTTCAGCATAAGACAATATTAAAATCCCTAGTTTTAATGAAGTTGAGAGTAATTGACTTAATAACATTGCAGTAACTTTTAGTGAGCATTATACAGTATTTTTAGCTTTTTGCAAATTGTGAAATTATGAATAGGTAATATATTTATGCAAGTGAATGTGAATAAAATATTTTTTTAAAGAAAACTTGGCTGCTATTTCTAGCTAGTCCAGCCAATATATAGATGCTCCCTCATTAGCTCACCTGTAAATTCTGGTGGTGGCCACAGCAGAATTGAGTAAATGGGAACTGTCAGAGCACAATAGTAGTAATTCCATTGTGGGCTACAGTGTTTGGGTCTATTGAAGACTATTAATGTTTCTGCTATTTTTGTATATGATCTGTATTTTAGTCTAGATTGAGTAAGATGGTGTTTTGGTGGATTGTAGATATGTTTTTACGAAGCTGTTTGACCTGATATATATAGCAGGAAATTATTCTTAAATCATTTTTCACTTTGAAAATGGAGAGACAATGGAGGGATAGTCAGAGTTTAGACCCTAAAGAAATGCGATGATCGCGGTTGGGACTCCTTATATCGTAGGTCAGCTGAGACCAGGGGTTAAACAACAACAATAACACAGGGACAAATCTTCCTGACAATGCTAAAACAACTACTTTGCCAGTTGACCTATTCACATTTTTGTCTTAAACTGTTGACATCTCGTACCATAACATGCTAAAAATTTTATTTTATTTTCCCGTATGAATAAAATGAAGTGAAACTCTTCGAACTAATAATCTGTGTTTAATCAAGTACTTAAGCAAGTCATTCTAAGTATAATTTGTAATTTAGACAGCGGAAAACGTTTCAATAAACTTGTGCATATTTCTTATTTCTTCTGAGCACTCCTCATTTACTAGAAATAGCCAAATCTTCATACCACGCCCTATTGTCTTTAAACAAGAACACATTGGATAATATCATCCAAGATACATTGAATCTGAAAGATAAAATATATGAGAAGGACACAGACTAGAATGCCTTTTGCTCATAAGTCTACTTGATCAGAGTGCTGGCCTGGGTTAAACAACAACCAATAACCGTTTTGTTTGACCCAGTGAATGCGGAAACAGAATATAAACAAGTCAGATGTTTTAAAACAAATGACAAAGTTTTGTGCGAACGATAGAGACCGGCTTTGTTTTAAAACCATAGTAATTTACTGTAACTGATATTTCGGAGAGATGAAACGAATCAAATTACGAAACATAGTGTTAATTTAAAAACTTTTCACCAAGAAGACTGTCGTACAGGTATTTTCTTTCGCGGACTTTATTCTTATTTTCTTTCCTCCACTGAAGAGCTCCAAAATGGTCGATTGCTCTAAAACGTGTAGTTCAGCGGGCTTTGTGCTTACTAAAATCCCTCTCATTACTAAGAAAGTCTTGTCTTTCCTTCCAGCGAAAACTCTTAACTCATGTGCAAGGTTTGTAATTATTAAATATTCAACATATCCTTTCTGTATCCAATGATTATGTATATATAGTACGAATTTTTATCCTCTTATTACAAATCATCTGGCTCCTGTGTCTTCCATGCGTGTGCATTTAAAGCTCATATATTTTCCTTCCCGGTAAAATGATTGAGTTGTTTTACCCTCCACGAAAATATGGTTACAGGTTAATCAATATAGTTAGTTTACAGTTTGTTTCTCCAGTGTAATAATGTTTGGCGCGGTAAGTTTGCCTTTCATTTGTCGGTCTAAAACGAACTTGTCAACAACAAAACTTACAGTTGTCTATTATTTTTCTCTTTTAAATAACTTAAATTTACTCGGACAAAATTTAGTCAATTTCGTAAAGATATTCAGCTTTATAAAAATATATTTAGAAAAAAATTCATTTGCAGTTGATAATAATAGAGACTCAAGAGGTAATCACATAGAAGAGCTGGAAAGTTATTAACTCTGATTGAGCATACCTATGATCAAACCATTCCAACTGTGACTATCCCATCTTAGTTTTGGATAATGCATCCAAGGTTACACTGTCTATTGTATCCTTCCTTTTCAAAGATGATAATGTGTGATTTGAGAGGAGGAAATTTGTCTATTACTTTTAGCAGTTCAAAGGGTCACGTTGATGCTTACTTCTCAGAGTCAGCGTTTCAAAGATAACCAATAATGTGGATCAGTGTAAAGTGAATTGGCATTGTTCTCAGACCAATTACGTTAAAGAGGAGACAAATATTAATCTTACTGTACAAAATCTATCTATTTATCGATAGAAAGATAGATATGGCCGGTCTATGGGGTTTCCGGATTTATGATTTACTGATGATACACACACACACACACACATATATAAGGTGCATAACTCGGTGGTTAGAGCGTCGGACTCACAATCATGAGGTAGTGAGTTCGACGTAAGACACCTTATTTCACGTTGCTCCAGTTCATTCAGCTGTAGAAATGAGTTGCGACGTCACTAGTGCCAAGCTGTATCGGCATTTCCCTCTGGCTTAGGTAACATCAGTGGCGTGGAGAAGGGAAGCTGGTATGCATGGGCGACTGCTGGCCTTCCATAAACAATGTCGTCTGAACTTGTACTTCAGAGGTAACTTTCTAGGTGCAATCCCATGGTCATTCATGACTGAAGGGAGTCTTTACCTTTATATATATAGATCATCATTTAACGTCCGTTGCCCATGCTGGCATTGGTTGGACGGTTTGACCAGGACTGGTAAGCTGAAGGGCTGCACCAGACTCTGGTCTGATTTGACATGGATTCTATGGCTGGTTGTCCTTCCCAATGCCAACCACTTCGAGTGTAATGGGTGCTTTTACTTGTCACTGGCACAAGTGCCAGTTGCGTGACACCAGTATCGTCCACGACTGCAATTTCACTTGACTTGATGAGCCTTCTACTCAAGCATAGCATATTGCCTAAGGTCTCAGTCATTTGTCATTGCCTCCGTGAGGCCCAATGGAGGCAATGACAAATGACAGGGACCTTTAGCTGCCTCAAATGCTGCTTCACTCTCAGGTGAACCAATAGAAAGAACAGTAGGAAGGGTCAGAGTAATTTTCTTGACCTACACATGAATCTATAAGGAAGGGAAGGGAAAATGGAGATAGATATATTGCATGCTGAACAAACTACTTTGTTAGTGAAGATTGCATTTTATCAAACAGAACTGTTTAGTTACAGGTGTTCAAGAAGCTGTTAATCAATATCTTTAGAATTGCAGATCATGCTATAGCCACTGGACTGCAGTGTGTTAGTTTATCAAAAATATTATTTTCTTAGGTATGTTAAGGCCTACTACATAAAACTGTGTACACAACACCAGCAAATAGATAATTTAATCTATAGATAATTTAATCTATCCATGTTGGTGAAAAAATACTTGTAAAGATGTCAGTTTAATTCCTAAATTTTATGTTTAAAATATTTGAAATGTAAATTTTCTTTTTAGTATGCATAATTTTGATATAACCCTATATTTCTGTGATACATTATTTAAAATCTATTTTTTTCCATGCTTGTATTTGTAGATGAGCTTTTGTTGCAGCAATTGTTTTTATAACTGTATACTCTTATTACTGCCAACCAGTAACCTGTGAATTCAGGAATGGAACCTATGTAAATATGGATGGAGAACTGAATTTCATTGACCACATTACTTAATTGTTATCTTTTGATGGTAATGTGAACATTGTTGTCAGTTTAAATGAAAGTTCAATTTCATACTGTATTGTAAGCTTTCCTCATTGGTTGATATTTAACATTCATATTATTCATAAAATGTCTGAAGTTTCGAAATGAATTATTTATAAGAGTTAGTAACCTGAAAAATTATCGTTTTAATAAATATGATACTGATATATTTTAATTAGACATGACATCAATTTTTGTTGAAAATGAATAGAGCTGATTGAAGCATTGTGTGCATATTATTGATAATTTGATTTATTAGCCTTAACGAATGAAAGCTAAAGTAACTCTGAGAATTAAATAGCAAACTAGAAAAGTTAAATCATTCAGTTTAGTTTTCATTGTCTTGACTGATACTACCACTCTAAACTGGTTTTCCTATTAAAGTCCACTAGGGCCGAATTCAGTGCATTTTTCTTTATCCTTCTCAGATTCATAACATCCATTATTATTCCACTTTCAGTCAATAAGCTTGATTTATACATTTCCTTTTAAAATCATTCAATAACAAGGTTTACTGAATAGCAGCTAGTTATTTGTTGTGTTTACAAGTATTACTAGTTACCATAACCTTGAATGTAATTAAAGTCAGAGTCTACAATTTGAACAGTCATAGTCACTATCACATATTTTGCTCTCTGCCTTGAACATGTTAACAGTTATACACATTGCTTTCACTAATAATAAAAGGCATTCAAACTATTGACCATCCTTTTTTCATTTGTAAATAATGTAACCCAGACTACACTGAGCAAAGTGTACTTTTTTTTAGATTGTTAGATATGAGAGTGATGTGGCTTCTGTTTCTAGCAGGTCCATTGACCATATAGAGACTCCCTCATTCGTTCTTTTTATATATGTGTCAGTTGTATTACAACTTTCTGTTTATATTTTAATTCTATCCAGACTACTCAGCTACTTCTCTCTTTAGAGCCCCAGTTTAATATAGTCGTCAATTATAAGGAATCTAATTGATGGATAATAAAATCAATTTTATGAACACATTCTATCTTCCTTTGGTATTTGTTTCAAATTTTCAGAGTTTGCAAAAGTTGGAATTTTGTTGCTGAGCAGATAAAGAGAAAACGCCAGAAGCTTAGCTGGAATTTTTATGTCTGTGAAGAAGATGAGAACAATGATATGCTTGCAGCAGAAATCAAAAGCTTATTTCAAGTAAGTGTAAAACTGTTGATAGTAACGACAGGGCAAAAAACTATTATACAGGGTAAATAAATAAAATTTTTCTCTACATTCTGTAATTCACTTTGGAATGGGCAGCTAACCATAAAACCTCCCCATTTATTGATCCTAGGGAATTTTTCATCTCTCTGGGAGTTGATAAAAATAAAGTACCAGTCAGTACTAGGGATGATACCATAGATTGCTCCCCATCCCCTCAAAATTGTTGACCTTGTAACTAAATCAGAAACTATTCTTTAGCTTCTATAGGTTTTGACCTTTTAATTTTTTTAAAGTTAGACATTGAATAGACACAGGAGTTATAGTTTGTCATTAATGAAATAAAACAATAGTATAAAAACTATCAGGTCATTAATAATGAAATGTCCAATTTTGAATTGAAAGTTCATTTTACTTTATCTCAACAAAAAGCAATGCCGTATGCACCTAAATTATCAACACAATTTTGCCATTTTATCGGTAGCTTACTTATGCTGGCAGTGAAGAATTCTGGAGAACAGGAGGTGATAAAATCATGAAAGGCCGTTTTTGCATCTTGAGATTTGAAGTTTTTTCCTTGCAAAATGTTGTCTAATTCTTGGAAAGCATGATAATCAGTTGGTGCAAGGTCTGGTGAACATGGTGGATGACAAAGTACTTTCAAGTTCAGTTCCTGTAACTTGAGTAGTGTTCTTTGTGCAACATGTGGAAAAGAATTGGCCTGTCTCTATTGACCAATCTTAGTTGTTTAATTTCAAGTTCACTTATCATTTTATACAAATGGTTGATGTATACATCTGCTGTAATTGACTTACCAGCTCTCTCGCTGGACCACCAAACAGACACCATTAGCTTTTTTTTGGTGAATATTCTTTTTTGGATTGTGTTTTGGCACTTCATCTCTATCCAGCCACTGTGTAGAATGTATGCTATTGTTGAAAAGAATCTATTTTTCATCACATAACAATATAATGCAAAAATGGTTTGCTTTTATGCTGTGACAGCAAAGAACAGCAAGTTTCAAGACGACGTGAAATTTGACCCTCATTCAGTTCATGTGGTACCCACTTGTCCAGCTTCTTTACCTTGCCAATTTGTTTCAGATGACCCGATACAGTTGGAATCGAAACATCAAACCTTGCTGCTAATTCACGCATAGTTTGAGATGTATCTGCTTCCACTGCAGTTTCCAGCACATCATTATTGACCTTGGTCTCAGATCTACCACGGGGCTAATTTTCAAGAATAAAGTCACCGAACCAGAACTTCTCAAACCATCGATGTACAGTGTGCTCATTCACCACATCTTCACCAAACACCTCATTGATGCTTCAAGGTGTCTGGGACGCATTGGTTCCATGATGGAACTCATATTTATAAACAACACGAAATTTTGATCTATTCATGAGTTCACAAAAATTGATTTTCAAGAGAAAACTCACAATATAATCAGACACCATGAATTGCATTTTGAAAAGCGATGAATTTTCAGGATAAAACAAAGTTAACGACTGTCAAACTTGGTGCATAAGAAAACCAGATGTTTCATTCTTAATGACCTGATATAAAGCTTGATACTAGCAGTTTTGTTTTGAGAGAATATTCTTTTGTAAAAGTTTATAAAAATTATTCAAGAACTTGAATTAATATGAATTAAGTGAACATCATCATATCTGTTTCTCCATGCTTGCACAAGTTGGATGTGTCTTCTCAAGCATTACATCTTGGTATTTATCATGGCTGTTTTTCATCTCCTTCTAGTTTCAACATTCTGGTATCAGTTTTCATCCCTTCTGTCTTTGTCACTGGTAGAAAGGATGAAAGCATGCACACATTATCATCATCATCATTTAACATCTGTTTTCCATGCTGGCATGGGTTGGACGGTTTGACAGCAGCTAGCTTGGCAGAACACTGCACCAGGCTTTAGTATCTGTTTTGGCATGGTTGTTATGGAAGGATACCCTTAACACCAACGACCTCCACAGTGTGTGTCATATTGCTAATCTTCATAGAAGAATCATAGTGACATTTATGTGTTGACAGAGAAGGAAGAGAGACATGTTGGTGGACAGGAGAGAAAGAGAGAGAGAGAAAGAAGGGAACACTGTACAATTAGAGAACTTATATGCAGTTTTTAGCAGTTATAATAATTTAGCAGAAATGATAATTATTGATTAACTTAAACTCAACACTTCCTTGAGAAACAAAGACTATAAAAAATGTTTGCAAAGAAATGAAGATAACACAAGTCTTTGTATTGTGCAAGTGACATAGGAAAAGCTTTGCATCCCGTTTCTCATAGTTTTCCTATGTCAACCAATCACAATCTGATTAACACTTACTTTTATCACAAAACAACCAAACACCAATGAAAAAGACCTTTGCTTGATCACTTGAGCTGCTAGAAATTGCGAAAAAAATCATCTTCAAATCATATCTCAATGTTTTAAAATGTGGAATGATACATGGAATAATGTAATTCTAGTTGCTCCTAAGAAGACAGTAGTTAAGGCTGGAATACCTTTAACCAATAGATCCCAAAGCTAATAATGCCATATTCTTTGCTCTAACAAGACACAGTTGGACTGAACCTGGAACCATGTGGTTGGAAAGCAAGCTTCTTACCACACAGCAATGCCTGCACGTACGTGTGTGTGTGTGTGTGTGTGTATATATATATATATATATATATATATATATATATATATATATATATATATATATATATATATATATATATATATATATATATATATATATATATATATATATATATATATATATATATATATATAAAACTTTTATAAGTAATATTCTAAAAGAATATATAACTGAACTTATGTTGAGTGTTCAATTATTTTGAGCAAGCATGGCCGCAGCTCTAAGCTGAAACTTAAAAAAAAAAAAATATATGTTTTTATATTATTAATAAATTCATAAACTCATCAATAATATACTCAGGAAATCAATATTTAATATTTTGAAAGACATATATCCAACATGACACGGCAACATAATAAATTTAAAATTTAAAATATAAATATACGAAATATAATATCAATATATATAAAAATCTGAATATAGATAAATATATGTGTGAATATATATGCGTATAAAAATTTATGCGTATTTAAGCATGAATATTGTAAAGTCTAAAATATAAAATATAAAGGAACCTAAAATTTAAAGAGTTAAATATCTTACGATCGCTTCGCGGATATTACTATAATCACAAAGTGATCTAAAGATCATCTTATTATCAGTAATTCCGCTCTTCAGAGGTGCATTAAGAACCAATAGTATATATATATAATATTAAAACATTAGAAATATTAAAAAATTAAAAATAATAATAAAATATATACTGTCCTTTCTATAAATTGTCAAATTAATCCTTCTGAAATATGTAAAGTTCATTCCTTTCATCCTTTGTTGAAATTTCAAGTGTTAAACACTTATTTGTATAAGAATTGGTATATTTTTTTCTAAATGTATAGAAGACCTCGGCAAAACTCATCCTGCTATTAGACGTGTTGGTAATCCTATAAATCCGATCCAAGTTTGAAAATTCATCCACTGTGAATATTTATTTGCAATATTCTGAGGTCTAGCCAAATTTAAAATTTAATGCTTCATGTTATCATCCTGTGCACTACTGGGCCATGTGCATGTGTGTGCAGCTGGATAAAGGCACAACAAACCATTAATCCATTCCCCAGAAGTACCCGGCAGCATGTCTCTGTCTATGTCATCCATGTCTGAATTATATAATGTAAAATGTTCATCCAAAAATCAAACTGCTATTGTGACTCACAGCCATTTGAGTTTGACCGCGTGACCACTTCCAGAAGCTATGCTTGCCACCTACAATTACTCCCTCCCACCCCCACCATTTAGCCAGACGAGTAAATACAGGGTGTCCTAGAATTAATGATGATTTGAGTGAAATTGGATGCATTTTTTTAAAAACTCACTTTTATTTATGTTTATCATGTTCAATATGTATTAAAAGTGTATAGATTTTGAATTTTGATTATAATTTTATTTTCATTCCTGTTGGACCCCTCTTATTTGTCCATGACAGCTTTTTTTCAATTTGTCAGCAATCATTTTCTTTACCTCCATCTCCAGGATGGAGGAATCATTTAGCTGAGCTTAAAGAACATTCAGTTAGCAGTACAGGAGCTAACTCCTGAAATGCTCCAAAATGTGTTTCACAACACTAAGAAGAGATTTGAAGTATGCAGGGATACAAACATGCTGAAAAGTTTCATTAAAAGTTTGATGTAAGATTCATGAATCTATTTGTTTTGGTGATAAACATTAAATTCTGTCAGTTTTTAAAAAATTTGCTCAATTTCATTGAAACAGATAGTTAATTCTGGAACACTCTGTATGGTGTAGTACTGGTAGTTGTTGTGTTGCTCGAGTAAATATTAAAATCAAAGGTCTTCTTGCTGTAAACATCCCATCTTTTTATTAAGCATATTGTATCAAGGAATATATTATCCAAAATGTATCTCTCCTTTATAGGGGTGGCCGTGTGGTTGAGAAGCTTCCTTTCCAACCATGTCGCCTTGGGTTCAGTCCCACTGTGCGGCATGTTGGGCAATTCTCTTTCATTACAGCTCTGTGCCAACCAAAGCCTTGTGTATTATATAATTGCCATTACTGTATTGATGTATAAAATAACACGTACATCTCACTTATCATTGTCATATAATAAACAATCAGAAGTTTGTGTATGAAATTGATCTTTTTCTACTTCAAATATTACATGTTTTTTACTTATAGAATACACACAGGAGGAGTAAATTTATATATATATATAATAACACTTTGAATGTGGCTCCCAAGAAAGAGTAAAAGTAATTACCTGATCAACGACGGGTATTACTGCTAGTATATAGATATAGAAGAACACTTGGTAAATTTTATGATCATACATACTATAAATAATGTTTTTTTTTTACCATTTTCTTCTTTCTTTCAGGAGATATGGCATGAACCGGTTAACTTCATTGGCTTCTGTTCATCAACTTTATTTGAGGAGCCACTCAAAATCCCAAGCAATCACATGACCCGCTTCCATAGAACTGCTAAATGTATGCGTTTGGATATTGGTAATTTTCTAAAGCAATTATTACCCAGTTTTTGTAATTTCCTTGCTATATCTGCTGATGGTGTTGTAGGTGAGTAAAGCAATTATTATGTAAATTAGCTCATTAACTCTTTTACTGCAGAAATCAGATGTTACAGTTCTATATTTAAGAGATGAGGAATTATGTACATTATTTACAATTGACGGATATTTGTCCTCATCTTGTTTGTTTCAGTTTCAGCTGATATACCCTCCAGGGTATATCTTGGGGAAATTTCGAACCGGGGTTCTCATAAGGTATTTTTCAATGTTATTATTATTGAGTGAATTTTAGGGCTTATAAATCTAATATTCTCCTATCCTTCCTTAATACCAGTTCCCATATGCTTTTCATATCTGCACTTGGTCTGCTTAGGAGGTTGTTGTCCTAGCATTTGTGCTGCTTCTTTTAGTTTTCGTATTTCCCAGTGGTGTTCTCTGTTAATTATTTTAACTTCATCCCACAGGAGGAGGTGGTCTCCATTTTTCCATACATGATCAGCTATACCTGATTTATTAATATCTCCCCTTGTCACAGCTTTGCGATGTTCTTCTACCCTTATTTTGAAGGAGCGGCATGTTTCGCCTTTGTAAAACCTACCACAGCTGCATGGGATGGAGTACACGTATTTCTTAGTCATATTCTCTTCTGTTGGTGGTTTTACTCGAAGGAGATATTTGCGAAGTGTTGTATTACTCTTGAATACTGTCCTGATGTCATATGGGCCGCATATCTTTTGTATCTTTTCAGAGAGGCCTTTCACATAGGGTAGATAGACTGTGGATAGTTTATTGGTTTCATCCTCTCTTTTCTTCATAATTCAAAAACATACTCTCCACTCCAGTTATGAAGAAAAGAGAGGACGAAACCGATGAACTGTCCACAGTCTGTCTACCCTATGTGAAAGGCCTCTCCGAAAAGATACAAAAGATATGCGGCCCATATGACATCAGGACAGTATTCAAAAGTAATACAACACTTCGCAAATATCTCCTTCGAGTAAAACCACCAATAGAAGAGAATATGACTAAGAACTGTGTGTACTCCATCCCATGCAGCTGTGGTAGGTTATACAAAGGCGAAACATGCCGCCCCCTCAAAATAAGGGTAGAAGAATATTGCAAAGCTGTGATACGGAGAGATACTGATAAATCGGGTATAGCTGATCATGTATGGAAAAATGGAAATCACCTCCCTCTGTGGGATGAAGTTAAAATAATAAACAGAGAACACCACTGGAAAATACGAAAACTAAAAGAAGCAGCAATATGCTTGGACACAACAACCTCTTAAGCAGACTGAGTGCAGATATGAACAGCATATGGGAACCGGTATTAAGGAAGGATACGAAAATATTAGATTTATAAGCCCTAAAATTCACTCCATAATTGCCCACGGGCATATGGCGTAGTGGTTAAGAGTGCGGGCTATTAACCGAGTTCGATTCCAAGCAGTTACCTGAATAATAATAATAATAACATCGAAAAATACCTTAGGAATGAGAACCCAGGTTCGAAATTTCCCCAAGACACCTGATGACAGCTGGAGGGTATATCAGCTGAAATGTGTTTACAACAAATAAGATGAGGACAAATATCTGTCAATTGTAAATAATATAAATGAAATCAGATCTATCCACTCAAAATTTCATTACCCTTAATTGCAGAAAGCAGTTTTGTATACCAATCTTTTATTGTGGAATGTCATATTTGAAATTTTGTTGAGATATGTAAAGTTTATCGAGGTAACATGACTTGCAGAAAATACTAATTCTATTTTTTGGTAGATAGTTAACATCATTACTGGAATAACCATGAAATTTAATTTTGCAGTGAAAGGGTTTAATGCTTTCATGACTTGTTTTTTGTTTTTTAATTTTTAAAAATTCATTTGTTGCTATCAAATTTCTTCTGTTGTCTTTTGTCTTACACAGGAACAAATTCTGAAGCCAACAAGTCATTTGAGATTGAAAATAAAAAATCCTTGTCTTTCCTACTTATTCCTAAACTGGAAAATTTACAAATTCACAGTTTTACTATTGACATCCACACATATACCACACAGAAAGATGATATTTTAGGACCAGGAACTAATCACATTCCTGAAGATGTAAAAGCTATTCTGTATTTTTGCAATGAACCCCTCTGTCCACCAGATATAGGCTACACATTAATGCAATACTTCCCTGAATCTGTTCTTGTTGGAGGATTTGTTGATAATCTGATTTGTCCTCAGAAATGTTTAAATGATTCTGGAGGGTGAGTGATATATATTTTTTATTCCTAATTCATTTATGTTTAACCCTTTTATTAACATATTTTCATTGAAATATACTGTTTTTGTTTGAATTAATTTTGACAATGATGAAGAATTTAGTAAAATTTAGTAGAATTTATTAAACTCAACTTTGGAATATAAATTAATATGAAAATTCTATGCAAGATTTAATTTAGATAACTTTAAAATAGGAAGTTTTTATCATAGAACTATCTCAGTTGGTTTGGTATCAAGAGGTTTCAAGTGATTTTGTATACAAAATTTTAGGGAGGATATCCAGCTATTATTTAATAATTCTTTAGTTGCACTCTCAAGAAGCTAAATCTCTTTCTGATTTTCTACAAACTATTTTCACTGCTACCTTATTATTTGTGGATCATATCAAATTTAGAATGATTACAAAAATCAAATTTCTAGCGTATCTAAAATACCTGCAAATAATTTCACCTAATATTCATCTCATGTTCTTATAGATTTCTTTTGTTTAGACATAGGACCTATATTTTATTGGGAAGGATATATAGGCAATTAATTGTATTGCAGGATATTAGTGATATGTTATTCATCAAACCATGTAATTATTTCATTTCATGTATGAAATTATTGTTTTCAACTCTTTGTTTTTATACTGGTGTGTTTAACTGTTTTTTCTTTTTCTGGTTTCACTCATTTCAAGATATAAATTGTTTTAAAGAAATTTTACTTCAATAAAATAGAGGCAACAAACATAATGCAGTGCACTTGAAAAATAAGTAATGAAATTCAAATTGTTCATTAGTCTTTGAGATTGTGCAACCATGTTATTGTTCCACATGTTGAAGAAATACCACTCTATATATATATGTGTGAAATTGAATTTAGTGTATTGTGAAAATACATGTAGAATATAGTTTTGTTTAGTCTGAGGTCAGCCCTCACTATCATCATTTAATGTCTGTGTTCCATGCTGGCATGGGTTGGATGCTTTGACAGGGTCCAATGTGTCCAAAGACTGCATTATATTTCAGTGTCAGTTTAGACATGGTTTCTACAGCTGGATGCCATTCGGGGTGGGGCTCAGCTTCATGCTAGAGGACAAGGAGATTGAACTATGGGGAGGAAGAAGCAGTGCAAGTTCTTGTAGAGGATACAATCTAGCAAACCCATGCTCAAAGGTAGTCCAGCCATAACCATTCCATCCTTTTTCATTGTGGCTTAGTGTAGTCAGGACAGCATTTTTCAATATAATTGGGTGTGATCTGAGATATTTTATTGCATGCCAAACAGCCAGTTAGAAGCTCATTCATTCTCTGAGGGGCAAACAGACATTGATTTTTTTTTTATACTGAGGAGGTTTCTATCATTATTGATTTTTTTTTTATACTGAGGAGGTTTCTATCATTATTTTTAAATGAAGTGTTCTGAATCATTTTTCCTCAGTATTGTGCCTAGTTAATTCTCCAAAACATTCTCATGTTGATGGTACAGTTTGTTTTAGAGCAAAGTTGTTTGGAACTTTTGATGGACCTATATTTTGAAAGAAACCTTCAAATTTTAAAAGGTGAACCGCAAACTGTATTTCCACTAATTTATAAAATGATATGAGCATATGCTGATTGCCAAATTAGCACAACTGTAAAATGAAAGTTATTCAATTATGCAGTATAAACTACTTTACCATTTTCATCATCCAACATTTAGATTATTTTATGGAAGCAGGAAAATGGTCTGAATTGCCGAACCAACATGGTTATACCTTCAAATCAAGGGAGAAAATGAGTTATTTAATTCCAAATCAATCCTGATTTAGCAGACCTATGACCAAAGGCATTTCAGATATGACCAGCCTGTCTTTTTAGGAATATGTAGGGTTACATAATCTGCTGTATTCTTTCCTCATATAAGATACTTGTGTGTGATTTCATAGAGATATGGCTATTATTTCTTGCAGGTCAAGCAACCATATTAAGGTTCCTTTGATGAATATAATTATTTAATGAAACAAAAATTGGGCTTTAAGGTTTGAAAGAATTCACACTATTTCTCATGTAATTAGAGCAAATTCAACAAAACTCTTGTGAAAATTGATCTGATTCCTTTAGTTTTAGACTATCTTGGCTACATCCTATATATATATTTCAATATATCTTGTTTTAAAGAACACATCAATGCTGGATGATTAATATAACTTGTTGACAAGTATTCTGAATTAAATTTGTTTTTCTTTTTTAATTGTAGTCAGTCTGATCCCTCTCTGCTCTGCATTGCATTCAGTGGTGCTCGTCTGCGAGTTGCATCTGTTCTCATAGAGGAACACATCAACAGTAAAGAAGAAGTTGAAGCCAACATGCGTAAGTTGAAAAACTGCAAACTTCCCGAGGAACAAAGCTTTGCTTTCATGTTCACTTGTATTGGCCGTGGATTCCATCACTATGGTGTTTCTAACGTTGAGTCAGCTGTTTTTCGACAGTTTTTCCCTAAAACTCCTCTGGTTGGATTTTTTGGAACAGGAGAAGTAGGTTTCACTCATCTTCCCAGTGAAGGAAAAGTTTGTGAAAATGGTAAAGTGGACAACAATCGGACTTTACCCAAACTCTACCATACATATACAACCATAATATGTTTACTTTCTGTAGTTTGACAAAGGACCTTTTTATGAGAGATGACAATATAAAAGTATATTGATGGAGGACACATGAGGTTGTTCGTGTTTATATTCATTATATAAATGCAAGTGGATGTTTGTAAACACATGTTTAATCAGCAATTGTTTTGATAGCCTCTACATTTAATCCCTTATGAACAGGAGTTTTCTAAAATATGACATCTAACAACAGTGGGCTATCAACAACTTGGCTATCTATTGGTCCTTCCAATCATAAATTTGTAAGTACCAACTTCTGATTCTCCATATACGAATCTATATCTAATGGTAGTAAATTGCTACTTATCAGACTAACTGCTGGGACTTAGTTACTATTATATGTTTACAGTGTGCTTATTTAAACATGTAATGTCCTTCATTAATTACAGAATGCTCAACTGGTTTGTATTTCTGATTCGTGAATTAGAAATATTGCAGTATTGATGTATATATTATATATATTGCAGCGTTGTGTGTATAGTCAGATTAGTCATGTACAATTTCTTTCTATACACTCAAAAAAACTGAAAAATGATACTTTTAAACAACAGTTGTCAAAATTAAAAAGGAAATTAAAATGATGTATAAAGGTGGTTTTCAAAATCTATTTAGCATGTTTTCCTTGCCTCTTGTTTATCATCAACTTCAGGGCATTTTTGTTAATGTGAAGAAAGACAATGTTCATGGGTGTTATTAGATTGGAAGACTTGACTGAAATTACTGTAAAGGTTTCAAGCATGATTGTGTAGTCATTTGGTTTACAATCACGTGGTTCTGGGTTTGATCTCACTGCAGGGTGCCTTAGGCAAGTATTATCTGTCATAGTATTAGATTGATCAATGCCTTGTGAAAGGAAATTCTGTGGATGACTGTTGCATGTGTGTAGGTTTATACTTACATGTGTATGTATGTATTTATAAATATATATTGCTGGTGTTAATTGGCAAAAAAAAGTGATAAACCAGTACTTTTGAACAAAGTGGTATTTGCACCATCTGAGTTGTACTGATGCTTCTTTGTCACTGTCTCCATCAGAATTGCATATTGACTCATTAGAAACCACTAAACCAACTTTAGTCACCCAATGTGATATCAAGTTAATAGTTGCATACTTGGGTCGATTGCTCCCTCCCCAAATTTCGGGCCTTGTGCCTAGAGTACAAAAGAATATTTTTCATATTTTTATAATGGCTCAGTCAAGCAGTGAGTTACTGCCAATCAATAGATGGTTTTCTTTCAGATATAATTTAGTCACCAACATCCCACATACAATCATAAGATGTAACTAAAATTTTGCTGACATAACAAGACAAAACAAATTATATAAATATAATACATCAACATGAGTAGCTTGTAAAAATTGCTGGTGTAGAAGGGATGAATAAAGAAAGAAAGAAAATCAGGTTTGTGCATGATGATCTTCAAGGTTTATTGAATTTGGTGAAAATCTGTTAGGAATTCCAGACTAATGTTTATATATAGTAAGGCTGAAATTTCTTATATATGTATCATCATCGTTTAACGTCTGCTTTCCATGAATGTTAAAAAATGTCTTAATCAGAAAGTTTATTTCACAAAAAAAAAAAAAAGTCCCTCAACAATAGAATGTATTTGTTAACATTTCCTGGAAGAGTTTAACCATAGCTACATTTGGTTAACAGTAGAAAATGTTGGTGGAAACAGAATAGTTTAGACACAACAACTAAGAAACATGAGGATTAGATTTATAGTCAACACACGCACACTCTCTCATTGATTTCAACCTGGATGCTTTAATTACTTCGTTAAACAAACTGTCTACTCCTTGAAGCATAGTAACAGATGGCAGATTATTCGGGACACTTGCACCTTTAACATAATATTGAAGCAGAACCAGCACAACACTTATGCTACAAGCTAGGCCCCTCTGAGCCACTTGCACAGTCTGCAGTAATAAGGAAAGATTTCTTTTAACTTGCTGGGTCTGGAGAAAGGGGTAGTGGCTATAACCTTTGCAGGCCCTTCTTGACAAATGAGATTAATGTTCCTCTTGAACCCTTTGGAGTCAACTCCTGCAGGAGAGATTCCAAAGATAGTTTTAGGAAGTAAATGTCTATGCTGAAACATCAAGATTGAAATGCTTATATCTAGTGTCCCCAAACGTTTTAGACCATCAACCCCTTCATGGAATCCTTGACCCATCATCGACCTCCAGGCATATACAAGAAATAATATTTAAGTACTATTAAACCTTGGGAGAGGCATTATGCTGGTAATAAACACATGCACTGGTTCAGTCCTTTATTTATTTATAAACAGTATTTAGTTTTTCTTTTTGTTAAATCATTTCATTGCACTTCCATTTATAAATGGAAGTGGAGAGACGGGTTACTGAAAAGATTGCAAGAGTGCAATGAAATGATTTAACAAAAAGAAAAAGTAAATACTGTTTATAAATAAATAAAGGACCGAACCAGTGCATGTGTTTATTACCAGCATAATGCCTCTCCCAAGGTTTAATAGTATTTCTTTCAACACATGTATTCACATCAAGAATCTTGCACACCAAATACACATCTGAAATATTTAAGTAGATGTGCATTTATCGACCCCTTGAATAGTCCCATCGACCTCTTTGGAGACCCTTGGCTTATATGATTGGTATTTCACAACCAAAATTGCTCTGATTCATAAACTACCACTTTATAGTAAGGATATAGCAACTTCACTGATGTTCCCCCTACCTCTTGGAAAAAAAAATATTTGTTCACATCTTCAATGTGCCATGTGTTAAGTATTATGATACACATATTAATCTTTTTGCTTTCGTGTGTGTTGTAGTAAATGAATATCCAATTTTAAAGATTCTCTTAAAAATCAATCATAATCATCATTTACCATGTTTTCCATGCCAATATAGGTTAGACTAGAACTGGTAAGTCAGAGAGCTGTACCAGGCTTCAGTCTGTTTAGGCTTGGTTTCTATGGCTGGATGCCTTTCCTAATGCCAACCACTCCACAAGTGTACTAAATGTCTTATGTGTCAATTGAGAAAAATATTAAAATATACAACTTATTTCTTAACGATTAAAGTAACCTTAAGTAGCAGGGTACTTAAAACCCCCCACTACCCTTTGACATTGATTTTGCTCAGTACATGTGAGAATAAATAGGAAATCAAAACCATATTTATTGCAAATAAGTATACAAATGGTGCAACAGGTAAAGAACTAGAATTTTAAATTAGTATTCAGATAAATAACACTATTGGCAATAAAAAGTCTATTTGTCCCGACAAGGAAAATTTCTAAGTGAAATACTATGTGGAAGAGTGAGCATTGTATCTATAACATTAATTTACAAGAATGTTGTTTGGGAAAGTGGCTAAGTGCCACTAGCAGCTGACCAGTGCCCAGCCACTCTGAACTAAAAGGTGATATGCATTGGAGGTGTCAGCAATAGGTTTACGTTAAATCTGATAATGTTGAGAACTCCTGCTGATATGGAAGAGAAAGTAAAAGTGATATTTTTAATAAAATATCAGTAAAAACACACATTCATGCTTATACATACTTTTTTTATAAATAAAGAAATGAAAATAATAGTGCCATTATAAATAGTAAATTTTCAAATTAAAGAAACAACAAATTTTATATAAATTAAATGACTGGAAGGTTAACAGACAGGACAACTGACTACAGAGTCAGAAGTTCGAATCTTTCCACCGTTACTGTTTTATAACTCTACTTGTTCCAGTTTGCCCAAACTCCACTCTTAATTCATGGTTGGCAGTAAGGAAACCCAGTTGTGAAAATAATTGCTCCAGCAAAACCACCATCCTATCTATACAAGCATCGGAACATGGATGCAAAAGACAAAATAAAAAATTGCAATGATGGTCTTATCCAAATAAGACACCCATTCATAAGTGATGGGTGTCAGTCAGTCTTATATTTTTGGAGGATGCAAAGAGGCTGGCAAAGGACCACTGGTGGACCAGGTCGGTTCTACACATGATGATGTCTCTGGGACCATTAACCTGGCATGACCCCAGCCCCATCAAGCAAGCAAACATGTTTCCAGTATCAACTCCTTAAGAATACAGCTGATGGGTGATTCAGATTCTCTGAAAAGTTGGTAAATTAAATTAAAAACATTTTACTAAGATTTAGTCTGTTTTTTTTTATTCAATTCACAGACAACATATTGTTGCTATATGACTGCATCAGAGCAAAGAGATTAACACCCTAGTTTAACAAGTGAGTTAAATTGTGTCAACAAACATTTTACCTGAAATAGAGAATGCTTAGTAAAACCAGATCTTTTTATTATTTTCTTTACACATGTATATGAGATTTATGTCTTAAAGAATGGGATACATCATACAACTTAAACACATATTGTCCAATTCCATTGGAAAACACTGCTGACTGTAACTGTGAAGTTTGGAATAAATAAAACCATGCAAGTTCTCCAAATCAATTTAAACAGCAATGTTATTTAATTGCCGTTTCTCGAATTTCTTTCATGGTTGAAAATTTGCTAATTAAAGGACAGCAAGTTGATTCTAAATGGAGCTAAGTCCTTTTCTTAACCTCGACAGACTTCATGATAGGGCTCTCCTGTCCGGAAGTCTCGCCATGTGGGTGGAAGCCCGCTCTGTAAATAACGGTTGCATTTATGGCAAGAAGCAGAGAATAATGTACTATATTTTTGCAGCCAGGTCTGGAAAAGATAAAAATTAAGAACAATAAGAATATTTAAAAACAGAATAGAAGGAATTGGGCACACACCTTGGAAATCTGTAAAAGAAAGTTTACACAGTTTTATGTCACATAAAAAAAGAAGATATTCTTTACTAAATGTTGATAAGAATAATTTTGAGAGACAGGCACAGTAGTTGACTAATAATTATTTTATTGCCTCCTAAAAACTGAAATATAAATTTAACTGTCACTGAATTGTATTTATGGTACAGGATGAAAGGCAAGTTGACGAGGCTTAATAGTTAATAAGTAAAAACGATGTATATTGTTAATACTACAACACAATTTGTCTGGCATGCTACTGATTCTGTCTTTCATTGCCCTATTCTTGGATAAAGAGGTCTTTTCTGAATTGAAATATTTCTTTTTATAACCATTTTTGTAACAGAAATTATCTACGTTTTAAAATGCAATTCCACATTTCTAAGCATTAACAGAGACTCTTGTTACTATCCAATGTTCATATTTCTGAATTTAAGAGGGTTAAATGATGAAAATTTCAGTTTTTCAAAATTAAAACTAGACAATAAAAATAACCATAGCTATTTGCTTGTAATAGGGAGTTGAGGAGAAACATTACATAGAGAAAAGACACAATGTCTACTCAATAAAATTAGAAAAATATTAAAAATGTATTTGGGAATGTACTTAACTACTATTAATCAGATATAATGACGCTGTAAAAATCAATTACATAAAAGATTGTGTCTTTTGAACAACACAAATGAACAGCGGAAAGATTTAGCTATAATACATTACTTACTAAGAATGACTTAACAGCAACATCTGGAATAACTGGAGAGTAGAAATGCAGCATGGCAGCACTTGCATGGTCTGTAACCTGCAGAAATTAAATGTATGCAGTTACATCAGATAAAGTTATAGCAAGGAAATCTTCAGAAACAATAAAACTAGCCTGATGATAAAGTAAAAAAATTGGGAAGACAATGTTAAAATAATTTAGTTTTGTGATTACTAGAAAGTAATGGAGTCAAGTATAGATTGCTTATTTTTTCTTAGACAAAATACTTTCTTTTTTCAATCAATGAAAGTGGTTAATGTTGGGTATAAAAAGGTCTGGTAATCTGCTGTTTTTGCTAATTAACCAGCTTGACTTGTTAGATTGCCAACAAGAAAAATAAAATTATAGTAACTTGCCATTTGAAATACTTGATATTTTGACTTGGACCATACATTTATCTGAAACAAAGAATAAATATTAGTTAAATTAAGAAGAAATGCATCATTAATTCGTGAAAGTTCTCAACTGAGTAAATGGTAACTGTTGCTTTTTGAAAGGGATCACTTACTTTTCCATCATCTGTAAAAAAGTCTTCTGTGAAACCTTTAACTCGAACCCATTCAATAATCAAACCCCTAAGAATGACCAGAACATTCATAGCACGGCCAACAGTCACCTACAGAAATATAAAGACAGTGTGTTGAGTTCATTTTTCCTCTATAAAAATAATAAAAATGTTCAACAGGAAAAAGGCTGAGGAATTTGAGTGCTGATTTTACTGGCTGTACTTCCTCAGTTCAAATCCTAACAAGTTATCGTATTCTTTATTTTGTTAACTCATTTAATTAATAAACTTCTAGTTGTAAACCTAAGTTTCAATAACAGAGCTAGCAATAGAATCCTGTTTATTTCTTTTTATTGTGAAAATAAAGGTCTTAGTAATTACAAATAGTATAATAAATTGCATCTATGAAATCAGTAAATCCCAGCTTATAGAGTAATGACCAATCTGTTCAATATCATCAATTAAAACATGACTAATAAATCAAAATATGTAATAAATTTTGGAATTCAGAATGAAGAGAAAAAGTAACAAAGTGTCCAAGGAAACAATAACAGTGCCTTCAACAAAGTCTGGGTTGTTTGCATATGGAAGTGTACATAATTACTGAGATATTTTATAGTCTAGGTAGTACATTTGATGGCTACAGAGATACGGAGATTGACTAATAAATCAACATTTTACACTTGCTAGTATTGTACTAGTGCCCACCAATGGGAGCAGATACAGACTAAAGTCTATAATCTACTAAGATGATTCAGTGTAGGTAGTAGAGAGGTTCTGTTACTTAAGTGACTAATTAATGCTGAAAGCACTAATGAAAATTTACCAACCAGACTATAGAGTGACAAGAGAAAAGAAACTATTGTCTCTATTGATAAGCTTATATATATATATGCGTGGCATTGAAAGCATGGTATATGATGGTCCAATGAAACAGATAATAGATTGCAGCAGCTGAGAGACATAGGTTGAGTATAGTGTCAAATTTGCAACATGAATTTGACTCAGGATGATTGTAAATGACTATGCTCGATTTGGATTTATATGAAATAAGAAACTAGAAGGAAGTATAACATGTAATCAGAGATAATAATAAAGAGTCTCTAAAGTAGACTTAAAGGTATTTAAATTGAACTACAGAAGTATTGTTATAAAGTTGTATGGGTCAATGATGGTAATAACACACAGACATATGCACACCATTGAGCCAGTGATGATCTGTTGGGGAGTTGCTGGGAGAAGAGAATGATGTATTGCTCTTAGTCATCAGGAACCATCAATGGCTACTTGTATCCCTGTGGCCAACTCATCATGAGTAGGGTGGAATGTAAGCAATGAGTTGTGTTGATGTTGCTAATACAACAAAGTCATGCAGATAGATGAAGGTGACAGCACATGGAGATATGCACACTGTCTGGCCAGTGGCAGCAATCTGTCAGGGAGCTGTTAGGAGGGAAGAGTGATGCTCTTATAGATAAAGTAACATATAATTCTACAGTACAGTGCCTATCCATCTCACATGTTTCACAACAAACATAGATGCTTAAAAGGCTTAAATGGTGACATATTTCCAAAACAGAATTTAGAGAGAAAAGCTAAAATAAATAAAAACATTAAAAAATGATTCTAAAAATTTAAAGGAATGTATCAGTAGAAAAAAGAAAAATGAATATGACTGCATTGTGAAAGATAATTATTTGATATGATTGAAGAAATGACAAATAATCTCTCTGAAAGATAAAACAAAAGAAAGTAAAATTATACAGAACAACTGATTACAGTTGTAATAATTGATAACACTTACCTGAACCACTCCACAGTTGCCTAAAGGACGTAGAATAGAAAAAGACATATCTGGAAAAGATCGATCCCAGTTTGTTAAACAGACATCAAGAGCACTGGAAAAGAGAGAAGACATGACTAGTAACTCTGACTTGAGAACAGAGATATAAAACAACTACATAATTATTTGCATTACTTAAAAAATTATACATATCTATTATTTCAAAATCTGAGCTAAATGTAGTTAAATATGACTGGCTGTGTGAAGTTACCATATATATTTCTTAGAAGTATTTACGAATATATAGAACAAATCCTCTGAGTTTTGTTCAAGTAAAGTATGTATGCATGCATCTGTCTGTCTGTGTGTGTGTGTGTGTGTATATATATCATCATCATCGTTTAACGTCCGCTTTCCATGCTAGCATGGGTTGGACGATTTGACTGAGGACTGGTGAAACCGGATGGCAACACCAGGCTCCAGTCTGATTTGGCAGAGTTTCTACAGCTGGATGCCCTTCCTAACGCCAACCACTCAGAGAGTGTAGTGGGTGCTTTTACGTGTCACCCGCACGAAAACGGCCACACTCGAAATAGTGTCTTTTATGTGCCACCCGCACAAGCCAGTCCAGGGGCACTGGCAACGATCTCGCTCGAAAATCCTACAGGAGCCAGTCAGGCGGTACTGGCAACGGCCACGCTCAAAATGGTGCATCTCATGTGCCACCCGCACAAGAACCAGTCCAGGGGCACTGGCAACGATCTTACTTGGCTTGCCGGGTCTTCTCACGCACAGCACATTTCCAAAGGTCTCGGTCAGTAGTCATCGCCTCGGTGAGGCCCAATGTACGAAGGTCTTGCCTCACCACCTCAGCCCAGGTCTTCCTGGGCCTACCTCTTCCACGGGTTCCCTCAACTGTTAGGGTGTGGCACTTTTTCACGCAGCTATCCTCATCCATTCTCACCACATGTCCATACCAGCGCAATCGTCTCTCTTGCACGCCACAACTGATGCTTCTAATGTTCAGCTTTTCTCTCAAGATACTTACACTCTGACAGGTATTCACATTGACATTACACATCCAACGGAGCATACTGGCTTCATTCCTTGCGAGCTTACGTATGTCCTCAGCAGTTACAGCCCATGTTTCACTGCCATGTAGCATGGTTGTTCGTACGCATGCGTCATACAGTCTGCCTTTTACTCTGAGTGAGAGTCCCTTTGTCGCCAGCAGGGGTAAGAGCTCTCTAAACTTTGCCCAGGCTATTCTTATTCTAGCAGCTACACTTTCAGCGCAGCCACCCCCACTACTAACTTGGTCGCCCAGATAGCGGAAGCTATCGACTACCTCTAGTTTTTCACCCTGGAATGAGATAGAAGTTGTTTCCTGTTTGTTTGCAGTCTTTATTGCACCTGAACATCTGCCACAAACGAAAACTAACTTGCTAGTTAACCTGCCTTTGATGTTGCTGCACCTCTTATGTGTCCATAGCTTGCACCGGGTACATCTTATAGAGTTACTACCTACTCCTTTTCTACATACTGAGCAGGGCCATCTACCTGAAGGGGTTTGTGTTTTATCTACCTTCCTACTTATTAGGATTTTGGTTTTAGCTAGGTTGACTCTAAGGCCCTTCAATTCTAGACCTTGCTTCCACACCTGAAACTTCTCCTCTAGTTCTGATAGTGACTCCGCAATTAGGGCAAGGTCATCAGCATAGAGGAGCTCCCAGGGGCAACCTGTCTTGAACTCCTCTGTGATTGCCTGGAGGACTATGGTAAATAAGAGGGGGCTGAGGACGGAACCTTGGTGGACCCCTACCTCTACCCGGAATTCATTGCTGTACTCATTTCCAACCCTCACCTTACTGGCAGCATCTCTGTACATGGCTCGCACAGCTCTCACTAACCATTCTTCTATCCCCAGTTTCCTCATTGACCACCAGATAAGGGATCGGGGGACCCTGTCAAAGGCTTTCTCCATGTCAACGAAAGCCAGGTACAGAGGTTTATCCTTAGCTAGGTATTTCTCCTGCAACTGTCTCACTAGAAATAAGGCATCAGTAGTGCTTTTACCTGGCACGAACCCAAACTGCATCTCATCTAAATTGATTCGCTCCCTAATTAGTTGGGCTATGACCCTCTCTGTAACTTTCATAACCTGATCTAACAGCTTGATGCCTCTGTAATTATTTGTATCTAAAGCGTCACCTTTACCTTTGTAGCAGTTGACTATGATGCTGCTACACCAGTCATTGGGTATGACTCCTTCGTGTATCACCTGGTTCGTAATACGGGTGACTAGGCTATAGCCAACACTGCCAGATATTTTGAGCATCTCTGCAGTGATTCCTGATGGGCCGGGGGCTTTCCCGGTCTTCATACTCTTAATTGCTTTATCTACCCTGGTACTATCAACTCGGATAGCTGGTCCCTCTATTGGGTCGACATACGGCAGGCTCTCTTTCTCCCATTCATTCTCTTTATTAAGCAATCTATCGTAGTGGCATCTCCAGACCTCTTTCTTTGCATCCTCATTTAATGCAAGCGTACCATCATCCATGCGAACACATTTCTCTCCTACAACATCACTATTCTCTCTCCTACACTGTCTTGCAACACGAAATACCTCGAGTCTTTGGTCCTCACGGCGCAGAACATTGGCAAATCTTTCCTTATCTGCTTCCCCTCTGGCTAAATAAACCTGTCGCCTAGCCTCCCTTCTGGCACATTGGTACAATTCCCTGCTACCACCGTTCTTCCAGTCCTTCCAAGCCTGTTTCTTTTGTCTAATAGCCCTGTCTACCTCCTTGTTCCACCACCACGTTACTCTGGGTCAGGAGGGGACCTTACACCACCCACAAATCTGGTCGGTGGCTTTCAACAGGTTGTCCCGCAGAAATCTCCAATTGTCTTCCACGTTGTATGATGCTATATCCCCTTCAATTTCGTTAAATGCTTCAAGTAACTTGTCTCTAAGTCTCTGTCTGTTTGCAGGGTCTTTAAGCTTCCACACCCTTCTCCTCCAAGCCTGTCCAATTCTGGGCACCCATTTTGCCTTGATCCCAAAGTCGCTAACTACTAATCTATGTTGTGGGGTACATTCTTCGCCAGGGTAGGTTTTGGCATTTATAAGCCGCCCTCTTTCCCTATTTCTGGCGAGGATGTAGTCGATTTGGCTAGAGTGTCTGCCGGAGTGGTAGGTGACTAGGTGACTGGCAGGTTTCCTGAAGTTGGTATTGCAGACCATAAGATCGGTTGCATCACAGAACTCCAGCAGTCTGGTTCCCTCCTCGTTGCGGGAACCGAAGCCATAGCCTCCATGTATGCCATGGAAGCCTCCAGCACGACGTCCGACATGACCGTTGAAGTCTCCAGCCACAAAGAGAAGGTCCCTGTCACTCGTCGACGAGGTAGTTTGCAAGAGGGTGTCATAGAATTGGTCTTTCAGACCATCTGGTAGCCCCGGTTGAGGTGCATAGGCTGAGATGACAGTAGCTAATCTATGATGAAGCACTAGTCTGATCTTAAGTACTCTGTCACTTACTCTAACAACCTCGATTACCTTATCCACCCATTACTCCGCTAGAAGTATTCCTACGCCCCCGACCCCGTCAGTGTTCCCTGCCCAGAAAATCTTGTACCTGTGTTCTTTGCCTGTGAGGAACCTCGCAGAACCTCCTCTCCATCTTACTTCCTGGATGCAGCACATATCTACGCGTCTCCGTTCAAGCATCTCAACAATTTCACCAGATCTACCTTTCAGCGTGCCGATGTTGAGAGTGCCAATCCTAACAGTATGGGTGTTGGGGGTGTGGGCCTGTAGCCTGGGAAGGGGAAAAGCAGTGTCGTGTACCTGAAAAGAAAACTTGCAATTGGAAGAATTCATAAGCAAAACAGTACCTACAACCTGCAAACATTTCTCAAACTTAATGCGCTACCCAAAGGTAGGGGAGAGGATGGCCAAGGCCACTAGATGGGTTCCGGGAGACAGCCGAGGTTGACAGGATGACAGAGGAATGAACTTCCGGTGGAGGGGGTGGGAGGGCGGGTTACCGCCAGCGAGTAGATAGGGCTCTTAATTGTAGATTTTAAATATTTGAGAGACAACAATGCATAAATCGTAATTTTTAAAAGAGCAATGAATTTAGGAAGCTTAGAAAATGAATAAGTATGAATTTAAGACAACAACTGGATTCAATTGAATTTCATGGAGAGAAACAAGATAAATAATAGAGGGCAAACTAAAGCGCGAAGGTATGAGATGTTTGAGGCCGTAAATAAATAAAAATCTCAATCTTATCTGCATCTTGGCGATTCCGTCGTAGTATGTCAGCGAGATAATTTTATATATATATATATATATATATATGCGAGTAAAAATAAATACAAAAAAGGTGGGGTTTTTTGTATGATTGTGTATAGAGGAATATATTATTTTGCTTAAAAGAGTTCCAACACTGTCTGTTTTTTATGTTTTATTTATATTCCTGCAGAACTAATGTGGGGTATAGAATATGGAATATACAATATATAACATGATATACAATATACAATGATCCTTTATATTGAACACTCAATATTTCATCTACATTCAATACTTTCTCTCATGGTGCCATCCATTTTTATTTTATTTTATTTTATATTGTATATCATATTATATATTCCATATTCTATACCCCACATTAGTTCTGCAGGAATATAAATAAAACATAAAAAACAGACAGTGTTGGAACTCTTTTAAGCAAAATAATATATATATATATATATATATATATATATAAAACAAGTTAAAAATAATGGTCATTACATATTTTTCATTTATTGGAGCAAATTTGGTTTACAGCTATTTCCAGTGCCGTTATAGGTATTGATAATCCCTTACTATTAGCTATATATATATATATATATAAATATATATGGGATGATACACATCATCATTATTTAACATCCACTTTTCCATGCTTGTAACGGGTTGGACCAAATTTAATGAGTGAAAATTCTACAGCTGGCTGCTCTTGTTGCCAACCCTCACCAGTTTCCAAGTAGGGTAAGATTCCCCAATACCAAACATATTTACACAGAAGATTGGAAATGATAGATCTGGATCCTCTATTTGATTAAAGGTTTCATGACAATGTCTTCAATAATTACATATCAATGTGAACACCTAAATATATATATATATATATATATAGCCAATCTTCAAGTTGTGGTCATTAGCAATTGGAATTATATCAATTTTTGTGTAGCATCTTCAGTTTTGGAAAATGATCACATTACTACTACTACTAAAACTATTCAGTTATAATATACTGATACATATATTCCATGATACAAAAAAAATCCACTTACTTTGTTGAAACAGAATGACTAATTGGAGACTGACGGCGCAATCGTTTAGAGCTAGCACTAGCATACACGGATCGGTGAAGTGGGCTTTGATTCAAGATGGAGAAAGCTTGGTTGGAGAGCTCAAGAGTCTGAAGATGAATAACAAATCTTTTTAGCATTTAACATCCGAGGATAGCCAGAGGTTTATATCATCATATATTAGCCATTTATAGCAGATGTTTCTTTTACTTTTATTCCTTCAAATTAATATGATTATTGTTCTTTAATACTCTTTATTCATTTTAGTGTTTAGAAAATTAGAGTCAATTGTTTCTTGACATGAGACTTGCATGTCAGTTAATTTATTTACTTAATGGAGAATAAGTAGATACCAAACTTATTTTCTATAACCAAATTATGTTGTGCAAATTTACTTGTCATAGACTGCTAAACTATCAAAGCGTTCAACAAGTGAATGTTGATAATATATGAAATATCATCTGATTTTCTAATTATTATTATTACTGAAAGAAAGACTTCCCTCCAGGCGGTTTTCTGTTAGCCACTCGATATTTCCACATTTTATTCCCAATTCTAAATATTTTATGATATTTTAAGTCTAATTATTTTCTTGTATTATAGTGCTCACTTGCTTAGTAAATATTGCTTTCATTATTTTATCAGTCATAATCTCTCTTTTTTTAAACAAACATCAAAGCAGGTCAACTACGTTTAATGTGCCAAAAAATAGCAGCGATCACATAGAGATATTTTAATACCTATAGTGTATTAAATAGCCATAGCCACAAATTCATTTGCTAATTCTTAGATAAAGACGGAAAGGAAATAAGTCACATGAGTTCGAAACTTCAGTAAGTTTTAATAAGTTGTCCTATATAATTTATTTTCAGTATGTATAAACAATAAACTGAGGGCATTTACACAGCAAATTTAAGTGAACAAAATACCTGATTTCCTCATCTGAAATAAAACTTGAAATGAAAAAATTGCAATGAATATGTATCAAGTAGATTATTATTAATGAAAACAGTCAGAGGCAGGAGAGAAAGTGAGAGATTTTGTTGCAAATGAATACGAAAAATTTTCCCAGAATAAATTGATATTGTTTATCAAATGTTAAAACCTACTCTGCAGTGAACATAAAACTGGGCAACAAATATTTAAATTTGTGATAGTAAATAATAACAGACACTTTGAAAGTACCTTTTTATCGATAACAAAGGAATTCATAAAATTTTCCAGAGAGTAATTTTAGTACTTTTAGTAATTGTTACATACCTAATTAATAAGCAGCTTTCTCCATTATAGTATAGATTATTATTATTTACTGCTTAGTCAGAAAAGAAAGGGCACTTTTTTCTTCATCTATTTAATTTCACTTACAAGACTTGAATCAACTCAAGGACATAGAAAATACTTTTCCAAAGTGTGAAGGTTTTGTATTACAACTTGAAGCCAAGTGGTTGTGAAGCAAAATTCTCAACTACAAGGCCATGCCTGCATCAAATTGACAAAGAAATTGTGCCAGTCTCCAGCACAAATATATGTTTAGAGTTTAACTTCTAGCTCTTTCCACCCTCAGTATCCATATTCTTTGATGTTGTTTAGCTCTATCATTTCTGTTGTTTTATATTCATCTTCACTGCCTGAGATTAAGATGTAAGCAAAAAAAACTATTTTGGTGATTGCCAGTCAATGTTGATCAACCTTATTTTAATGTTTTCCAAGAAGTAAAACAAAGGTTTTGATATTGCGTCTTTGAAAAGTTTTGTATGATATTGGATCTTTGAAAAATTTTGCATGTTAAAGATATTTTTTCACCTTAAAAAGCAAAGAATTTTTTCTTTAATATTTAAATAACTAGAGCTTAATGCGATATAACTACGCTGGAGCATTGTTGATTACATGTTTTTTACACATTTTAAAATAAAAGAGAATCATCTGACCTTGGTTATCCATTTATGAGTATATAACAGCTGTGAATATAGAGGAGTCTTATCGATACCAGGGTCAAGGCTTAAGTTAAAACTGTTGGTCACACGATCAATGGGGTTCAGACTGTTGCCAACCTTTTCTAAAGCACTGAAATTTGAAAGGAAAACAAATATTTTAAAATCATAATCTGTATCATATTTAAAGCAGATATATTGTTGAAAGTCTGCTAAACTACAGTATTTGTCTCAAAGAATTTCTTATAGACATATAGTATCAAAAAATATATATCAGTAACAGATAAAAATTGTATTGTAGGAACAGTGGAATTGCTAGATAGATACTTCTGCCTATTTGAGCTTTGTTAGAAGAAAGTATCCAAGCAAATGTTAGCTCTAACTGATACTGTTAAACAGTGATCGAAATGTTAAAATATGAATATGTTGAAATTGTGAAAATTTTTCAAAGAAACAGAGAGCCTGTCAGAAATAGCCAAATCTGCTTCAAATTACATGCCACCATCTTAAAGAGGGACACATGATAATGTATTCCAAGATACTTATAAAAAAGATGGGTTAGTCATGGTTGAAATAGCTTTGATAATAGGTCTGCTCAATCAAGAATGACATAGAACTAATTAACAGAAATAAGCACAAAATGTTGTATCCCCTCAGATACAACTCATTTCATTTCTTTGTACTTTCTTTGGGATGAAGAGGGTCAGCAGGCCCAGATTTCTTTTTCACTTGATTTGCTCTTGGCATTGACTCCCTAAGTCATCACCTCTTTGTAGGTATTTAAAGATAGTAAGTTAGTGTTTTATGCTTAGAGTTGTCCTTCTAATCAGCCTTTCAAGGCTGACAAGACCAGATTGCTCACACAGCTATACTGTTGGTAGAGTTAAGGACACAGTAGCTTCCACTCCTCATGACTGGCTATTTACAAAATGAGTAACAACTTGTTAATTGTTATTTACGTGTGGGTCAGTCCACATCAAACAAGTCTATGGTTAAAAGCATCTCATTGATGACCATCTACTTTTTTTTTCAGGCATAATGTATCTAGGACTACATATTTGATGCTCTCCCTCTTTAAAAAAAAAAAAAAAAATATTAGGGTATAATTCAGTTGGCTTGACAAATGTTACAGTTGAAAATCTTTTATCTGAAATTCCCAAATCCAAAAGTCTTTTTGAATGTAGATATGATATGTCACAAATGGAAAATTTCACAAAATGCTGGGACATGAAATAATTGTAATGTCTGTCGTTGCATTTACAAGTTTATAAGCAGTGATCATGGTTTTTTTTCTTTTTTTGTACAGTAAACACAAAACGTTATTTTTATGTAAGATTTGAATTTCACCTACATGTATGTGTGTGACATGACTAACATCATTACACATTACATCAAAAATAAAAATGCTTTTTTCAGGTTTCATTTTATTTACCTGTAATCATGTTCAATGCTTTGCTTTTATATCTTACATAAAACCTAATACCTGTATAGTACAAAATACAATACAAATAAAATACAAACCAAAACATGACATAGGTAGAAACTAATATCTTAACATTTTGATGGTATTATGCATAAAAAAATTATCAAAAATTTATATAAAATCACATTTAAGGTATATTTTGAAATGTAAACGGATATTGTTTAGACTTGGATTCCACCCACAAGCTGTCCCATTTTATAGATGCAAACATAAAAATACTCCGAAAGTTGCAACACTTTCGGTTACACAGATTTTACATAAGGGACTCATAACCTGTATAACTCTCTGACTGAATTCTCCAGATTTCATCAATTTTCCAAATTAAAAAGTGAACACAACCTAAATTCCACAAACAACTTCAAAAAATATTTTAAAAGAAGGAAAAATAGCAGGCATGAAACTATGTCCAATAATTTTCATGATCAGAGTAGAATTAAAGATAACACTCTTTTACTTGTCTCAGTCATTTGACTGTGGCCATGCTGGAACACCGCCTTTAGCCGAGGAAATCGACCCCAGGACTTATTCTTTGTAAGCCTATTACTTATTCTATCGGTCTCTTTTGCTGAACTGCTAAGTTACAGGGACACAAACACACCAGCATTGGTTGTCAAGTGATGTTGGGGGGGGGGGGAGACAACCACAGACACACAAATACATATATTACATATATACGATGGGCTTCTTTCAGTTTCTGTCTACCAAATCCACTCACAAGGCTTTGGTCAGCCCGAGGCTATAGTAGAAGACACTTGCCCAAGGTGCCACGCAGTTGATTTCTAAAAAGATAATAAAATTCAAATCAATGTTTTCATAAAAAAAACAATTAAATAAAGCACTTCAATTTTATTTTGTAAAGTGGTTTGTGACTTTGAATTCTACAAAAATGATTTTTAATTTAAACACAAGAGAATAAGAATAGCCTGGGCAAAGTTCAGAGAGCTACCTCTGCTGGTAACAAAAGGCCTCTTGCTCAGAGTGAAAAGTAGACTGTATGATACCGGTGTGCGAACAGCCATGCTATATGGCAGTAAAACATGGGCTGTGATTGCTGAGCATACTAACGCTCCACTGAATGTGTAATGTCAGTGTGTATACACGACAGAGTGTAAGTGCCCTGAGAGAAAAGTTGGACATAAGCAGCATCAGATGTGATGTGCAAGAGAGACGACTGCGCTGGTATGGTCATGTGTTGCGTATGGATGAGGACAGATGTGTGAAGAAGTGTCACACCCTAATAATGGAGGGGAACCTGTGGAAGAGGTGAGGTAGTGAAGCATAACCTTTGAACATTGGGCCTCACAGAGGCAGTGACAAGTGACTGAGACCTTTGGAGATATGCTGTGCTTGAGAAAACCCAGCAAGCCAAGTGAGATTGTAGCCGTGGCTGATGCCACTGTCGCATAACTGGCTCATTTAAAAGTACCCCTTCAATCATTGGGCAATATGCTGTGCTTGAGAAGACCTGTTGAGCCAAGTGAAATCGTAGTCATGACCGATGCCAGTGCTGCTTGATTGGCACCCATGCTGGTGGCACATAAAAAGCACCATTTGAACATGGTTGATGTCAGTGCCACCTGACTGGCACCCATGCTGGTGATATGTAACAAGCACCATTCGAATGTGGTCAATGCCAGTGCAGCCTGACTGGCTCCTGTGCTGGTGGCATGTACACTCTCGGAGTGGTTGGCATTAGGGAGGGCATCCAGCTGTAGAAATCTTGCCAGATCAGATTGGAGCCTGGTACAGCCTCCCGGCTTGCCAGTCCACAGTCAAACTGTCTAACCCATGCCAACATGGAAAGTGAACTTTAAACGATGATGATGACCAGCTAGTCTGAGGAGAGGGGTTAGTTGATTACATTGACTCCAGTACTTAATTGGTACTTTATCAATTCCAAGAGCTGAACAGCAAAGTTGACTTCAACAGGATTTGAGCTCAGATCATAAAGTACCAGAACAAATTGCACAGGGCGTTTTTTTTTTTCTTCCCCCCAATGCTCTAAAGATTTTGCCAGCCTGCCATTTTGAGTAATTCTACAATAATAAAACAAAAACCATCTTTGCTATTGTACATAAGGAATTGGACTATTGCTTGCTACTTGCCTGGAGACGAGCCAAGTGAAGGCATCTATATGGGATCACTTGATATGCTAGAAACAGCAGCCAGATCTCCCTCAAACTTTACCTTACCGTCTCAGCAAAGGAAATGATATATTTGATAATGTATCCTGTCTTTACTGCTTTAAAGAGAAGTTGGGGTGATCATGGTTGGAATATTTCGAGTATGGGTCTACTGACCTGGGTTAAACAACAAGCAAAATACGTTATGTCAACAAAAGAGCCTCTAAGTGGTAGCTCAATCTACTAGAAAAAGCAACGAAATCTTAAAATTACTCTACTGTCTTGAGAAAGAAAAGCGCTACATACATACTTTGGTGGAATTCTGGCTTAAGCACCCCATATAACTCCTAATAATTTATTTTATTTTTTGGAATTATCAGAAATTTGTTTTGCAAATTTGTATTCTACAAACGGGAATTTAAAAAGGCTATGAAAAATTTTTTTTAGAATTTTCTATTAAAATCAGTTTAAAATTATGGACAGTCCAAATTTTTGGCTTATATCCCAGCAATAAAATATTCAGTCCAGATGGACTATATGTAATCTGAACCTTCCCCCCCCCCCCCTTATTTATTAATTTTTTTTACGGAATCTAACGTTTTATGCTATGGAGATTCCGATTCTGAAAAAAAATTGAAAAATTCCCCCCCTCCCACCAAGCAGGCTATTTACATGCTAGAAATAACAGCCAAATCTCACAAAACTAGTGTTAGGGTTAGGGTCAATGTGTTTATAAGGAGAAAGATACTGACAAACGAGGAGGGTATGAGGTGGTCGAGAGAATGCTAAAAATAACAGCTAAATAGACCTTAAATCACGCACCAAAAAATTTTTTTTTGGTTTTTCCATAATCGTATGAATTCTTGAGTGTGTCCATATCCATACCTTTTAAAGACAGAAGGAGTGATAGAATCCAGAATGCCTTTGATCAAAAGTTCACCATCAATTTAGTGAATGAAATTGAATTATTCAGAGAAATATCAGTCTGGAAATAATTTCAGCAAAGGCTTTCTCGTTCCCATTAGACTGAATAGCCAACAACGAAAGTAGAATTATTTTATTCTGTGTAATACAATTTTGCATAGTTTCTTATAGTATTAAAATGTCTATACCAAAGTAATACTATTTTTTAAAACCTTACGGATTCGCTATTTCAAAATCATTTAGATTTTTCATGAAATAATGAAAGTCCAAAGAAAAATCGTATTTGAAACAGATTAGAAAGTCTTAGTTAATACAGCAACAAGAAATGTTTTGAAACAAAAGAATATTAGACGAATAAAACAATATAAACCACATGTTAAAAAATAACAAAAACAAACCACATACTTATAATCATTATTGATCGCTAATAAAGACTTCTGAAGATCATTCAGACACTTTTTCTCATTTCCCTGCGAGTTGTGAAAGCCGTTTGATAAATCTGAAAACGTTCGGGAAACACTGGCTCGTATTTTTTGAGTTAATCTTATTGCTTCCGCAATATTCTCCATATTCTCGAGGTCAGCCATTTTAACACATATAACCTTATTGTAATTATCTTGCGCCGGCAGCTTTTAGCGAGAAGGAGCTTTCTGTGAACAGCATTTTATGCTAATAATAGCTCTTTATACGAACAACGGTACAAGTCCAACTTTTTCCTTTTTTAAATTTAATGTGACGTATAATAGAGTACTTCAATTAATTCTATAATAATTTATTCTGACCATAATTAATGAATAAAATTATAGTTATTGTCTTAGTGTGTCAAGAAGGTGAAATATCTTCAAGTTAGCCCATACAATAACCGCTTTCATATTTGTTATATTATTAATTCTGTGACCATATTTTTAAAGTTCACACACACACACACACACACACACACACACACACACACACGTGGCTCAGTGGTTAGAGTGTCAGGCTCACAACCACGAGTAGTGTGTTCGATTCCCGGACCGGGCTGTGTGTTGAGTTCTTGAGCAAAACACTTTATTTCACTCAGCTGTAGAAATGAGTTGCGACTTCACTGGTGCCAAGCTGTATCGGCATTTCCCTTTTTTGTGGATAACATCGGTGGCGTGGAGAGGGAAGGCTGGTATGCATGGGCGTCTGCTGGTCTTCCATAAACAACCTTGCCCGGACTTGTGCATCGGAAGGGAACTTTCTAGGAGTAATCCTATAGTCATTCATGACCGAAAGGGGTGGGTGGGTATTTATGTATGCATATATGTAGGAATGAATGATTATCAATTGTCCACAGATGTCCTCTTTATCTTATACTTTTCTAACCACATTGGTGTCCAGAGAGCAGCTAATTTTTTTTCCTTGTGGTCCGACACAACAATATCTGACTGGTTTTGTTTTGACTTGAAAGCTGTTTTAATCTATAAGTTCCATCAATATTCTTTTGACCCATCGATCTCAATATGGTCAACTTCGTTTGTAGCTGTTTTTTAAAATCCTGTTTTAGACTATTCTTCAGTCTTAGTTTTGCATAGCCCTCATTTGTTGTCTGTCAACGTCTTCTGCTTTTTGTGTTGTAGGTGGGGATCTCTTGTTCTTGAATTGCCCGGAAGTAGTCAATGAGGTGGGATGTCATAAACTTATCGGTACTCCATGCTAAGATTTCGACATTATCACTCCATTCAATGGTTTGTGTTTTATGTGCCAAGTACCCATGTACTATCTTCTCAATGAACTGGACCATTTTTTAAAATTCTGTTCTTCAGATAAATAGATTATATCAACGCTCCTTGAGGAGAGATTTGTACCAACACTTATTTCATACCTTTCCTCAAGTTCCTTAGCTATCCTAATTATGTTGTTGATTTCATGGTTAGAAACTTGGGCGAGATAGTTACTGGTCTCTTTCCTATGCTGCAGTTGTTGTTTCAGTGTCACAATACGAGCTTCATATGACATTAGTACAGATTTCAAACCACGGCCACCTTCTTGCGTGGAAAGTATAACCTGTCTACATTTCTATAGCTGTTAAAGTTTCCTGTAACACTGAGCAGCTTGCGGGTTCGAACATCTATCTCATTGAGTTCTTGTAGTGACAAATTCAGAAGACCTAACATAGGCATGAGGACAGTCACTGTAAACTTATTGTGTGCAATATGTTTATTGTGAGCTGAGCGTTCTGATGACCATATTTCCATTACCCACCTGTGGTATTCATTTCTGGCCCTCTCCTTATTTATGAGTCCATCATATCTGATATTTTCATTTTGTCCGAGATGTGTATAATTGTCATCTAACTGTAGAGGTTCTATTGTCAAGGCGTTCGTTATTAGACTTTCAAGGTGGGCACAACTTTTCCACATTTTATTGTTACAAATGCACATTTGAACTCACTAAATTCTATTCTGATGTTTGCAGAAAATTAGGTTATGAGGTTCACTTGATTTTTTATGTGGTCGATAAAGAAAAAAAAATGGAAGATACTTCTGGATCCATTTCTATGGTTATTATGTTTTGTGAGCAAGTATGATAATGGGCTTAATGAGAGGACGAAGAGCAACACCGACAGGCTATCACCCTGAAAGATGCCTTTTTAGCAATCCTGCTCCAGTTCTTTTAGCCATACAGCTTGTTTATTGAATTGATCGCTGGTTTCCCATACAGATCTTCTGTAGCCTTCAACTTCATCTTTTATAGAGCTATCTTTTACTAAGACTGAGCCTTTTACATTGAAACTGCGATAAACTGACTTGGCAAATGACTCATTGAGCATTTGCTATTAATATGCTATAGATTTATATTTTAGTTTTTCAGCTGTAGTTGTGAGTTGTTTCAGCTGGTGCAGTTTTTGAATCCTGTATCACCAAATCGGCTCTCTAGCTTTTTTTTTTTTTGAGACCCTCCTGATGTTGTGTGAATTTGTTCTGTATGTTAGATGTCCTAACTACAACAATTTGTAAGATATCCTTTTGCAGAAATAAAATTTTATTTTGTAAGTTATGTGCTTTCTGCTTGAATCTTGACAGCGTGGTTTCAGCTCTGTAAGGAAACGACCGTGCGAACTCAAAAAGGAGAACTGGTGACGAATGGAAAAACAGAGGACTCCTTTTATTTAAACGGGTCACACGGTTGAACACACAATAATATATCAGTAATGATATAGTTGATATGTTATGCGACGATAACATAGATGACCAGTAATGAAAGACCACAACCGTATTAGATGAATAACAGAGATATTTATTATGGCGTTAAAGATGTATGTCTGTGTGAGAGTGTGAATGCGACATATAAGAACATAATCAAAGACAGGCCGTCATACAAAGAAAAATGTGTTTGTGAGTGATACATGTATGTGAGTTATTACAGCAGATAGAAAGAGAGTCAATAACACGTGAACAATTATACCAGTTCTTTGGTACACTATAGGAAAAGTTCTGTATGTGAAGTGAGTTGGCTGAGTGTGGCAGAGCTGATCACTAGTTGTGATGTCGTGGCATCGATGCCGGGCCGTGATTCTTGTTATACAGATGTTCGTCGCTGGCTGAGAACTCTTGTCTGTTTATTTATCGTGGTGAAGCTGAGTCACCTAACAGAATCGAAGAGAGAGATGTGCCGCGGAGGTTTGGTTTGGTGTACATAGTAAGTCGTGTTGACGCTGCTGGTGTAGAGGCTGCTTGGTAGTAATCGTGTTGGTCATGACGATGATGCTGATGTGGCGACGGCGGTGGTCATCGTGGCTGGACGAAGCTGCTGAAGTGGTCGCTGGCTGCTGCTGCTGTCGTGTGGTACACGGAACAGTCTCTAAGAGAAACTGGACCGAGACCAATTTGTGGGGTATGAGTTGATCTATTTATAACGTTAAGGGGGCTCCAAGATGGGAGTAGGAAAACACTATCACGTGACCTTATTAAGGGCTGTGATTGGTCAGTTTGCGTTCTGGCGGGAACGGTTCGAAGAAGTTGCCGATTCGAATAATGATCAGTCACGTGATGACAAGGAATGGGTTCTCTACTACGCTCGCATTTATTTATATTTAAATGAGAAGATTGTATGTAATGGCGATAGTAGTTTTGTATCTAATGGCGATAGGTAGTTTTGTATCTAGTGACGATAGGTAGTTTCACTACAGCTCTTTGCGATACACTAGTAACGTAATAGCTGAGATAAATATCAAAAGATTAATGCTTTTGTAAGTTGTTTTCATACCTCTGGACTGTCTGGTTTTCAGATATCTTTTTTTTTTTCTTGCTATTTCGTTTACTGCCTCTACTGGGTTCTTTACTGGTGTTGTATGGCTTGTCATTCAAATTAAGATTGTGAACCTGTTGAAACATATCATCCTTGATCACTTGCAAGGCGTCCACGAGTTTTTGGTGCTCTTCTGTTTGTACAATATGGGTATGTATTTCAGCTGAATTGTTGGTGTTTTGTTTACTGCTAGATTTAGCTGACCGTTCTACCTGTCTGTCGATGGAAGTGAGATGATTATCTTCAATGGCTGGTTTTATAGTGCCAGCTTGCTTTGAATCAGACATTTCCGTTAGATGTATCAGCTTACATCTAATGGTAGGTTTTGCTTGTTCATTTAAATGTTTTGGTGAAAAAATCTAATTCTGGGTGTTTGGAGTTCTACAAAATTTTTAGCTTTTGGTTAGGTTGTATACATGCTTCATATAAATCTTTGTTAAAATCTTAGGTCCTTTATATACTGTGATTGTAGTTACGATTTGGTTGAAGGGAACTTATACATTTAGCGATGATGGTTTTGTTTATTTACGGATAATTGTATTTATTTTTCAATATAGACAATGATCTTCTTTAAAAAGTTTCTACTAAGTTCTCTCAGAATTAAATTTTAAGTTGCTCAAAGCTTGAGTAATCTTTCCTTTCATGATGATTGAACGGTGTTTTCTTAACCAGTGCGTGTGCGTATCATTATTGATGTAATGACCCTCCTAAGACACAAGATTTGTTTCAACACACGAATTCACATAAAAAATCTTACATACCAAATAAAAAAACGAAGTACACAAACATATGTTAGGATGAAGAATACAGACATCTGTTTGAGATTTTTGATAAAAAATATTTATTTTTATCGTAAACAGAAAATCTTGTCGTTACTACGAACGACAAACACCGAGATAGTTCGAAGCTTATTGTTCTTGGTGTAGGCATGATAATAGCAGGTATTGTGAGTTTCTTGATGTTAGCTGATCACTGTGTGCTGCTATCGCTGTTCTTCGTTGATTTTGTGTTGTGACCGAGCTCTGGCCTGTTGCTGGTTCTGCTACTGTCCGCTGACTGCCGTGTTCTGTGTCTGGTCTGCCGTCTGCTGTCTGCCCATAGTGTCTAAAGTGCGTTGAATATATAGTGATGGTCTTGGTCAGAAAAAGCGCGTCAAAGATGAAATTGTAGTTAGATCCGGTTTCACACGAAATCTTGAACGGTCAGATTTTTCTTTGACGGTAATATTTTTGCGAATCACGATCATATTCTTGAGATTTTTTTTTGTTTTTTTTTGCATCGGATGTAGTGATCCGGGTTCGATTACTAAGTTAAATGTTTTATTATACATACATACATGCATACATAAACGCACACACATACGCACTCACGCACACAGTCACAAGACGCGCGCGCGCGCGCACACACACACACACACGCACACAGAGTACAATCCAGGGATCCAAGTGTTAGAAGTTAGTAAACTTCGAGGATTTATGCGGCTATTATAGATTACCAGTGCCGGCTCAAGGTACCGGTAACTCGTGCAGTCGTCCGGTGTGCCATGTGTTAGGAGGCGCCAAGGAGGGCGTGACAAAAACAAGGAAATTTCCACGACCGTCAACTCGTGCACGCCGAAGTTCAGCTTGCCTGGGGCGCTAGGAACCCTAGGGCTGGCCTGTAGACAACAAAAGGTGGACTATATGATAAAACGAGTTTACTAACATCGCAAGTTATTCACCTCGTCCCATACTGAAATCAAAAGAAATTTCTATAAGCTGACGATGACAACTCACGTTTTAGCAACTAAAGTTGCTAAAAATGCGAATAAAAATCCAAGAAATTAAAGAATGAAACAGGTAAAACACGACTACGAAAGTTTCACAGCAGAGCGATGCTTGTTACATAAGTAGTAACATACACAGAACTAGCTTAGCTAAGTTTCGGGTCCTATTACCTGTAAGTTGTTTGCATTGTCGTGTGGAAATGAACAAACGTATTATCAAAATGTATTACCAAACAGCACGAATGGGAAGTATGTGTGTGTGTGTGTGTGTGTGTACGTGCATGCATTCACACACTACACACAGTCATCTAAGAATGCGTAAGTCACAAAAATAGGCACTAACATATTTGTCAATAGAATGGGTATATTAGACGAAGTATTCAATATTATAATCATCTACTACAGCTGATTTTACCAATCGGTTTTGCACTGATTATTAAAAGGACACGCGGTTTTACTCAACCATACTGTTACCGGGTTTAAATAACCAGTGCGAAACTAATTGCTAAGATTGGTTGTAATAATACTACATACTTTGATTAATGTATACGTATATTTGCGCGCACGCGGTGTGTGTGTGCGTGCGCGAGCTTAGCAAACGTACCAGCATAACAGAGGCATAAAGAGAGGGTGGGGAGACAGGAAGTTGTCCTCAGGTACTTTCAATCTTTGCAACGTCATTGTAATAGAGCGTGATTATAAATATGTATTTAATGTGTATATAAATCAGCCTTGTGGAAAGAGCAAATAAACTGTTACTGGCGTTAAGAAATTTATATGGCCGCATAAGATTGACAACCGGAACTTAATTACAAAAGTGCAAACAGTGTCGTTATGAATGTCTAGCGAACTCTAGTGAACTTCCTCTCTCTATTATATATAAGTACTTACGAACGTAGCAGGTAACAGCTAACCTTTGGGCGCTGATTTGGACCCCGTTGTGTCTACCACTTTAATTGGTTGGTATTGGCGCAATTTTCTCTTACTCTATCGCGCGTCAGTATGCAACCCAACCAATCACAGCCTTCGGATCTTTCTGATTTGACGGGCACCACTTGTTTTCTTAACGCAACACTTTCAAACTTGGGATACTGGTAGAATGTGTCATATAAAACAACTTTTTCTCTTAGCCTTCTTAACAAAAAATTGTACATCGCAAGTTATTTCATGTTAAAGTTGTCGTATTTCTGTAATTTCAACCAATCACTGACGTCTATTCAGCTGAATACAGTTATTGCTGTTTTTGTAAACAATAATTTTTGCCGGTGTCAAGAGTGTTATTCCTTGTTTAATTATATCATTATTCTCTAGTAAGGGTTTAGGGTTTTAGGGTTAGGATTCGGGTTTTAGAGTTAGGGTTAGAGTTTTAGGGTTCGGGCTCGGGTTAGGGTTAGGGTTATGAGTGAGGTTATGGCAAAAATAATCATAACTCTAACCGTAACCCTAAAACTACCCCTAACTCTAAAACCCGAACCCTAACCCTAAAAGCCTAAAGCTAAAACCAGTACAAACGCACGAACGATGTCATAAATAACAGTACCACGGATAGTTGTTGTTGACAAACTACGGCACTAATTTTATTCAAGGGAAAAGATCCCATGACACCGTTAGAACATGTTGTTTACATGCCACGGCAGTAATTGTTTTCACCTCAATAGACATCAGTGATTGGTTGAAATTACCGAAATACGACAATTTTTTTTTTACATGAAATAACTTCGAATACAAAAATTTTTATCTGTTCTATAACACAAAATATACAAGTATACGAAGTTTGAAAGTGTTTCGGTACCAAAAACACTACATAAAACATAAATGATCCAAGCCTTCAAATAAGTCACGTGAGACAGTCTGTTTCAAACAACATTTGAGTCTACCATCAGCTATAAAAGCTCACCTCCTTCTAGTCTCAGTGTTTGTTGGTTCCCGACCTTCTAAGGTCTAACCACTAACCACATTGCAGCGACCTCCATCTTCGTCGCCCCCAGCATGTCTCTCACCAACGTCGTCAACAACATCTACTCAGCACCAACGCACTGCACTGGTTCTAACATATCGCTGTCCGCGAGCTTTCCTCACCAGGGTTAACAGCTAACATACAACCCACGCAGTTGCATGTAGATATAGGAATAAATATCCATCAACCACTTCCATTCAGCTTGTGTATATATACGTGTGACAATAAACTATTTAAAGTTATCACCTTTGTTCCATGTATTTCTTTACTGGGTTCCTCCTACCACAATAACATTACAGCCTCTGAGCGGATTCACATTAGATGGAACAGCAACCTATCCATCTAAAAATGAATGCATTTATGTAAATAACATACGATATATTAAATATGCATACGTGTTTTGTCTCTGTGGAGGAGTGAAGGGGTATGTCGCTTTACAAGGTTCAGCAGAACTTGTCTGAGGCGAGGGAGGTGGAGTGGCGTCGGGACCGGAAGTTTTCATCTGATTCTTAGGACCGACTGACCCGTGCTCGACTAGCGTTGGCACGGTACCCTTCTCCGTTTCGGTCTTCGAAGGTCTCGTTCGAATATTTGCTACTGTCACCGAGATGCGCACCCGCGGTCGGTTTCACCCTAGGATCACACCCGCAGCTTCCATGCTCGCTGCGGTGCCCTACTACTCGACCGGGCATCGGAAAATCGCCTCGCTGGCGATCGCACAACCCGTTGCCCGCTCGTTCCGGTATCGGTCGCTCGACGAAGGAGTGGGGAGGCCAGCGCCGTGACCTTGCTAATACCACAACGGGAGAGTCGCTCATCCAGGTGGATGGACGACTTTGAATTGGAATAGAAGGATAGTGATCTTTATTTTAAGGGTGACGTATAGAGGAGTGAAGGGAGGCATCAGGACCGGAAGCTAGAGGAAGTGACGTCACGTCAAAAATTGGGGCATTTGAATAGCCTGTAGCGAACGACTTTAGAGATACTTCTCTCTCTCTCTGTCTGTTATATACACACGAATACAAACGTAGTGGATAACAGCTAGCCTTCGGCCGCACTTTTGGACCCTGTTGTGTCCATCACTCTGATTGGTTGGTATTGGCGCATTTTGTCTCCTGTTCTATTGCGCGCCAACATGCAACCCAACCAATCGCAGCCTTCAGATAAGGTCGCGTGAGACAGTCTTTTCTGAACCCCAGTTTGAGCCGACAGGATGTTATAAATAGCTAGCCTTTCACTGTCACAGTTTGTCAGTCCTTTCGGCTCCAGACCTTCTGAGGTCTAGCCGCTGACCACAAAGCACACAGCCAGTTCCAGCGACGGCACGACAACACCCTCATGGAGACTCAACAGTCAACCATCAGCTAACGGCAAACTCCATCTTCATCGCCACCATCATCTTCTTAACTACACCAACTACTCTACGTACACACCACCAACAGCATTCGCACAGGTTCTATCTCAACACTGTTTGTGATAACAGCGATTACAACCTGCGAGAACTCCTGTACCAAATAACCGGCAGCAGCATTGAAGCCACAACTTCTTACACAACATGTGCCCCTTCCTCCGGCTCTGCTACGCGGCCTCAACTTCTTGTTACAGCACTTCAGCCACTGTGTACCTTGAATACGAACTGGTATTTACCATCCTTGTGTCTGGACTTTCTTCTAACGTCCTTATAGACTCTTTTCTATGCTCTGAACTTATTGCACACACATACATCACTGTTTGTACACATACACTTTGTTTACATGACGGCCTGTCTATTATTATGGTTATATGTCGCACTCACACACACAGACACAGATGTTGACATATTAATAAAACCTTCTCTTAAGCCTTCTACCGGTTGTGTCTCTCTTTTTCCTCTGGCACTTATACTCATTTATCCTCTTTTCATATTTTATTTGTATCGACCGTGCGATGTATTAAAGGAGCCATTCCTCGTCACCTCTCCTGATCGCACGGTCCTTACAAGCCTCTTTCTTCGTCAGGACGTTAAGGGAAACAGGCGTGTGGAAGGGATCTCAGATGGAGAGTAGTTTTTGGCCAGAGTTTGGAGTAGTGTACACATGTAGGTACGACCAAAGAGTTCTACTGATCTTTGTAAAGCGAAGCAGGATACTCTGTTCTGATTTCGTCTTGAGCCAAACTGTAATAGTTGATCGAAATATATACATCTCAGGGCAGCTTGGTTTTAATCCTAGTACCACGGAGTTACCTCCCGACAATGCTGCTGAACAAGCGGACTAGGCTCTCAAAAATGTTTGCAATTCTCAGAGGCTGCTGCTCATCTAAACAATGTTGTGACAGTTACAGTCCTCTTGGCTGGTATTAACAACTTCCAAGCAGTTAATGAAATATACTGAAAATATTTTGCTGGGATCGACTTTTCTGCCAGAGCAGCTTATCAAGTTGGTAATATACCAGAGCTAGCTCGTGTTGAAATAGAAGTTATCGCTGTGTTAGCTAACAGCCAATTGTAATATGATGCTAATTACCTAAAACTAAAATATTCACAGAGATTTCATACAACAGTTTTGATATAATAAACTTACAAAGAAACCCAATTAATAAAATCATTAAATTAAAATTTAACTAAAGCTGTAAAAAATCTGTGTATGTATGCTTGCTTACGCACATACACTAACACACATGTCTACATACATGCTTACGTTCATGTTTATATATATATATGTTTATATGCAAAGACCCTTACTTTTTGTGTGTCCTTGTGTGTATGATTACATAATACATTTCACTGTGAAAATATGGCCCGAAGACAAACAACAGGAGTTTGGGCAGCTCAGAGAAAAGAGTGTGTAAAGAACGACCATACGAACCAAAGGAGATGGCGACGAACAGAGAAGCTCCTTTTCACGCGTCGCACGGTCGACACAAAAACATGTTATATAACATAAGATGGCTTGCAATGTGAGATGCGAGCAAATGCCAGTAAAGGAAAGAGAGAGTGAGTGACAACCGTTGGATATATAAAAAGAGTAGGTTTATTAACATAGTGAAACTATGCGTCTGTGTGCGCGTGCATGCGGCAATATAAACAATACAATGTGTATGACGGACCGTCGTGTAAAGAATATGTATACAACAATATGTGTGTATGTGTGACTGAGAAATACAGAGCATAGAATGAGAGTCTGTAACACAGTAGATAAGCGTCCTGAACAAAGATAGAGAAATACCAGTTCGTATAAGAGTTACACAAGAGATAGAATGTTCGTACGCAAGAAGTTGTGGCCGGAGAGCAGAGCTGTGGTGTCACATGTTGTGTGTAAAGTTGAGCGTCGATGCTGCGACCGGTTACCTGGCACAGAAGATTCTCGCAGGTTGGCTCTGGTTGTTAAACTTCGTGGTGGAAACAATCCACTCAGATAGTGTCGAGATGAAACCGCTGTTGTTGTTGTTGGTGCGTGTACTCTGGTGGGGGTGCTGGTGGCGACGACATTGTGGTAGACAGTACATTGGTGGTGTTGGCGTCGTCGCTGGAAACTGGCTGGAACTGTGTTCTGTGTCTGGTCTACGACTAGACCTGAAAAGGTCTGGGGTCGCGACAAACTGGCGCAGAGCAAATAGGCTTAGATGAATAGAGGCTCACCGGAACAGCAAAAAAACACTCTCTCACGTGACATTAGAAGGCCACGATTGGACGGTATGCACTCTGGCGCGAAACAGAACTGGTGACAAATGCCGCGCAAATAAGAACCAATCAGGGTGGTGGACACAAGGGTCCAAGCGGCCGAAAGCTAGATGTTAGCCGCTTCGTTATCATTTGTAATTAAATACTGGAGAGAGAGGTTTCACTACGAGTGTATCATTATGTAAATTTCTTCATGGTAGTAATAGTTCATTCATAAGTTTTCATAAGATATATTTGTAGCGGTTGGCTCTTCGTTGCCGTCGAGGGTCACCAATTGTAACGGTTAAATAATAATTGATAAACAATAGGATGGAACGTCGGAGTCATCACCAATTGTAACGGTTGAGTTGTTAAGGTGTTGGTTGCCAGTATGCAAGATGAAAGAAGAACAGCGATCGAAGTTTTAAGAAAATATTCACCGTTACTTTGTATGATGTTTTGCCTCGACGGACAACTGCGTGTATCATATAAAAACAATGGAGTTATCTTTTCTTGTATGTTGATGCAGGTTTGTTTGGCCAACTGCTAGCTGCCCAACTAAGAATTAGAGGAAGATAGAGTGAATGTTAAATGTAGGGAGTCGATAAAATGATACCTAACATTTAAACAGTAGTGGTGTTGTGATAAGACACTGTAACATAGTTGACATTCTCACTGGTAAACCTTCGCTCAGTTGTATTATCTCACTAACTGGATTTTGCCTGTGGTTACCTCTCTGTCATCTCCTTTGCTTGGGAATCTTCTGTATATATAATTATCACCAGATCGCGAGAAAGAGAGAGACATACCGTTATCCAGACAATGGGTATTTTAGGAGGTCTATTGTTCTGTCAATTTAACTCTCCATCGCATACAAAAGGTTAGCAGGGGTTTAAGTGGCAAAGACATTATTCAGCTTAGCGAAGGCATCTGGCAAATGCAACTGCTGTCAACTTAATGTTTCTCTACGGAAAAAGTCCGTTGTACTGTTAGTGTAATTTGGCAATCGAGGAACGAATCCACGCTATGCCTCCATGAAGTTCACTACATATTCTTCTTAATTTCGGCAGCTGAGATTAATCTTTTCTGATATGGACAAAAGGCCTGAAACTTTGGGTGAGGGGGTTAGTCGATTACATCAACCCCAGTGTCCAATGAAGAATTTATTTTATCGACCTCAAAAGGCAATGTTGAGCCCGGCGAGATTCGGTCTCGGAACAGAAAGCCAGAAGAAATATCGGTTTCAAATTTTGGCACAAGGCCAGCAATTTCGGGGGTGGAGTTAAGTCGATTACATCGATTCCTGTGATCAACTGGTACTTATTTTATCAACACCGAAAGGATGAAAAGCAAAATTAACCTCGGCTGACTTTAAACTCAGAGACGGATGAAACGCCGCCAAGCATTTTACCCGGCGCGGTAACTATTCTACCAGCTCGCTGCCTTAAAGCCGGAAGAAATATTGCAAAACATATTGTCCGGTACGTTAACGATTCTACCAGCTCACCGTCTTCTGATAAATAGTTCTTTTTTTTTTTGGGCAAAAGCCAGCAATTTTAAGGGATGGGGATTTTAAGGTCAAGGATGGGAGGTGACGAGAATGGGTCTTTAGTACGACATCACACGGCCGATACAATTAAGAGAAATTAATAGAACACATAAATGCCAGAGGGAAAAAGAAACACAACCGCATAAGAAAGATTAAGAGAATATTTATTGATATGTTAACATGTGTGTCTATGTGCGTCATGTATACAGAATAATTGACAGGCCGTCATGAGAACAAATTGTATGTGTGTGTAAGCATAGATGTATGCGCATGTTAAGAACATTTAAGGATGGCGATAGGGTTTATAGCTATTGAAGAGTTAAGTTCATAGATACAAGAAAGATAATACCAGTTCGTCGTCAATAGTACACGGTAGTTGAAATACTGTATCAAGAAGTCGCGATCATGCTGCTGAGACGGTTACAGGTACATGTCGTACGTGAACGTCGTGGCTGTGATTCTGCTGCCTGGTCACTTGATACAGGAGTTCATGCAGGTTAAATATTCACTGTTGATCCGTGGTGAAATAATTCACGAACAGTGAAGTGTTGGAACCGGGGTGAATTGCTTGCTGAGCTGTGTACGTAGAGAGATGATGGTGGCGACGAAGAAGGATGTTGCCGTAATGCTGTTGAACAAAGTTGGTAAGTCTCAACGTGTGGTGGTGTTTGGATGGCGTAGTCGCTGGATCTGACTGTGTCTTTGTAGTCAGTGGCTAGACCTTAAAAAGTCTGGAACCAAAGATGCCGAAACGAGGAAAAGCTGAGTTTTTATAAGGAACTATAGACTCAAAACAGGGTGGTAAACAGGCTGCCCTACGTGATTCCATTTAGGGCCTCTGACTGGTTATACGCGGTAAGTTGGCGCAACAGGGTAAGAGACAAATTGCGCCAATACCAACCAATCAGAGTAGTGGACACAACGGGATCCAAATAGCGGCCAAAGGCTAACTGTTCCTTGCTACGTTCGAATGCACGTATATATAATAAAGGGAAAGAGGAATTACAATCGAGTCAGCGCTACAATGGTATTCGAGCTTTCCTTTAGTGCAAACTAATCTTCCGCTCTTACTTTCAGTAAACAAACGTCTAGCATATTGTTATGGGTTGTTTACAAAAGTACGATAGTTCTTTTCTCTCTCCTTTCTTCTGTTCCTCTTTCTTTCCTTTCTTCTGTTCCTCTTTCTTTCCTTCCTTAGTTGGTCGCGATGCCTCTTTTTTATCTCTTCATATAGTTGTTTTAGCCCTTCCCTTTCCCTCTTTTGCATCCCTTCTTCGTTTTTTCTTCTCTTCTCGTATCTTTGCGATCCGTCTTTCTCTCCTCGATGGTACGCCCTTTGCTGATGATTCTTCATTCCCTGTTGTTTCAAGTCCAAATATTTTCTTTCCTTCCCGATAGATTATGTTAGTCAAGTTCTCGAGCTTTTGTTCGTCGTCCCTTTTGAATTTGGTGGTCATTCTTGCTACCTTGTCGTCGAATTTCTTATAGTTAGCTGCATCATTTGCCTTTGGCCACTTAATCTTTGGCTTCTTCAGGCATATCTCTTTTCCTGGCTGTTCCGATTCAACTGTGGAATGACCCTCGCTATGGTTTCTTTCCAGGATGTCCTGGCCATACGTCTTCTGGTTTTCCAACCCACGCTGTTGAATCAATTTCTTCCAACACACCTTCCCTTGGTAAATTCTAAGCCCAATGTAACTAGAAAACACCTTTCCGCAGAAGCTGAATTTCTCATCTACCTTTCCTTTACCGCTTCCTCTCTCGTTGTCTATTTCCAGTCCGAGTCCATTCCACTTTTTGTTCTTGTTTGATCCTTTATTCTCCCCACGTGTTCCGGGATCACGGGAGCATGGTTCATCATGATTACTTGTTGCAACTTTACCCCGGATCGGGCTGCAAGCCCATTTGATCCTTCGTTATGTTGTCGTACTGTCAAGTGTCTCTCCGCTTTGTCATCCCGCTTTCTGGATTGTCGGCAAGTCTTTCCCTGCAGTCAGTATCTGAGGAATTCCAACCACGTTTTGTGGTTAATTACCTTAATAGCTCCTTTATAGCATCCAGTGGTTAAAGACATCATCAGGAAGAACCACGCCGGTTTCGGCCCCTACTTCTCTACCGTTTCCGATGTGGCGGGGCTCCCACTTTCGGAAGTGTCTTCAGCTCTGGTATTGAGTGGGTTTTTTTTCTTTTTTTGGCCTTTTGTTCTTTGGTTTCTAAGGAGTTTAGAGAAGGATGGAGTTATATAATGAACTACACCTGGTACAGAGTTAGAGGAAATAGCCGATCGGATATCAAGGAAAGCCAGCAGTAAGACATGGTCTAACGATTAAGTATAGAATGTTAAGCGGGTGGCAATAATATCAAAATTGGATGGTATAATCACCTTTGTGTGAAATCAGGTAAAGCAACTCAAGACAATAATCGCGGGTAAAGGGTTTGGATAGTGTGTCCTATCTACTATGTAACAAGCGCTGCTCAAAAAACAGTATGTTGGTGTAAGGAGTGCATAGCTAGTAGAAAGGGAAACAGACTGTCTAGGGTGTGCAGGCTGCTACTAGAGGTTAGGTATCACTGTCACAGCTATTGCATAAAACCGGGTACACTACAGATAGAAAGGTTAGTTCCTTCAATATAGCATACCATGCAAGTATAGTAAGAGCGTTAAAAGGTATTGGTAAGAGGAAAACGCGACTAGGAGGACTCAGAAACGAATGGGGCGATTGATAAGCTAAAGGGCCAGCGAAAGAGAGAGTAAACTGGATTGGACCTAGGTTGGGGGCTATCATAGAGGTTGTTTAATGTCCTTAATGTATTTAAACGTGCGGGTAGCCTTATTTATATAGGAAAGACGAAGGTCAAGTTTGTTATTTAGTAGATTTTCACTATTAGATTTCCTTAAAATTTCAAACAGCTCCGTGCAGCAAAGTTCGTATCCGTATCTACTGTTTAAGTACGGTTTAGCGACCCTAATCATGTCCCATCTCAAATCAAATTTAACATTGTCGTCCTTGAGTTCCCAAATCTTCGTGGTTAGAGACGTCATGCCATCCCTATGTCTTAATTTAAACGATGAATAGTAGTTGAGATTTATAGAGCAGCCGATATAAGTATAAGTGTTGGTCTCCGTTACAGCATCACATTTGTGAACCACATTTTCCGCTAAACATCGATCCGAAAGCAAAAACAAGATGATTTGTCCGAACAATTGCACCCAATATTTTCTAATACTTGAAATTTATTGTTATGGGTACGTGGTCCAACCTTGTTATTGCATAATAGTTCACGCTCGCGCGAGTTACTGGTGTTCGCATGATAGTTACTGTGGTTTATATTACTATGATCAATACTATTATGATTAAAATTAGTTGCTAAGTCCTGGGTCGGAGACTGTTGGTACTGGGCATTGACGTAAGAGATTTGGCTTTCAGATAGTGACACTAGGCGGCCGAGGATGGGTGGTATAATGGAAAGATTACTAGCACAGGTGTTAAAGTTATGTGCGTTTAGCATATCAGCAACATAAATGGGAGTAGGTGGGCTTTCATGATGATTACGGTCTTTCATAATGATGTAATATTTTCATTCTTCTATTAAAAAGTTACGTAAGAAACAGCTGAAATGAGCTGACAATTATCCATCGTATGTTATTACTCATTTGATCATATATATATATATATATATATATATATATATATATAAAGGAATACCAAAAATAGGACAAGAACGCAAAACATCCAGACAGTTAGATGATACGAAAAAGTGGACAACAAAATATCCAGACAGACGATACGAACGAACAAGGACGGGTCATTCGGAGTTTTCTTTCTTCAGTCGAGTTCCAGATTATCGTTGCAATTTCGGCTGGTTATACTCGAGATTGGTCCAATCTGTCCAGCTTCAAGGAAAAACTAAGCTAAGACCACTAGATTCCTTGGAAGAAAGCAGCGAATGTATACGAAAACAAAGACGGAAAAAACGGAGTGATGGTACACAAATACAAATGCAAATAAAGGACATAACAACAGGTGTCTTTCGACAAAGGACGTTTTATTGTTTTTAATTGCTTCTAGAGATCTGTTAACTTCATACAGTCCACAGTATACATCAATAAAACTTTAATTTATGGTTTCATATTGTTCCTGTATATACGTCGGAATACTGTGATTTATGATGCGCAAGATAAAAGGCAATACAAATAAAACTGAATAAGTATTAGAGACTCCAATTTTGCAATACATTCATATTTTTTGAAAATATTTCTTTTAAAATATATTTGCCCTGTTTTGTTTTAATCAATCAGTTTTGCATATAAAAATAATACATTGGGGTTATTGGAATTTAAGTATATTTTTCTCGTGTGCATAATATATATGGTAATGTGGATTTCACTTTCAAATATTCTAGGGGTGTACCTTTTGAAACAGAGCCCTTGCCATTCTGAAAGTTTGTACACGTCTCTGCTATGATTACCCGAAAAACAAACTCGCTCGTGATACAACTTGTCAGCCAGAAATTCCTTTGGAAATTGTTGTATGATTTTAAATTATAGTTCTACCTTATCAATTTAAATTTTTTATCTGCTACCAATCAAATGGACTTAAAATTATCGATTTCACTATTCTAAACTGAAAAAGAAATCTAATAAGACTATTAATCTATGTTCTTAATAATAATCCACTTAATAATAATAATAATAATAATAATAATAATAATAATAATAATAATAATAATAATAATAGTAATAATAATAGTAATAATAATTATCATACTCTAATCAGGAGCAAGTTAAAGATTAATGAAAACCTATTTGTTTCGCAAAAATTCGACAACAGATAAACGGTAGCATGAAGAACATCGCATGAAAGCATAGTGAATTGTGTATCATAATACTGAATGCTATTCACTATCAAAATATGACAGCTGCATTAACGAAGGCCACCTTAAGATGTTTTACGATGATCTGAAACGAGAATAAATTCATTCTTTTACAAGTTACAAGAATTCTACTCGACTTTTAAATCTGAAATTCTCAAACACTAAGTTGCTGATGTTCAGCAATATTCCACCTGTAACAAACCCACAATATTATTCCTTCACTCTAGTTGAGGCTATGGGTGTTCTCCATCTTAGGACTACTACTAATAATAATGGTTTCAAATTTTGCCAAAAGATCCACAATTTTGGTGGAGGGGATAAGTCGATTTTATCGATCCCAATGTTTCACTGGTACTTAATTTATCGACCTCAAAAGGATGAAAGGAAAAGTCAACCTCGGCGGAATTTGAACTCAGAACGTAGCCACGGGCGAAATACCTCTAAACATTTCGTCCAGAGTGCTAACGATTCTGCCAGCTCGTCGCCTTACTACTACTACTACTACTACTACTACTACTACTACTACTACTACTACTACTACTACTACTACTACTACTACTACTACTACTACTACTACTACTACTACTACTACTACTACTACTACTACAGGCAATAATAATAGTTGTGATTACTAAATAAATCAGGAAATAAAAAACAAAAACACAGATGACATACTTTTTTCATAACAGCTTTATCCCGCCCAAAATGCATACACTTTTTTTTTTTTTTTTTTAATTTAGAAAAAAAAAATAACGGAAACAAACTGTTCGGCTACTTAGTGTAAATTTCCGGTGCCTGGAAGTTTTAAAATATTTTAATGGGAGTCTCCAAATTTACTCTCTTAAAGAATTAATACATATTACTCTTTTAAGTTTATTTTAAGTATAAATACGTCATAACATACTAAAATCTCAACATTTTATATACAACTGGAATGTATTGTAAACAGTGGTGATGAATAAGCCAAAAGCTTGTTTCAAACTTCTATTTTTCATTACAATTTTTTTAATATATGTTAAGATTGCCACATTGTTTGTAACATTGAGTTTATAACATAATCAAATTCTAGACCTGTTAACTTAGCGGTTCCCAGCTTTAGTCTTAAATGTAACTATTGTCGTTAATGCCGTTTACAAACAACAGAAATCAATCAAACCAAGCGTAGAATAGTGAATCACAAACCTGTGCCTTATTCAAAATTCCATTTTTCTCATTCATATCTTTGTTTCAATAGATGTTCAATACTTCAAAAGATATTCCAGACGATATGGGAAACATTCTAGCTTCAGCAACAGTAAAAGCTTTAAGATATAAACTAACGCTCGAGAACGATCAAAAATGTTTTTGAATTGGGGTGACAAACTAATGGTTAACATGCAGTTTAGAATCGTAAAAAAGTGAAAGTAAATGCGCCGGAAGTGTCGTTAGTGGAATTACACAATTTCATAATTACTAGCACCCATTTTGCACGAGCATTTCTGAAATAGCAGTTGGGGCACATCACTGCAACGTAGTATACATAACAATGAACGTGAATGTAAAGCCACAAGGATGCGATAGGTAGGCTTCCTATGTTAGTTTAGGCCTTCATATATAGCTGTGAAGTTGTGAACCATTTAAAAAATTTTGTTGATCCAACAATGAGAGCATATATGCACAGGCCATCGTAGGGCAGGAATACTCACCAAGAAGAAACTCAGGTGACAATACGGAACATGTGATGCTTTATTTACTTCGAATCTATATGAACATAAGTAGTGAAATAGGTTCAGAAACTGTGGGAAAATGCTACATGTACACTTTATGAATCGTTTTCATATTATATAATTATGTTTTCAAATTTTGCTACAAGGGCAGCCATTTTGGAGGAGGGGATAAGTCGATTACATCGACCTCAGGGTTTTACTGGTACTTAATTTATCGACCCCGAATGGATGAAAGGCAAAGTCGACCTCGGCGGAATTTGGACTCAGAACGTAGCAACAGGTGAAATACCGCATTTCGTCCGGCGCGCTAACGATTCTGCCCGCTCGCCGCCTTTCCATGTCACATAATTATAATGAAATTATGGAATTACCCTGTCGTCACTTCCGGTTTCTATCGCAATTTACTTTCACTTTTTATGGACACTAAACAGCATGTTGACTAAACTAATTCTTAATGTGCGGCTAAATCTGGTAGAGTTCACGCTTAGCGTATGTAACGAATCTTTGAATACGTAGAAGCATCGCTTCAACTGTTTCGGAGTCCGTCAAGGGCAAACTAAACAGGCGAGCACATCCAGCATCTACAGGATAATATTTATTGTCATATTATCTCAAAGAAATTTAAAGGGTCCACTATAATAGAAGTAGTGTCGATTTTGCCTTTCATCCTCTCGGGGGTTGATAAAATAAGTACTAGTTGTGCACTGGGGTCGATGTAATCGACTTACCACCGCCCCACAATTTGCTGGCCTTGTACCAAAATTTGAAACCAATAATAAGAAAGTTACCGTATTTTTCGGTATACATGTTGAATTTTCCAGACAAAAACTTAGAGCCAAAGTCGACTTTGACAAAAACTTAGACTCGAAGTCGACATCAAGACAGCTTTGGAGGACTAAAAATTCCATGTGAAATGCAACAGGATTTGGAAAGATAGAAACGATGTTTGAATGCTCATGTTACATGTTTATACTACATCGACTTGTATGACAGAAAATATGGTAGGTATTTACATCAGCTATTTAAACTAAAAGAACATTTTGGTCACATTCAATTACGTTTTCCTGAAATAAAAGTAAACGAAAAGGTTTTTTTTTTATAGACGTGGTACCTTAAACAATAAAAATATAAAGATTTTTGCAATTTCTTTATCATATATATTTGTCTGGAGTCTATATGCTTATGAGATCGAAGCCTATCTATATTTTTAAGGCTGAAAGACTGAAAGCACAAGACATTCACAGTGATCGAGACGCGAGTCCGTCGTAGAAGTAATTTCCAGGCATAGAATCAACGTAAAATACTCAAATATGCAAGGCACCGCCCAGCCCAAGGACCGAACCCTCAATCAAATGACTGTAAGTCCAACACCTCTAGCCATTACGCCATGCGCCTTCACTTTTCACCGTGTTTTAAAAAAATTCTGCCTGTCTTCTTTCTTCTATTATTTTCTTTTCTACTCTAGGCACAAGGCCCAACATTTTGGGGGAGGGGGCCAGTCGATTAGATCGACTCCAGTACGCAACTGGTACTTAATTTATAGACCCCGAAAGGATGAAAGGCAAAGTCGACCTCGGCGGAATTTGAACTCAGAACGTAATGACAGACGAAATACCGCTAAGCATTTCGCCCGGCGTGCTAACGATTCTGCCAGCTCGCCGCCTTTTTCTTCTATTATTTTAAAGCCACAAACGATCGAGTCCTGTGGAGTAAAAGATTTGACATGCTGTGCAAAGAGAATTTTAACTGTGTGCACGAGAGAGAGAGAGAGAGAGATAGATAGATAGAGAGAGAGATAGAGAGATAGAGAGAGAGAGAGAGATAGAGAGAGGGATAAAAGGAACAGTGAGTGAGAGAGGGAGATGAAAAAGAGAGTTTCAAACACTTCTGGCACGTGCACATATACGAACGCTATTGGCGTGCACACATGCTAATTACGCAGACGACAATCAACTGTGTGTGTATGTGTGAGAGAGAGGTGGGGTATTGGCGCACACCATAGCATTCGTATGCGTGTGAGTGTATGTATGTGTATATGTGCACGTGTCTGTAGCTTTTGTTTGACATTTTTCTCACTATCTGACGATTTAACACATGCCTTTTAGATCAAGTCATTATCTATATATTAGTAACCCTGTTTTTAACTTCCTTCGTAAAATGAATCTAATCGTATGTCTTAGATACGGGGTTTTCCCAACTATCTGTTTATTAATTAATAACTGTGTTCTTCAATATCTTTGTAAAAGAGGTGTAACGGTATGGTATATCTTATATATTTGGAGTTTCCAACTTTCGATGTATTAATAACTGTATTCCTAACTTCCTTCATAAAAGATGTATAACGATAAATCCTGGATACAACTGTTATAAACTTTATAACGTCAGGTACTTCTTCGATTATTTTATAACTGAAACAGAGAAATAAGTATTAGGAATGAAGAGAGGAGAATCGAAAACAACTGGAAGTATTTGTAGTTGCGCGTGTGGCCGCCATTGGCCGCCATCTTGGGAAGTGCCATTGCGCATGTGCAAAGGACTTGTCGTCAGCGGAAATACCCGGGCACGCATGCGCAATGCAACAGGTGGAGAGAAAGCTATAGCGTTCGTCCTCTTCTCTATCTAGCAGCGGTCGTGACAACACGTATCTTCCAGTGCTCCCTCAACTCGATACCGACATGTGGTCGAAGCTTCCTTGGTATTCTAGCGGCATACCTGTTCACCCAGGAACGAAACGGCTCTACACCAACCTAGAATAAATTATTGATCTGTTGTTACCGTATTCCCTCGTGTTGTATTTCTGGATATTAATAATTAATATAAGAACTGGGGAGAGATGCTCGAGCCGTTATATCTCATCCAATTCTTATATATTAACCCAGGAGAAAAGGAATTAAATTAATGCCAGAAATGGACCTAGCAGTTGTATGATGGATGACGGAGTTGAAGTTTATAAGGAAAAAATATATACTCCACGAGAATTGTTAATCAAGAAAGAAGGCAAAGAATGAAGAACGATGATGATAGGTAAGAATATTTCAAACAAGCCAGAATGACAAAATAGGCTTGAAAAGAAAACATGGCCGAAGAAAATAGACAAGATTTTCGAGAAATAAATTAAAGCATTATGCAAGAAATGACAGAAGCAGAGGGATGTTTATGGCTGAGATTGTGCCACGAAACTGGCCTATGGAATTTCCACGAGTACTGTTAGTAAATATAGATCTACTATCTAAAAAAGCAAAATATAAAAAGCAAGAGCAAAAATATAAATTTGTAAATGCTGTGTATAAAAATAAAAGTATTGTAAACACTACTTCTATTATAGTGGACCCTTTAAATTTCTTTGAGATAATATGACAATAAATAAATAAATAAATAAAGCCTTATTCATTACAAAAGAGAAATTTTGTTGGGGTAAAAATAATCTATTCTATAGATTGTCTAGTAATTTTACATTACAGGAAAAAGGTGAATATATTACAATCAGCTGAATTATCTAGATATGTTCTAGATTTCTATTTACTTTCTGATACATAGACGTGCGATCATCACACGCTCACGCATATACGCGCACACACAAGTACATACATTCATACATAATTGCATATATATATATATATATATATATATATATATATATATATATATATATATATATATATATATATATATCTGAATGCATGCATGCATATATACCTATATGAGTGGCGGCTCGTAGATAAAATTAGTGGGGGTGCTGCTTTAAAAACTTTTTAGCCGTTGTTTTAATATTGTGTAAAAGGAAACAAACATAAAAATAATACTTAAACATAAACTTGATTGGTTCGCATTTTAGCCACTGCCGGGTAGTGTGTTTAATTTGTTCACTGAGCACCGCCGGGAATTCCCCTTTGTTTTTCAAGAATCCCCCCCTAAATTACAAAATAATGGGTGAGAGGAAATCTGCCCTATTTCTCAAATTCTGACAGCAACACTGAAGCTGTAAGCAGGATAATAATCTAATTCTACGCTGAATTCACATTCAAGAATATAAACACGTTTTTAAGCACAACACACACGGAGTCAAATAGAAACACTACCTTTCACCGGTACTGCATGAATGACAGTGCTGTCTCTCCCAAGCGTGAAGCTTCATATCTCGGACATGTTAGCATGTGCACAACAGCCAAACACCGCGTTGCTGGAACTGTGAAGCGCACAGTTCTATACAAGGATTTTTGTATTTTTTTCATAAACTAGAGGATGGCTACTGACATTAAGCTTAAGGATTATATAATGTACAAGTATAAAGAATGAATTAAAGGGAAAAGGACTCATTATATTGAATGTTATCGATAATATCGAGTGGAAATAGGGGGTTGCTGCAGTTCCGTAGTGCTTGTATACGACCCACCACTGACCTACACACACACACACACACACACACACACACACACACACACACACACATACACACACACACACACACCTATATACATACACATGCAAGCATATACAAATACATATATTCATACCTATACGCATAGACATGTACATTCATGCATACATACATACATGCATACATGCATACATACATACATGCATACATACATACATACATACATGCATACATACATACATACATACATACATGCATACATACATACATGCATACATACATACGCCACAGACATTTGTATCATTTCTCGGCTTTAGTTTCAGTTTCAGAGTATTGAAACAATACTGATTAACCTTTCAAGGGGTTGTTGAATTATATAGGGTTACGAAGTATGAAAACCTGGTATGCAATCAGCTTAAGATATAAACAAAACAGATTTTCTCATAAGTTGCTGTCGTCTGCAGAGACTCCGTTTTATGTATGCCGGAAGTTTTTCAATGACATCAATACGAGAAAGCTATGTTAGATAAATATTCTCCTAAAAACTATATTAGGAAGGAAATAAGATGGTAGATTCTATATTTTTTAAAACTTGTAAGCATTCAGAACATTTCGCGGAGCTTAAAAAAATAAAAACCAAATCTTACTTCAAACTAAATCTTAACATTTACTCTATTTCAGCCTTCGAAGTTCTCAGGATTCTTGTCTGAAAGGATGTCAACAAACCGACTTGACTTAACTGTTTGCCTCTCCTATGTATCACATTTGATACAAAGGACATATTTCACAGGCGTTCATGCATTGTATATGATAAACATTCCCAATTCTTTTCGAAGGAAAGCTATATATTATTCAGAACGAATAAAACAAGAGCTCAGTAAAAACGTTTTATACTGGCAAACGGTTAAGTTAAACAACACATAATTTTATTTAATTTCTGAAAGCTTCCAAATAAATCTATCAGTTGGATAAATACCTAATCTGGTGGATAATGAAACGTACGCATATCACACGCTAACAGAACAATTTCTCTAACAGCAGGAGATTTGCTCTAATTGAATAAACCGTCCTCCTTCTGCGCCTCCCGATGGAATTGTTATTAAGTAACGTTTGTGAACTAGATAACTTCCCGTGGCATAGGCATGTGGTATGGGCGGTGAACTGTCTTGCTTTATAGAAAGGAAAAGCGTCCTTAATGAAATATCAAGTCAGAAATAACTAAGAAGCAAGCTAAGCACCGAGGTTTGAATCGTTAACCATTTCGACCACCGCCACCGATTGCAATAGTAAATAAGAGATGTTCTGAAAGGGCCAGTACTATTTACAAGGAAATGATTACAATGGCAATTTTTGTTCTTGTTTAGCTTCTGTTCTACCTTGAATAAACAGCTCTATGGTCAAAAGGCATTCCATCCGAGAATATCTTGCCTTTTTATGGATATATATATATATATATATATATATATATATATATATATATATATATATATATATATATATATATATATATATAGATAGATAGATAGATAGATATAGATAGATAAATAGATAGATATGTAACGGTAAAGATTTAGGGCAACGGCATGTTGTAAGATGTGAAAGATGAACAGTGATTGAAGTTGTAAAGAGATATCGAGATATCTTTATTTATCGTTCTTTTGTTATATATCCAAAACCACGACGGGTTGGTATGTATAATTAGTAAATGGAAAAGCATGCGAGGTAAAAAGAGTTAATTTCGACTGGGGTGTGCACATGATCTCATAGTAGTATATATCATAAAGAGATATGTTAATGTTACAGAGAAAAGAAAGTGAGTTAGTGAAAGTGAAAGTGGTGGGACGAAACAACTGTTTCGTTGGTGAGTTACCACAAAAGTCCCTTTGTGCCTTTTCCATTAGTGACGGCGTTTTGTTCAGCCGGTCAGCCAAACTCGGTTCTCACTAACTCACTTTCTTTCTCTGTAACATTACCATCTCTCTCTATATATATACTACTATGAAATCGTGTACACGTCCCGGCCGAAATTAACTTTTTTACCTCGCATGCTTTTCCATTTACTAATTATATATACCAACCCGTCGTGGTTTTGGATATAATATACAGCTTCAATCACTGTTCATCTTTCATATCTTACAACATGCCATTGCAATAAATCTTTATCATTACAATTGGTGACACTGAGTTAAAGAATTGCAGCCTTCGCCTTCACCTTCGCATCCATCGATTACCCCGGTGACCCCGTCTAAAAACAATTGCTATTTTCTGATGCTACATGCCGCTGCATTTTGCTGATCCCCAAGTTAAGGAATGACAACCTTCGTTACCACTTGTTTCCTCGTTCCACTTGTTACAGTACGCGTAACAGAAAGCACTATACTGAAAAGTAATCTACGATGCACTTCACAACAACGCAACACTGCCGACGCACAACATCTTGACACCTAAGTTTGCCACCCCAGAAACTAACTGGAAGAAAATACGGAAGCCCGCACATGCAATCTTTTCAGTACGCACACGCTTTTCGTCTCGTCCCAACGTACAAACTCTGCATTGTCTACAAACTTTTGCATGTATCTAAGAATCTCACGTAGACTTTCAACAATTCATTTTCTTTGCATGTACATCTTTTCTTTGCATGCACATCATTTTCTTTGCATGCACTAGACTTTTAACAAAGGACACTATTTTCAGCTAAGTTTGTCATTTTTGCTTATTTTATTCTGTTCTGCACACTTTCATTTGTTTACGAGTTACACATTTATCGCGATGCACATATACCGCGATACACACATTCCGCAATGCCCATATTTCGCGATGCAACTAAATTTTATGTGCATATCTTTTTGAATGTTCTATATTATCATTCATATTTTGCATGTACTTTTTTTCGTTCACTTGAAAATGTTTGTATTGTTACATACACACACGCATGCACCTTTCCTCGGCGCCTGGCCTTGCGCACGCATCTGCACACATTGTTCATACACACATACATGTTATCACTGTCACATTCATGCACCATACATGCCTTTCTCGCTTGCTTTTCATGCTCCCTGCGCCCTTGTAGACACAACTCGCCCCTGTAAGACCCTAAGTCGGTCACATATACATAGAGAAAGTTGTTTATCCCTTACAACGCGCCAGCATGCCACACTTTTGCTCCTGCACATTCAAACCATTTAATACCTCATGCACTGGCTGGCATATTCAGCACTGCCTTAATCACTGACATATTCAACACTGTACACTGTATTTGTAATCAATGCACTAGCATTACTGCTTCAGCCTTGCGCCACCTACTTGCACACACACACACGCAACTCTATTATGCCTCTACTGCCTTGTTTTTCAACACGTCTATGCCAGCTCAACTCTTTTCCCGACTCAATGCACGTCGGATGTTCACATGCTCTGCGCTCATGTTTGACATAATTTCCTTCTGTTAGACCCCTGTTTGGTCACGTAATAAATAGAGAAAATTACCTGTCTTGCGCGTCACTCCAGCATGCTACATTGTCGTTCTTACTAACCTCAGCAATTACCCACGACAACACGCCAGACACATTTCACTTCTGAAAAAACTTCAAGGCATTTCACACATTACAATCTTGCAGGAAGATCTACGATATCATGGATTGAGAATACACTCACTCAATCACCTGAGCTTATTTTACAGTGAATTTTGATGCGTGCACCTGGACTCATGTATACGCCCTCACGCGCACGCACGCGCTAACTCATTTTCTGCGCTACCCAGTCACTGACTGCACATTTTGACACGCGAAGCGACACTGCTATTCGGACTTATCCGAATAGAAAAATTCCCATATCCACTTCAATGATCATCTCTCCTGATATGTAAAATTTTCCCTCAGCCATGCATTTCCTTCTCTTCCTCTATCGTTCGTTTCCTTTTCCTGGAACCTCTCTGGTGGGGAAGCTGTATGTAGTGGATCATGCAGGCATAGCATGGATTCGATCCTCAATCGCCAAATTTCACTTAACAGCACAACGAACTTTTTCCATAGAGAAACATTAAGTTGACAGCAGTTACATTTGCCAGATGCCTTCGCTAAGCAGAATAATGTCTTTGCCACTTGACCCCTTCTAACCTTTTGTATGCGGTGGAGAGTTAAATTGACAGAACAATAAACTTTCCAAAATACCCATTGTCTGGATAACGGTGATCTCTTTCTTGCGATTTTGGGATAACTATATATATATAGAGAAGATTCCCAAGCAAAAGTTAGTTATGGAGAAACTAGTTGGCAAAAAGGAGATGACAGAGAGGCGACCTCAGGCAAAATCCAGTTAGCGAGATAATTCAACTGAGAGAAGGCTTACCAGTGAGAATGTCAACTATGACACAGTGTCTTATCACAGCACCATTGCTGTTTAAATGTTAGGCACCATGAAGGTATTATTTTATCGTCTCCCTATATTTGACATTCACTCTGTCTTCCTCTAATTCCTTGTTGGGCAGATAGCAGTTGACCAAACATAACCAGCAACAACATACAAGAAAAGATAACTCTATTCTTTTTATATGATACACACACTTATCCAGGTTGAATTCCAAAAGTGGCAGGAACGCTGGGACCAGTGTATTGCTGCACAATATGACTATTTCAAAGGAGATGATATTAAAACTTAGGCAAATAAGTTATTTTTTTTACTAAACATAACTAGTCCGGGAACCTTTTGATACCGCATCGTATCTGTGAATAAATCCATTAGCTTATTCTGTAAAAAAGGTGCTATCGAAGTAGTTATTCAATCTGTTCACGAATTAAATTTCAATATTTCTGAAATGCATAAAAACAATTTTGTTTAAGTACCTAAGCAACTTTGAATATTCAGTGTTCATTTCAAGGGTCTTCTCCCTACTAACTCTAAGCATGAATATAAGTTAATCTGTGAATATTCATGCTTTTCTTTTGACTTTCCTTGCAAGGATCAGACTTCTGAATCTGTAATAACTTCTATTCTTTCTGTTATTCTTTTATTTGCTTTTGTCATTGAACTGCGGCCATACTAGAGCACTACCTTGAAGGATTTAGTCGAACAAATCGATCCCAGTACTTATTTTTTTAAAGTTTGGTGCTTATTCTATTAAGTTCTTTTGCCGAACCGCTAGGTTACGAAGACGTAAACAAATCAAAACTGGCTGTGAAGTGGCGTGGAGACAAACGCAAAGACACGCACTTACACACGCGTGCGCGCATGCACCCCCCCACACGCACGCACACACACACACACACACACACACAACATATACATACGCTCGCGCGCGCGCACATAATACACATACGTATATACACGTACACATATTCATTCGTATGCACATACACACACGACGAGTTTCACAGTTTCTGTCAACTAAATTCGCTCATAAAGCATGTCGGACTAAAGATAGAGAAGAGGACACGACACAGTGGGACTGAACTCGAAACCACTCGGTTGCAAAATGAACTTCTTAAGTACATAAACATGCCTGCGCCTATGATAAATTGATCAGCTCTATTTGGCAGTTCTAACATTCATCCATTTTGCTCATGGGCCTGCCTTCACGAGTCTTGGAAAACCGTTTTTATCTTAGTACAACGTTACCCAGAGATCCTAAATCACTATATAGTTCACAAAAGATTGAGCATTGAACGAATGAACGGTAATGTTTGAAGAATGACACAGCTGCCCTCAGCTCAAAAACGACTAACAATCATATCATGGGAACAAGTGGTACCAGATATTTCCCATTCGGTTCGTACTCTCCTGGCTGCACTCTACAAAGACATTTCCTTAATTTTCTTCGAAGTATGTTATCCAAGACATCCTTGCCTCAGTAGCTACTACATTCTGGAAAGACAATACTTCTGAAAGGGAAGATGCGTGATTCAAAGTATGAGCTATAAACGGAGACTGTAGAATTAAGACAAGTGATAAATATGTTTTATTTCGCAAGGCTGATAGATAGGTAACTACAGTTTCGATTCATCTCGTAGCAAGCTATATAGATAAGCACGTCACTACAACTGAAATGCCAATTTGTCATTTCGGGTGTAGTTGTCAATTTATCATTTGTCAGCTAGCAAGTATGCTAATGAATTCCATATGATACCAAAACCGACATGACAGTACTCCTATTCTTGCGGAACCTGTTAATAACAGTGTAACACAATTTTTGTCCTTGGGTATTAACTGTTATGTCCTATTTACGTAACCCTAGAAAGTATGAAAAATGGCTAATATTTCCTTCAAACTTTGCTTTTGTTACATTCATTCAAACCCCAATGAATCTCCCTCAACATATAGCTATGGTGCTCCCCACTACTCCTCATAATCAGAGATGCACAAATTGCTAGCCATTAAGGGACATGCTCAAGTGGTTAAGGTCAAACAACTGACAAACAAATATGTGGTATTCAGCAAAGTATTTGCTATAACGATATTTATGTTTCAGCAACACAGCGCTGAATCTGTCTGAAACGTAATGGAAAAACATTGATGTCCAGGTGACAAAAGCAAAGTTTGAAGGGAAACGTAGTAATTTCCTTTGATTTCTAGAGAGGAGAAAATAGGAAATAACACTGACAAAAAATTCTTTAAATAAAAATTTTGTTACACCGTGTAATACTTGCAAATTTGAATCCAGACATTCTTCTCAATGTTACCGATAAACATGCAACACAACCACTAAAGACTTCAATTAAGTGATCTTGCAGGAAAGGGTAAAGAAATTCAGCTTTCTAGCTATAACGTAAAGCGCCTAAAAGACTGTGAAGAGATGCAGTGTAAAAAATCTGTTTGTTGTTTTAAACTGTTCGCACGTGTCATCCAAAGGGCTAACGAATGATCCTTTTTTATATGGTCGCTCGATTGGTTAGAAACAGCAATCAAATATCTGTCAGACCACTCTGCTATATTAAGAAAAGGAAAGATGCATAGGATACTGCGGTTTTAGATATCTTGATAGACAATACCAGAAAATGAGATAAGAAGGTCTTGGCAGGAAAATCTTTGCTCATAAGTCTGTTTAATCAAGATCGATCTGAGTCAAAGCACCAACACCAACAATAAAAATACGTTATGCAATAATTACGGCACAAAGTTTATTCACATTATTAGCTAAATTTGCATGGAAGTAAACATTAACAGACTCCAGAACAAGATTATTTTAGCATGAACATCACGAGCCCTTTAGCACTTAAACCGGCTATATCTGGCCAAAATGTTCTACTTGTTTTACGTTCAAATCAGCTAGATCTGGCCTCTCATACCTACGCTACAGTGTTATTCTAAAAATAAGCAATCACATCATCAAAATCGCAGAGCAACAAGTCAACGCACGATTAATTCAAAACAATGTGAATGATTAAGCGTTACATTTGAAAGAGTAATCTGAATGCTAACGGGTTAAGTGACAATGGCGCATCAACGCTACAAACATCTCTTTTCAGAAACAGCCTGAATGTGGTCACTCGGCTTACTAAAAGCAGCAGTCAAAATTTCTCGTAAATTACATTATACTGCCATGGAGAACACATTGAATAAAGTCTGGATGGACTATTTGAATTTTAAAACGCCCTTGCTCATAATAGTAATACCAGTTCAGTTCTGATTCTACTCAATCCGGACTGAAAAGGGGGTTAAAAAATAACTATATCAATGCTTGTCTATAAGGATTTATCTGTGATTCCGAAAGTAATTAACGATGCAAATCAGGATTGTGTGCCATAATAACATGTCACTTGGCAATATAACTTCGCCGAGGAAATCTAATACGATCGAAACATATCTGGAGTTGTCAGCATAACCCTCAAAGATCATACTCACTCATGCTTTGCAGATCTCAACAGAAACTTCTAAGTTCTCTCCCTTGTTCCTTTTGCTAAGAATTTTCATTACTCCAACCTCACTCAAAGAAAACAAACATTTCTTCTCATTGATAAAAAAATTATTTTAGGCTACCGTATTCAGTATGGTAGCCTGTACTTAATTAAAATGCGTAAAATAGACAAAAACAATTGGACTGTTATGGTTCTGACCGATGTATCTGGTGATTTACTTGTCAATGTCACATCCAGCACTTTTATTAATTGTTTCGAGGACAACACCTATGTGATCGCTCTACATGCAAGAAATCACAACCAAAGCTCTCTCTGTGCAGTCTTTAAAAAGGAAATATCGATCGTGTTGCATTATCCAGGATATACTATTTGAATTGGACTATTTCACATGCCAGGAGGGATACCGTACGATTCTAATATTTGTGATAGTGACGCACAAGTCCTCCATTTGCGTCATTAATAACCTTGGGTATCGCAAAAATCCTTATATAAAAAGATATTTTATGTTGTTGTTTAAGCACATGTTAGTCCTAATTGAGGAGACCTTTTATGATTATGGCAGAAATGTCTTTGATCGTAGGTCTGTTCACCTGGGGGTAAACAACAATAACAAGTTCAAGATCACTGATAAATAAAATGCATAGAATGAAAACAGCTTAACTGTGATCCACAAAACCACGTGGCACACTCTTTCTTGCCCTAAGGGTAAAGACAAACGTTCTTCTAGAATTGGACTCAATAACCACCAATTAATGCCTTGTCATCACTTAAACAAACATCTTGACAGGATATGTTACTTACTCTTTTACTCTTTTACTCTTTACTCTTACTCTTTCACTCTTTACTCTTACTCCTTCACTCTTTACTCTTACTCTTTTACTCTTTACTCTTTCACTCTTTACTCTTACTCTTTTACTCTTACTCTTTTACTCTTACTCTTTCACTCTTTACTCTTACTCTTTTACTCTTACTCTTTTACTCTTTACCCTTACTCTTTTACTCTTTACTCTTTTACTCTTTTACTCTTACTCTTTCACTCTTTACTCTTACTCTTTTACTCTTTACTCTTACTCTCTTACTCTTTTACTCTTTACTCTTACTCTTTTACTCTTTACTCTTTTACTCTTTACTCTTACTCTTTTACTCTTTACTCTTTTACTCTTACTCTTTCACTCTTTACTCTTACTCTTTTACTCTTACTCTTTCACTCTTTACTCTTACTCCTTCACTCTTTACTCTTACTCTTTTACTCTTTACTCTTTTACTCTTTACTCTTACTCTTTTACTCTTTACTCTTACTCTTTTACTCTTACTCTTTCACTCTTTACTCTTACTCTTTTACTCTTTACTCTTACTCTTTTACTTTTACTCTTTCACTCTTTCACTTACTCTTTCACTCTTTACTCTTACTCTTTTACTCTTTACTCTTTTACTCTTACTCTTTCACTCTTTACTCTTACTCTTTTACTCTTTACTCTTACTCTTTTACTCTTACTCTTTCACTCTTTACTCTTACTCCTTTACTCTTTACTCTTACTCTTTTACTCTTACTCTTTCACTCTTTACTCTTACTCTTTTACTCTTACTCTTTCACTCTTTACTCTTATTCTTTTACTCTTTACTCTTACTCTTTTACTCTTACTCTTTCACTCTTTACTCTTACTCTTTTACTCTTTACTCTTACTCTTTTACTCTTTACTCTTACTCTTTTACTCTTACTCTTTTACTCTTTACTCTTACTCTTTTACTCTTTACTCTTTTACTCTTTACTCTTACTCTTTTACTCTTTACTCTTACTCTTTTACTCTTTACTCTTACTCTTTTACTCTTTACTCTTACTCTTTTACTCTTTTACTGTGGCCATACTGGAGCACCGCCTTTAGTCGAGCAAATCGACCCCAGGACTTATTCTTTAGAAGCCTGGTACTTATTCTATCAGTCTCTTTTGCCGAACCGCTAAGTTACGGGGACATAAACACACCAGCATCGGTTGTCAAGCGATGTTGGGGGCACAAACACATACACACAAACACACACACACACACACACACACATATATATATATATACATATATACATATATACGACGGGCTTCTTTCAGTTTCCGTCTACCAAATCCACTCACAAGGCTTTGGTCGCCCGAGGCTATAGTAGAAGACACTTGCCCAAGGTGCCACGCAGTGGGAATGAACCCGGAACCATGTGGTTGGTAAGCAAGCTACTTACCACACAGCTACTCCTGATGTTAATTCGTTATTTGCATACTTTAACTTGTCGACACAACTACTAATTATTGTTTCGCTCCAAGTAGCTCTGAACGAGCAAACCCATGACCAAAAGCGTTTCAGCAAAATGTGTTAAGATGTATATTATTCAATAACCCCCTCCCCCACTCCGCACACACACATCACTTTGTTTGTTTGTTTGTTAAGAAGAATAGGACGTGATTTGAGAGAAATGTTGTTTCTGATTTAGGCACGAGAACAGCAATTTTGGAGCAGTTAGCTGAGATTATAGACCACAATATTTGACTAGTACTTTATTTCATCGACCTTAAAAAGGATGAAAAGCTAAGTTGACGTTGGTAGGATTTGAACTCAGAAAGTAAAGAGCTGGAACAAATACTGGAAGGCAAATTTTTCGAAGGTCTAACAGTTCTGCCAGCTTCGCTAACCTTGAAGAAAGATACATAGTTGTGATTTCTAGTAAGAGCTAAGAAAACTGTGTAGAGCAGGGGTTTTCAAACTGTGGTCCGTGGACCACAGGGGGTCCGCAAGGACAAGACGGGGGGTCCGTGGACAGCAAATACTTTTTATGGGCAATTTGATTTTATATATGTTTTTTAATCGAAATCTTTTAATTGACAATAAACTTATTTGTTAAATACTGTTAAATAAATAAATGTAGAAATATATGCTATTTTAAGCAAATATTTATGTATAAATTTCATAAGCGTTTATAAGAGGGTCCCTAAGGTAAAGCCTGAAATATAAAGGGGTCAGCAAGTCAAAAAGTTTGAAAACCCCTGGTATAGAGGCTCCTCTGTTGGCGTTAGAAGTAGGAGTTGTTTCCCTTTGCTGGGCGGAGTGTGAGAAAACGTGGAAGGCGGAGCTTCGTATGGAATAGTAGTCTCACTCTTTCTCAGAGCTGCTTGTTTTTGTTTTGTTTTGTTTTGTTTTGTTTTTATTTGTGAAGTAACTGAAAAAGAAATAAATACGGTAGAACATGCTAATAAGCATATACAGATAAAACTTAATCAAATGAATATCTAGATATTGGAGAAAGTGGTAAATAGGAAAAGAAAAACTATACATGGTAAACAGTATTTACATCGTTTAGAACAAATGCACCGGCTATAAAAGTGTTGTAGTAACACGAGCTTTTTCTGTACACATCGGTGATGTAACAGGATTAGAAGTGAATAGAGAAAGAAAACAGAATATCACATCGAAAGCTTGGTGGTAAGTCAATGCCTTATTCTTAACCTTCACGCCACACTATTTTCTGTGTATATTATTTTATATTAGTTTTTCGCCTTATTTCCTACAGCTCGGTGAGATATTCAGCTGTTTCGTAATATGTCCAGAAGAGAAAGAGAGAGGGAGGGAAAGAGAGAACTTAAACCGGCTGTTGTGTAGATTGTGTAAGAAGGAAACTAAAATTGTAACCTTCATACCACCGCAACTTAAAACTTTAAACTCACTTTCTCAGCACAACACACGTTCTGTCTCACTCTCTCTCTCTCTCTCTCTCTCTCTCTCTCTCTCTCTCTCTCTCTCTCTCTCTCTCTCTCTCTCTCTCTCTTATTATTATCAGCACTTCATGTTATATTAGTAAATTTTTAAAACCCTGTCTTGTCCACCTTCCCGGACTTGAATCCTTGCCTCTCACCGATCAAATAGATCTCCATTATTAACTTACACTTTTCTTTATTATGTAATTACCTCGTTGACTTTTGTTTATCTTATTTGTATTTCCACCATTCTCGTTCTATTCTACATTCTCTTTATGAATGGTGTGCTTTTCATTTAGACTGACCACATATTATTTATGTGCTTGAGTGCATCCCTGCATGCTGAGTTTATAAGTGTATTTGAAAACGTCGTATATGTGTATGATCATTACACGCATATTTTTCAGAGAAAGTAGGCGACATATGTCTTTCGCACAAAGAAAACGTAGCAATGTTATTGTTTATAACACGTTGTTAACTAACAACCGCTTCGAGGTTTATATACACTTTCACTCACGTATACTACTTACACGCGTCCTCGCACACTTATGCACTAAACAAATGTGTAAGAAAAGGCTTTTGGTTATAGGTCTGCTTGAACAGAGCTGACTTGAGGCTAAACAACAACAAAAGCATGTGTGTATTATTTCTGAATTGTGCCGATAATTTTTGTGTCGTGTTTGTCTTCGTTTATTATTAAGCTCAATAGCATTCAGTCTTCGATCCCAACACCTGATACGTATACTCGGCGATCCTACGGGAAAGCCTTTACACGACCGTTTGGCCTGCTAGAAATAGCAACCAAATTTCCCATAAAATCACATGCTATTATCTTAAAACACACACACACACACACGCACACGCACACACACACACAATACAATACAATAAATAATACCTTTCTAGATATACTATTTTAAAGAAAGCAACAATATCAAAGAGGAGCACGACTGAAATGCATTTGATCGTAGATCTGATTAGTGAAAAGTGCTCTGTAGCTAAAGAACAACTGTGTACGTGCATGCGTGCGTGTGTGTGTATGTTTTGTATGTATGCAGGTATAGTTATATGAATGCACATATGCACACATGTAACTATTCCCTTCGTTAGAATTTATTATTTTGACTGACTGCCTGCTCAGGAGCAATGATATAGGGGGGAAATGGGTGGAGGAGTCTTTGTTACGTTGTCCTGCAATAACTCCAGATATGATCGCATTATATGTGAGTCAAGTAATTCACTATTTTTCGATAAATTCAAGTCATTCTTTTGTGTGCGTGTATATATTTATATGGGTACTTAAGATCGCATAATGCCATATGGGAGTCCTCTGCTTGGTCGCTCAACCTGCAGAAATAACAGTCAGATCTACTTTAACTCACTGGTTACCGAACAAGGAAGTATCCTAAAAAGAAAGGATAGTCATAGCTAGATGACCTTTGATACTAGGTCAGCTTGCATGTTAGCTACACACACACACACACACACACACACACACACACACACACATGTATATATGATATTTATCTATTTATCTGTGTGTGTGTGTGTGTGATTTAACAATGAGTCTTGAGAGACAGTTGTGTCATGGGTTTGCCAGGGTCGACTCAAGGTACCGGCAACTCGGGGCAATCGCCCGGGGCGCCATGTACTAGAGGGCGGCTAGAAGGTGGTGACAAAGACAAGGAAATTTCCACGACCGACAGCTTGTACACGCCGAAATTCAGCTTGCCCGGGACGCCAGAAACCCTAGGGCCAGCCTTGGGGTTTGCACGTGTCGTCACGGTCACAGTCCATATCAATTCTTATTCGGAATTTCCGCTTTGCGAGATGAGTCAGTGGTTAATCCCCGCTCTACATTTGGCTCGATTTATACTTCTCGATGCCCTTACTATCACCAACTACATTACCGATTGTATTGGACGCATTTTATCATTGAAACCTCACTAGAGAGGTTAAGCCCCAACGAAACTAGACTAAGTGTTCTCTCTATCCTACGTTCTCTTCGCTCGGACGCTAACCGCTTCACACATTGTACTAAATGCATTTTATTGTAGCACCAGCTCTAGTGAGGTTGAAACCAGCAAAACTCCTTACTACTCTACGTCAGGGGTTTTCAAACTGTGGTCCGCAAGGACAAGACAGGGGGTCCGTAGACAGCAAATACTTTTTATGGGCAATTTGATTTTATATATGTTTTTTAATCGAAATCTTTTAATTGACAATAAACCTATTTGTTAAATACTGTTAAATAAATAAATGTAAAAATATATGTTATTTTAAGCAAATATTTATGTATAAATTTCATAAGCATTTATAAGGGGGTCCCTAAGGTAAAGCCTGAAATATAAAGGGGTCCGCAAGTCATAGAGTTTGAAAACCCCTGCTCTACGTTGTCCCTGTTCAGGGTACAGTGACTGATAAAGTGAGTCGGTGAAAAGGTGATTGCAAACGAAAAACTAAGGTAAGGAAGAGTAAGATATGATGGGGAAACAGAGTTCGTGTGGTTACGGTGTAGAAAAGGAAGGAGAATTGGGCGACTTACTACTTGGAATAATGGAATAGAAATATTAGTGGAAGGATGTAATGGAGGAAAGACTACAAATGGTGAGAGTAATAAGAGGGAGAAAGAAAGAAAGAAAGAATGAATGAAAAAGAAAATCGATGTGATGCTCCAGCATGACCGCAGCCACTTGGCTGAAACGCATAAATAAATAAATAAATAAATTGACAACTAAATGCTTGGTGGTAAGAGTGTGTAATTGTTGTCAACGGCAAGTGATCTGGTGAAGAGTAGCTAGCAGCACTGGAGGGTAATGTTAATGGGTAGGACAGAGTGTGAGTGATGACAGTCATGGGAAGAGCGAGATGAATGCTAATAAAGGGTAAAAACTAAGCGTGTGTGAGTGTGTGTGTAAGACAAAGAGAGAGAGAGAGAGAGAGGGAGGAGAGGGGAGGGAGAGAGGGACTTATAGTACAGGAGGCGGCATGGAAGGTGTATCGTATGTCAATAGAATTGATGCAATTGCTCGTTACTCGGGCATCGTGACGGGAGAAAGAGAGGGTTGGATAAATGGGGGTAGTGGTGGTGATGGTGAGGAATTGAGTACAGAGAGAACTAGAATCATTCCTCATTTAATGAACGGCATTGTACGGTAAAGAGAGGGAAGGGGGAAAAACTGATCGAAAGATAAGAGGGTATCGCATAGATAAGAGAGGCAGGAGAAGGAGACATAGCAGGTCTAGAATGCGTGAAAAGACCAGACGTGGATATATGTTAAATATCGCAGTCTTCATAACGTCCCCCGTTTTAGCGTACGTTTAGCTTTGTTTGTATGAGTGATAGGATCATCTCTTTTCTGAAGAGCCGCATCCTAGCTTAGTCTTCACCGCTTCATCTCTCTTTTGTCAGCTTGAAGTGCTCGGTGCTTTTCTGTATGGTTGTTATTTTCCATATGCGTCACATGGCCTTACCAGCCCAGTCCTCTTCTGTGCATATTACATCTGATTCGTCTTGCATCCAGTTTATTACTATTATTATTATTATTATTATTATTATTATTTACTCTTCAGGCCCTAAACACTGCTGGGGTAAATATGATGGAGGGGGAAATGTCTCGCTGTAAAAGTAAACACTAGGTGATTATCTCCCTTTGACATCGGCCATCGAGCTTCGGTTGCGCCGTATTCTTGCGGTCACCAAAGAACCACGAAGGTAAACGATTGTCTTCCTTCGGCCTTGGCTATTGGCTTCCAGCTGTGGCGTCGCCTCGCAGACCCCCAAAACACCAGCAGGAATATTCTAAAATGCAAACATGGCCCAAAAATCTCCGTCCTGGAGTTCAGGATGCTCTCTGGCACGAGCGAGTCTTTCAGGATTCTCGTGCGTTCGGCTATTGCCTAACTTGCAACGTTTTGTCCCGTTGATGTAGGGGACTGGATTCTCGAGTACTTTCCATGTTATCGAGTCCTCGCTCATAAGGGATTTGGCCTTATGACATGTTCCTTGCTCATAAGGGATTTGACCTTACGGTGTATCCCAGCTGTGTTTGGGGTCTGAAGATACGCTGTAAGGCCAAACCCGTTGTGAGCGAGAAACCCAGGCTAACCTCATAAACTGGCCTTTCCCATTATAGAATATACATACATACATACATACATACATACATACATACATACATGTATTGTATGTGTTTACTTTACCTGTGAAACAAGTAACAAGTTAAACCAAATGCATAGTGTCAATTTATCGATAAATAGCCTTCATTATATTAGACACGTTGATAGATTTAAGCTTATCTAAGCATGAAACGTTAATAAAACTGAACAAATGTTGCTTTTATAACTATGTGAGGGTATTGTTATACGTGTAGTCAGATGAAAATTATTACACAAAACACACACACATACACACACACGACACACACAGACACATGCGAACGCACACGCACACAGCCGTCCTATTTGTACAGACCAGGATTAAAACTGCTTTCCAGGCGCTTTTATCATACTTTATGTAAATATTACAAAAACGTACATTATCTCGTCATTTTTGGTGTGTATTTTTTAGATTACATTTACTAATGTTTCCTTTCCTAATTGAAGTTGTCAGAGTGTGAATTATGGAGAACCTGGTTGCTATTTCAGTGTGCGCGTCCGTAGGCGTTGATTCAAAGTAAACTTGGTACTTGTTTAGCTCCAGATCAGCCATTGATCGAGCAGATCTGATGAAAGGCATTCTAGTTATAACAATCCCTTCTTTTCGATATCATTGTCCAATATATCTTCTTATGGTTGGTGTGATTTGAGGGAGATTTTGTTGCTATTTACGGTATGGTGTAATTTGTGAGCGATTTGGTGGCTATTCTCTGTCTGTCGTGCGACGTCTTTCAAGAAGCTCCCTCGTTGAACACCGGGGCCAGCCGACATACATTAATGTTGGGAGAAATATTGTTGGCTTGCGATATAACATGCAAATCAGACGATAATCTTATTCTCTTTCTTTCTTTCTTTCGCTCTTTCTTTCTTTCGCTCTTTCTTTCTTTCGCTCTTTCTTTATTACATCGTAATAATCTCCCAAAGAAGTGTTTTTTTTTTAAGAGGAGTGCGTGAGTGTGTGAGGTTTGAGTTATTTTGGTATGGTGTGATATATAGGTGATGAGCGGATGTATCGACAGTATTTCAGTAACATATAGAGATGTACTTACGTAGTTTCCATTATAAATAAAAATACACATGCGGACACATGCTAAATAAATATACAAGCAAGAACGCTCGCGAGCGCACTCGTATTTACGCGAGCTCATAAACATCTTTGCACACACAAACGTTCAAAGTACAGTAATAGTTTTTTAAAACAAACCTTAATCTAGTGGTTATTTTTCATAAATATTGAATTAAAGTTGCAATCATCCCTTGGCTTTGAATGAAAGCATATTAATTTACTAATATAATCTCATTTTGGAAGGAATATCCGTTCTAAGAAATATATTGTATTTGCCTCCATAGTTTAAGATATTTTTCACTATCACTAAATAATCATGGACTCTCCTGTGGTTAGATGACTTGGGGGTTCTGCAATTTTGATAGTGATCAAATGTTTGTGTTCACATAAGTTCACTCCCCCCATCAAATTGACATTACGTGCCACCTGTCAGATGACGAAATGATTACAGAGCCACGTGAAATGAAATGTTTTGCTCAAGAACACAACCCTATCGCGTTCTTAGAAGCACACCGAAACTGTTCACTGTGGACATTCACGGAAGAAAAAAAAAAGAGAGACAGTCTCTATCGACAGAATAAAAGAAGCTTTTCCCGAAACATTTATGCCACTTGCTGACACACCCATCATTCCACAAACACTCCCACCCCCACCACCACAAGCACCACATCCACTCACCAAAACACCAACTACACAAACACATTCTTCACCTTACAGAACACGTTCTGGCAAATCGGTTCATTGACCGAAGAAATTGTCTCGGACTATTTACATTTCTTAACTTTGCCTCGCCAGTGACTGTTCTGGAGAATAGATTTATGCCGCTAGAGACACTGCATTCACATTTTCTCTTTTCTGTATCATTGTACATATATGCTTTGTTCTATTTGACTGCACACCTTTCTTTGCTGAACGTTTTTCCTTGTATTGTATTTTTTCAATTGTTCATACAACTGTTTTGCCATGGTTCATTCTTCTGTGCTCTCCTAGTACACTCTGCCTACCCTACTATTAATCGATCACTTCCGGTCTAAGAGGGAGCCTCTGTAGGCGCATTACCCTCTAGACCCTCTTAGCGGGTAAACAAGCTGACCATACAACATTAAGTTTCAGACAGACACGTGACTTCATCTCTTCCTCTTTTCCGCATGGACACGCAAGCTATGAGGACGCAACTTGACTGGCTCTTTCTTATGCCACAGGCCAGCTTGCAGAGAGGAGCATAGCACAGAAGACCATGGCCTTTACACACCTACCATTCTATTTATCATTCCATTGTGTATATACGTGTGGCCACAGTAAACGTGTTTAAGTTACAACCTTGCTTATGTATGATCTTCATCTGGGTTTACTACCAGCGTGATTACAGCCTTCTGAGAGTCATATTAGGTGGCTCAATAACGACCTGTACCATCTAAATTAGAAACCGCACAACACAATTTCTACAAGTCCACTGCATCCAGATTTTGTAGTGTGTTCAGTAAGCTCGAAATAGTAAAGAAGGACATTTAACTTTAAATGGTTTAATGAAGTAAACTAATCTCCCTGGAGAATGCGACAGATCTAACACACCAGCCAGTTTAACAATATTACCCTGTCCTTGGGTGCCTTTAGTAGAATGCACTTTGTTGCAAACACTCGAATCTTACTCCTGATTCTGTCTTCGTACACGTTTTTCCTGCGGGTATTTTCCTGTGGTGGATTGATCAGACAGGGCATCGGCCATCTCATTCTCACCAGTCTAGAGCCAGCAGAGAACATATGCACTGTCTTTCCTTCCTTCTAAATTGAAATAAAATTCACCTTTGTTTAGTTAATATAAATAGACAGAAATGTTTTCTCCTCGCATATGTTGTTGTTTAGCTCCACGTCAGCTGTGATTATAAAAGACGTTCCATCCGTAACCATACGGTTATTTTTTTTACTAAGCATAGACTATCCTTGACTACATTATACAATGAGTCCGTTTTTTTAAAAGACTGTCGGATTTGATTTGAGACAGATTACGCCACCCGTTGGCTCGTGTGTATGTTGAATATACTTCTGAGTGACGTAATACTATTGAATATTTTTCTTCTACTTCTTTTCCCCCCTTTCAATTTTTTTCTTTTCGCTTCTTTTCTTTCTTTTATGCTTGCTATGAAGTTAGTCCGCATATATTTATAATGTGCATGTATATGTTTTTTTTCTTCTTGTGGCTGCACACTACAGATGATAATGTGTAGCCAACAGATCGTGTAGTACCTCCTCTTACTCGGTACCTCGTCCCTTCCCTTACACTGTATATGCAAGCCGTATTTACACAAAACCATAGCTGTTGTTTAGTTCTAGCTCAGCTTTCAGCAGACACTTATGATCAAAAGCATTCCAGCTTCGACCAACCCGTCTTTTTCTCAATATAGTCTAATTTAGTCTTCCTGTTAAAGTATGAATCTGGCTCCTATTATTAGTAAGCCAAGCGCATTGGCTATGTATACATTATAAGCTATTATTTTCTCAATGTTAAGTCAACTTTATAATTTCTCATAGATATTTATTCTTGCAGCAATCTAAAGCTTTTCACTGTTATTAATCTGATTTTACTCTCTCCTTTTCCCCAATAGTTTCTTTTTAACTTGTATTTCATGTTTACTGGTGAGAGAGTGTATATGAGTGCAGTGTTTGAATAATTGCTTTATACACATGCTTCATTGTCTTTCTCTGCTCTTTATCTGTTTTTTTTGTTTGTTTGTTTGTTTTTTTCTTTTTTTAATAGTATGTTCTCATACCACCACCTCAACCCCCACAAGTAACGCTTTATTACCACAATCACCCTTACACCCATCACTTCTGAAACTCCACCTCCTCTATTGCTTTAAAGTCACTGCTACCTTTACTATTAAGCTTCCGTCACCCTATCACCTATCTCATCGCCACTACTGCAATGCTAATACCAATTGTCAGGCTTACCGCCGCGGCCTATACCATCACTACCATTCTGCCTGCTCCATTAGCTTATCTCCGGACGTCACTCTTCTCAGTTGTACAAGTGATATTACAAAGTAAGTGATAAGTCAGTTTAGAAATGACACACAGCTGCTACTAGTATCTGTCAAACACTTGATATCTTTCTCTTCCTGCCGTATTACATTGTTAATTCAGACGCATATCGACCATCTATTTACATGTCCATACAACTACCATCGCGTGCCGTTGTCAATGCTTGCTAGCAACTTTCCGTTGAAAGGTAAATGGCAACCATCTCTCACGCTCGCAGTTAATAAATACACACATACAAGACTGAAGTAAAAACGACATAAGAAGAATGTTTGATTTTATTATTTATCTCCATGTTTATGTATTTATATTGTCTTTGTGGCAGTGCTCCGTGTCGAAGACGAACCTCCCACTGTTCATGCACGTTTTGGCATTTGAGCTACTTCTGACTACGTATGTTAGAATTGTGGAGAGGCATTCCGTCCGAACTGACACACAAGAAAGCTGAGTCTGTACACACGGACGGTGTTACTGTTATGCTGTCGGACTGTTCGGCACTATACTGAAAGAATATGAAGTAACAGGAGTACTCACCAACTTGGACAAACTTGTAGTCTTTTATTGTAACTCGACATCCAGAGAGAGAAGTCCATGCCGATTATGGCCTATCGCTGGGCTGAGGAACCCATATAGATGCTTGGACCTAATTCTGTCCAGAACCGCAAGTGGGTAGGCACTAGAATGAGTAGAGTGGTCAGCTTTGTCTAAGAACGTGCCGAGAAGAAGCGCTCCAGAAAAGATCGGGCAGCAGTGGCCACGCTTACAGAATCTATAATATAGCCTTGCTTCAGGCTGCATCTAAGCAGAACGCTTGCTCTTTCGTTTATTGTGGAAGGGGCATTTTCTGCTGGTCAAAATGTTCGTCTGCTGCTAACAGCTTCTACACTGCCTTCTCTACTCACCCGTTGGACGTGGCAGCAAGTCACTGATATATAAAAAAAAGGAGAGAGTTTGGGACAAAATTGGACTCTGATGCACGTCAGATTTGATGGAATATAAAACAGAAAGAGGTCCGTCGATACACAGCGATAATGTAAGGAAACTATCGATCCAAAAACGAGGCGAGTGGAGTTCACAGGCACGAGGTTTTGATAGGAGATTCGCATATCAGTCATAGCCGAAAGTTTTATTTATGTCGAGTACGACAACATTGCTTTCACCAAATTTCACCAAGGCAAGGTTCCATTGATAGTTTATAAGGGGAGAGTATGTAACCAGTAGATCTGGCTACGGAAATCAGACAGGTGGTCGTTAAGAATAAAATTAGATTTAGTGATAACAAAGAAAGTTGGTTTGTCGTGAAAACAAGCAGTTGAGGTATTTACTGATTGAAGTACGAAGGGATACTGAGAAAATACAGGAGCATCAGTTAATTATGGTTTTATTCAACGTATTCCCCCCTCAGGTTCACACATTTATCGCAGCGGTCCTTCAGTTTTCTAAGCCCTGTTAAAGAACTCGGAATGTTGAGCCTCCAGCAGGGCCTTTCGCGATTCCCTTGAAGCCAGGAACTTTTCAGCATTCTTCGTAGTTAAGAACAGTGAATGCATCAGCCTCTATGCTAGTGACGTCGGTGAGTGAAGAGTAAGATGCTTGTAAGGAATTGTATGTATTGAAGCTGTTTAGCTCCAGATCAGCCCAAATCGAGTAGACTTATGAACAAAAGATGTTCGAGCTGTTACCGTCTGATTTTATTCCTCTCGGACTACGTTATCTAGTGCTTCATTTCGTTCTAAAACAGTGAAGTATGATTTGGAGTTCAGAGAGTGACAGAGACAACAGATACTCTTAAGAGAGACGAGGAAAAGAAACATTGAGCCCAAACAACTAGAAGTCTTTGTTGCTGGTATAAGCTTAGATGGATGGATGAAAAATAGTATTTCTGTAAGCGCATATAACATCTTTCAGAAAGTTTGAATGTGGCAGATAGCCTGGTCAATAGAAACGGTTTAGAGAGACAGGGTGAAGTATTTCTGGAAGAATAAGATTTGTGGTTTGTTTCTGTTAATAGATGATAGTGGGTGAGATGAAGTTTTCACTGAAGTTCATAGATATTAGTGTAGAGGCGGGATTTGATTATGATTATGTCCGTTCAGACAAACGATTCGTAATATGTGTGTTGTTGGCACTCCGTCGCTTACGACGTCGAGGGTTCCAGTTTCACGGAACAGCCTGCTCGTGAAATTAACGTGCAAGTGGCTGAGCACTCCACAGACACGTGTACCATTAACGTAGTTCTCGGGGATATTCAGCGTGACACAGTGTGACAAGGCTGACCCTTTGAATTACAGGTACAACAGAAACAGGAAGTAAGAGTGAGAGAAAGTTGTGGTGAAAGAGTACAGCAGGGTTCGCCACCATCCCCTGCCGAAGCCTCGTGGAGCTTTAGATGTTTTCGCTCAATAAACACTCACAACGTCCGGTCTGGGAATCGATACCGCGATCCTATGACCGCGAGTCCGCTGTCCTAACCACTGGGCCATTGCACCCCCGATTCGTAATATATGTATTAGTATATATGCGTTTATATTTACACACCCACATGCGCGCGCACACTCTCGCATGCATGTTCTTACGTGTATGCAAATAAACGTGTTTATGTGTGTATGTGATACATGTTTACTCATACATTTATGTATACTATCCATAAGTGTAAATGTATTTGCGTTCGTACTCCTTCGCACGCGAGCTCTTTGTGTATCTGTATAGTTCAGATGTGTATATTTAGTTTTGAAGACTGTTTATCAGTAAACTTTACCCCGGATCTCAAGTACTTGTATTTAACTAGACAAATAGGTTACTTTCACTTTGACTAAGACAGCTGTTTACTGAAACTATTAAAAATTCCTTTATTTCTGCACGACGGTGTCATGACATGAGTTACTTAGAAAATAGATGGAATTGAAAGTAATTGAGAAATCCAACGATCTGAAGTTAAACAGCTTCAATACATACAACTGAGGTTGCTGTGCTGGATGTGAATCTTATCTAACTTAACTATTGTGTGTGTGTGTGTGTGTGTGTGTGTGTGTGTGCGTGCGTGTGTGTGCGTGCGTGTGTATCTAAATTTATTTAATTCTATTATTCTTTTAAATTTTTGACGAGCCGGCTGACCTGCTTTACATACATACATAGATGTGTGTGTGTGTGTGTGTATATATATATCGCTCTAATTTTATTCTTTTCAAGTGTTTGACGAACCGGCTGACCTGCTTTATATATGTATTGGAACAGTGGATCTCGGAGGCATATAGAACTGTAGAAAAAGTCGAAGGCTGCTTGTGGGACTGGAACCCACAACTCCTGTAGACGTGACAGGGCTTTTCTATCCAAAAAGGTTTCCCAAGCCAATATGTACATGTTATTATTAATAGCTATATGTGTTGTTGACACCGCTGGATTGAATGGTACTTCCCAGGTGTCGAAACCACAGTAACATCCGTGGGGCAGTTGATGATGGGAGTATGTTGGATCTTTGGTATGACTGTTATTGTATGCGCGGAATAGTTTTATAACACATCGATTTGATATATATATATATATATATATATACCTACCTACATACATACATACATACATACATACATACATACATACATACATGTATACGAACATATATACATACCCACACACACACACACATAGATGGATGGATGGATGGATGGATGGATGGATGGATGGATGGATGGATAGGTGGGTGGATGGACGGACGGACGGACAGATAGACAAATAGACAGACAGATAGACAAATAGATAGATAGATAGATAGATAGATAGATAGATAGATAGATAGATAGATAGATAGAAATTTGGGAATAGCATTTCATTTGGAGCAGTTTAAAAATCAGGAAATATGGCACGCCGTTTCCCAAGAAATATTCTCTGGTGACCGATACGACTGAAAACTAGGAAAGATGGTTTATGGTTCTATAATTGTTTTCTCAGATACGTTTCACGAAGGCATTTATATTTTGGTAAAGAGGACTACTATGGAATTTTATACGAGTTTTATTCGAGAAGACATTTATTGCTCTCTTTAGATAAAAGAACCGAAAGAGGTCATATGTTTGATATAAAAGGAGAGAGAGAAAGAGAGAGAGAGAGAGAGAGAGAGAGAGAGAGAGAGAGAGAGAGAGAGAGAGAGAGAGAGAGAGAGAGAGAGAGAGAGAGAGATCGGTAAATTGAATTACTTAGGGTCACGAGTAGCATGAGAGATGTGTGTTGGTTTGTAGTCTAGTCGATGGTTTATGTGTATCTGTGTGTGTGTGTGTGTGTGTGTAGTTTAACCATAAAGGTAGCAATGATTTACTAATTTGGTGTGTACTTTTTGAGATCCCTGAAATACTATAGGCATAGGAGTGGTTGCGTGGTAAGAAGCTTGCTTCACAATCACATGGTTCTGGGTTCAGAAGTTCGTGACAGAACTTTTTATGATATACTTATTATAGTCACATGGAAGGCGGTGACCTGGCAGAATCGATAGCGCGCTGGGCGAAATGCTTAACTGAATTTCGCCCGTTACTACGTTATGAGTTCAAATTCCGCCGAGGTCGACTTTGCCTTTCATCCTTTCGGGGTCGATAAATTAAGTACCAATTGAGTCGATGTAATCGACTATCCCCTCCCCTCAATTTCAGGCCTCGTACCTATAGTGCTCAACTAGTACTTATTTTATAGACCTCGAAAGGATGAAAGACAAAGTCGACCTCGGCGACATGAACTCAGAATATAAAGCCAAAAGAAATACCGCTAAGCATTTTGTCCGGTGCGGTGACGATTCTGCCAGCCCGCCGCTTAGAACTTCTCATAATCCTTTCTAGTAGAAACTCAAAGCCTGAACTTTTGGGGAGGGAGATAGTCGATAAAATTAACCTCTGTACTCAACTGGTACCTATTTCATCGACCACGAAAGGATAAAAGGCAAAGTTGAACTCAGAAGTAAAGATGGACGAAATGCTGCTAAGCATTTTGTCCGGTGTGCTAACGATTCTTCCAATTCGTCTCTTAGAATTTCTTATAATATGAAGATTAGGTTATTGTTTCGCCATCAAAGTGGTCAAACGCTTTTATCGTTTTGTTTGATTACGTTTGTGATGATATCAAAGGTACCACACTGGTAATTGTGCTCCATTGGCATTTTTTTATTTTGTTTAACCCCACATCAGCCTTCATCGGGAAGATCCATGTTCAAAGGTATTCCTGCCGTAAAAATCTCGACATACCAAACCGGCGTGCATTGTGTCCTTGAGTAAATGATTCCATTTCTCGTTGCTCCACTCTACTCAGCCAGAGATGGGTACCAACTGAATGCTGGTGAAGCCCTTTCTCTCGCTCTAGCTGTCAGATCGTCGATGTCCTGTTGGTTCATGAGTGGGAGGGCCGGGTGAGTGCCTATATCTGTCCGCGACAAGAGAGGCAACTATAACAATTACAATTACATATTACAAAGTCATACTTGCTTGCGAGTGACGGTTATGATTTATTTTAAATATATAAGACGGCAAAAAAAATAAATAAAAAATGAGCTGCTTCTAACACAAAATTTGGATTTTGTTGCGCTTGTGCAGCGCTTTTTCACATCAGCAAATAGATTTTACGCTATTCGTATATTCTAGCTAGCTGTTGCGGATTCGTTTTGGAGGTGGGTCAAGTATATGACACTGATGAACAGAAAAAAGTATGAAATATCGATATCTGTCGTTCTTTTCCATTTCCAGGGCGATTTCTTTAAGTGTTTTTTAACACTATACGTCTTTAAGGATACCTTCTCAGACGAAATACTACAGCTACAAGCGTTTAACAACACGCATACATTAAATATGTGATATTGATAATGTTTACCCATATTTATTTATTTTGGTTGATGGAGGCGGTATTTATCTCCAGTGTAAAGGATATTTTTGTGCATATCTGATGTATACAATTCCTACTTCAACTCATAACTGTTTGTGGTGACGTCCAATGATATATTCATAAAGCCATGCGCTTAAACTGAAGCAGATTTACTTTTGAATTAACGTTAATTAGCTATTGCCTTTTTACTCTTTTACTTACTTTAACCATTGGACAGCAACCATGTGGAGGTGCGTGGCTTGGTAGTTAGGGTGTGAGACTCATGACTGTAAGATTGTGGTTTCGTTTCCTGGAGCAGGTGACGCCTTATGTTCCTGAGCAGAACACTTCATTTCATGTTGCTCCAGTTCATTCAGCTGGTAAAAAAACGAGTAATCCTGTGACAGACCGGCATCCCATCCAGGTGGAGAATAGATCCGTTACGGAACCTGGGAAACCGGCCCTATGAGTCTATACGACTCAGGAAGAATCTTTAGCTTTTAACTTGGAAAGTGCGTCCATACTGAAGCACTGCCTTGTGGTGTTAGTCGAAGAGATTGATCCCAGCAGGATCTTCTTAGCAACATTATAGCTCCCCCCCAAGCAAATCAATGCACTGGGCCCTGTAGTATTTATTTACTGACAACCAGTCACAGCATAGATAGACTGGAATAGGTCCCCTAGACTTTTGGGCACCCTGGACAACTGCTCAGTGCGCCTCTTAGCAGCATTATAGGTCCCTGAGCAAATCAATGCACTGGGCCCTATAGTATTTATTTACTGACAACCAGTCACAGCATAGATAGACTGGAATAGGTCCCCTAGACTTTTGGGCACCCTGGACAACTGCTCAGTGCGCCTCTTAGCAGCATTATAGGTCCCTGAGCAAATCAATGCACTGGGCCCTATAGTATTTATTTACTGACAAGACACAGCATACATAGATTAGAATTGGGCTCCTAGGCTTATATATAGATTAGAATTGGGCCACTGGGAAACTGCTTAGTTTGCCCATGTTTTAAGGTGGCGCTAGATCTCAGTTTCTAATTTTTTTAAGCTTGATAGACTGGTATTTATTCTGTTGGCCTCGTTTACCGAACCGCTAAGCTACAATGACATAAACAAACACCAGTTCTCAAGCGTGCGTGACAAGCGCATAATTAACCATTAAGCAAAGTAAGCATGTGCTTAGAGAACCAAGGGAGTAGGGTGCATCACAGGAATAGTAAATAGTTTACGGCACAAAAGAAATCACTTTAAACTTCCTAAAATAATATTCAAAGTGGTTTATATGATCTGAAATATAATTTTGAAGTGTGTCATAGTGAGAATCTGATCTAAGTAGGAGAAAACTTTTCAAATATAAATAAAGTGGAAGTATACAACGGAAACATTATTTTCCATCTTACTGTTAGTTTTGTTTCATTTTGATTGATAAACATTTATTTTATGGTTCATTATTGTTTATATCTTGAATTACATATTTACATATATATATATATATATATATATATATATATATATATATATATATATATAATTCAAGATATAAACAATAATGAACCATAAAATAAATGTTTATCAATCAAAATGAAACAAAACTAACAGTAAGATGGAAAATAATGTTTCCGTTGTATACTTCCACTTTATTTATATTTGAAAAGTTTTCTCCTACTTAGATCAGATTCTCACTATGACACTATATATATATATATATATATATATATATATATATATATATATATATATATATATATAATTCAATATCAATATATTATAAATTAACTACCAACAAAAATAATTGGTAAGCTAACTCAAAGAATCATCACCAAAATAGCAGAAAAAACGACAGATAAATATGTTCATTTGAATATATACGTTTTTGCGTTGTAACTCCTTTATTATTATTAATATATATATATATATATATATATATATATATATATATATATATATATATATATATATATATATATATATATGAGGGTCACCAAAATCTTTTAAGTACTTAGGGCCTCTATGGGTCTTAATCTGGTCCCGTATACGATGGGTTTCCACGCAGTTTCCCTTTCTAAATTCACTCACAAGGTATTGGTCGGCCCGAGGTTATGGTGGAAACCACCGTCCCTGGTGCCGCGTAGAGGGACTGAACACAAAATCACGTGGTTGCAAAATGAACTCGTTAGCCAGACAATCATGCATGTCCTCAGTTTTTGTTAATTAATTCTCTCTTTACTCTCTTTACTTGTTTCAGTCATTTGACTGTGGCCATGCTGGAGTACCGCCTTTAGTCGAGCAAATCGACCCTAGGACTTATTCTTTGTAAGCCTAGTACTTATTCTATCGGTCTCTTTTCCCGAACCGCTAAGTTACGGGGACATAAACATACCAGCATCGGTTGTCAAGCGATGTTGGGGGAACAAACACAGACACACACAAACACATACACACATACATATATAGATATATACATATATACGATGGGCTTCTTTCAGTTTCCGTCCACCAAATCCACTCACAAGGCTTTGGTCGGCCCGAGGCTATATAGTAGAAGACACTTGCCCAAGGTGCCACGCAGTGGGACTGAACCCGGGACCATGTGGTTGGTAAGGTAGCTACTTACCACACAGCCACTCCTACGCCTATAATTGATTATATTTATTTGAGAAAGTAATTACAGTTTTACTTTCGTGTTCTTGTCGTTGTTTAGCCCCAAGTCAGTCTCACCAAAAGACCGTTCTGTTTTTTATTCAAACATTGCCTATCTAGGACCATCTTATCCAAAGTGTCCTTCAAACCTTAAAGTGTTTGAGGGAAATTTGATTGCAATGTCTAGCAGATCAAGCTACCATCACATATAAGGTTCCTCGTTAGATTATTTACTTCTGCGCATGTATGAAGTATATGCGGACTATTTACTTTCCCCATTAGTTTCACATTTCAAAACTGTGCACTTATAACTGTTATATTTTTTAAACTTTTACGTGTATTTGCTTTGATTTGCTGTTTTTCTTCACATTCTTCAGTCTGTTGATAGGAACCTTATTTTTCTGCTTTTTTAATCTTTTAATTTATCATTATTTCTTTTTTAGCTCATAAATGTGTACAAATACTCGTATAAGAGGAAATAGCGTTAGCAAAAGTAATAGACTCCTGATGTTATTTTTTAAAATTTATTTGTTGTTGTTGTTATTATTATTATTATTATTATTATTATTATTATTATTATTATGATTGCAACTATACATTTTTATTTTTACATTTAATGTAAAATTAATAAACTAATAAGAGTGAAATAATCTGAAAATACTTGAAAATTAGTTAAATTAGTTACGGCACCATTTTCTCTCGGTGAAGAAAAGCCGAAAGTCTTATTGTAAAAAAAAAAGTGATCATCTGCCAACACATGTTGCAATAAGTAGTTGCCATCAAGTGATGAATATGTGTGTGTACATACATACATACATTCACACACACACACACACACACACACACACACACACACACACACACACACACACACACACACACAGCGAGTTTCATCGTCCCAGAAAAATGGGGGCAACATAGAAAGACCAATTACGTAAAGGCGTTCTTTCTCTCTCTCTCTCTCTCTCTCTCTCTCTCTCTCTCTCTCTCTCTCTCCTCTCTCTTTCTATCTTCCCACTCTCTCTCACTCACGCTCTTTCTTTCTCTGTCCCTTTCTCCATTTCTTTAATTTATCATTTCTTTATTTTTATTTTTATTTTTATTTTTTCTATTTCCCTTCATATTCTAATTTTCTAAGGAGGTCGCTACCACAGTCTGTGGAATTGGAGACAAACAAAATTTCTCTCAACTACATTCATCTAATAATAAAGCAAGCAGTCTTTCGAGAGCAGTTTCTTGCCTGACATCATAATATTCAGCTGCTGATTGCGTGTTGATGTATGTAACGTAATACCCGAGAAGTTAACTCTGAATTGTTCTCACAGTTGTTTGGAAATCTATATTTCTTCGACAACCTCAATGGACAAGCTCAAATTAGATCTAGTACCTAAAGTGTTGTGGCGAGTTTTCTTAAATTAATATTGCATGAAGCATAACAATTACATATAATGTAACTTTTAGGTTATTCACACACATGTATGTATGTATGTATGTATGTATGTATGTATGTATGTATGTATGTATGTATGTATGTATGTATGTATGTATGTATGTATATATGTATGTAAGTATGTATGTATGTCATTATTCAGTTTTATTTCAAGATTTCTTGCCAATAGAGAAAGAGCCGGTTTTTAATCTTGACCCAAGGCTCGTTCATTGGGATTTGAACATCAACAGGGTATTTTTTGCATGTATGTGTGTATATGTGCAGTATCTGGAGTCACTGCATGTGAAGATTCGTATGCTTTGTTTTATGTATGTATTCTCATGCATATAGCTGCATGTCTAGACATGCACATTTATATTTAAATTTTAAACTGTATGTATGTATGTATGTATGTATGTATGTGGAGACGCAATGGCCCAGTGGTTAGGGCAGCGGATTCGCGGTCATAGGATTGCGGTTTCGATTCCCAGACCGGGCGTTGTGAGTGTTTATTGAGCGAAAACACCTAAAACTCCACAAGGCTCCGGCAGGGGATGGTGGCGAACCCTGCTGTACTCTTTCACCACAACTTTCTCTCACTCTTTCTTCCTGTTTCTGTTGTACCTGTAATTCAAAGGGTCATCCCTGTCACACTGTGTCATGCTGAATATCCCCGAGAACTACGTTAAGGGTACACGTGTCTGTGGAGTGCTCAGCCACTTGTACGTTAATTTCACGAGCAGGCTGTTCCGTTGATCGGATCAACTGGAACCCTCGACGTCGTAAGCGACGGAGTGCCAACAACAACAACAAATGTATGTATGTATGTATGTGTGTGTGTGTGTGTGTGTGTGTGTTTCTCTTTGAAATTTATTTAACTTCTCTTTTATACGGATTTACGTACTTGTAAATGGTCAACATGACAGCAAACCCCCCCCCCCCCCAAAAAAAAAACACGAAGGCGTCTGATCCTATCAAACAAAGCAGATGAATGTACTCTCATCAAGAAAAGCTTGAGATTATCAAGAAAATACGTGACGGTAGAAGTTTCGCTGCTGCTGTAGGTCGCGGGTTTGATGTCAGCGAATCTACCATTCTTTCTATTTATAAAGTGCGTAGTAATGATTCATCTATCACTGATTCAGTTATCGCTGTTGTTTTTTTTAACCAAACCCTCGTGATAAACGAGGAGAGATGTACAATGAAGGACACCAATAAATATAGATTCAAACGGGTATTTATAATATTGGTACAGAAACGATAAGTTTCAAAGCAGTTGTTTATTTCTCACTGATTTTTAAAGAAGTATTCACATCGGTAAAGTGTCTAACTTCTATAATTGTATATCACTTTTCTTTTCTACAATGTTTGCATGGCAGATAGGACTGTTTCACCAATCAATATTTCTTATTGAAACATATATATATATATATATATATACTAAAAATTAGGAATGTTTTCTTTATTTATCAAATGACAATCTTTCTTACGGATAGCATTCTATACTGTTTTGTAACAATGCTTTAGAGGGTAGAACCTTAATGAAATTGTTGAGCACTGCTGATCACACGTTTTATATCTTCTACAGAAATGTAGCAAACTCGGCCTTTGCAGTTGCATCTTAGAGATCCAAGGGCTTTTGTGAATCAGGTACTTTGTAGATATCTCCTGCTCTCGAATTGCAGAAACATGACCTTCAAAATGGGATGTGACGTGATGGCCACGCGTTTCTATTAATGTTAGTTTCATTGTTAAGTCTACCGAAGACATACCGAGGCAAACAGTTTTGTGGGTGTATAAAGGGGCATAACATAAACAACACCGAATTTTAAACATAAACACTCACACACGCACATACACAAGCATATATATACATACATACACACATATATCGCACACATATATGCACGACAGGTGTCTGCACAGTATCACAGTATCTGTCTTTCGAATCCCATTCATAAACTATAGTAGTTGATACGAGCCAAGATGCAGAGTAGTGGAATCGAACACGGATCCATCTAGTTGCGAAACGATTTTCTCAACGTCTCTTTCACCTCTCTCTCTCATTCTCTCTCTCTCATTTTCTCTCTCTCTCTCTCTCTCTTTCTCTCTCTGTCTCTCTCTCTGTCTCTCTCTCTCTCTCTTTCTCTCTCTGTCTCTCTCTCTGTCTCTCTCTCTCTCTCACCCCTCTCTCTCCCTCTCTCTCTCTCTTCTGAATTCTTTATCTATATTCTTTTCTACTTTAGGCACAAGGGCCGAAATTTTGGGAGAGGGGTTAAGTCGATTAGATCGACCCCAGTACGCAACTGGTACTTAATTTATCGACCCTGAAAGGATGAAAGGCAAAGTCGACCTCGGCAGGATTTGAACTCAGAACGTAAAGACAGACGAAATACCGCTAAGCGTGTCGCCCGGCGTGCTAACGTTTCTGCCAGCTCGCCGCCTTAATTCATTATTTATATTACTCTACTTCTTGGTGTCATCACGAATGTTAGTCCATTCACATCTTCATCCCAAGAATTTTACTTCCTTAGAACTTCTTTCTTTTGCTCTTCCCCTGTAGCTATTCTAATACAGTAATCACTCGCCATATCGCGGTTCACCTATCGCGCACTCAGCACATCGAAAATTTTTCTGGTTAATATATGTAAATTTATATCGCGGACACTTCACTATATCCGGGTTTCTGCGGCCAATAGGTATTTATATTTTTTAGATTTTAATTATTTCTGTGGGAGGTTTTGGAACGTGACATCCGCGCTCGTCGAGGGATTACTGTATATAGATTAGCGACTTATAAACAATTCTTTGTAATGAAGCATAAAGCATTAACCAAATTTACCTTAATACATTGTCCAGGAGCAGGATGCAACATTTAAAGTACAAAATATATCCTTGAGGGACAAGAACCAATGCAATAAAGGGTTTGGAAAAAAGAACTTGGTCTACTTACAGTTATAAATAACTAAGATTTATTTCTCCGATCTTCTAGTGATATTAATTAAATAGATAAATATTTAAAAGAAAACTCTCTGATAGCATTACTTGAACAAATTTTTTATTAGTCTAAATTTTAAAAAATAAAAATAAATAAAACCCTATTATATAAATAGGTCGCAGTTTTTTAAACATGTTTCGAGCTAATGTTGTTCAACTTATGTTTCTTTAGGGATAAAATAGTACGATAAAATGCAAAGAATTTACAAGAAATCTGATTGACGAGGAAGGCATTTTTTAGAGCAACAACGAAGTCGGTCAAGAAAACGCGTCAAAAGAAAGAATATTTTTAATGGATTCAAACTTAACTTCTTTTTTCTTTTTTTTTTTTTTTTAACACTAATTAAGCGGTTATAGTGATTATGCATGCTGATAAGCGCGTTGAATGGCAATAAGTTGTAAGACTGATTTAGCTGGATAAAGCAATAGCATATAAACATTAAACTCTACTTAATTACTGACCCAAGTTTTAATATATCTTCTCAGTTTAGCACATAGGTTTAGGTGAAAATAATACAATTACAAACTTATTAACTGCTATCTATGATTCTTTAGGAAGTTGACAACATTATAATGTTATACTAGAATGTTCATGGAAGCGAAACTAATTGATAACATTTCTACTCTGAGAATATTTCAGCCCTATACGTAATAATAAATAAATGACTAAATAAAATAAAATAAAATGAAATATGGAGTTATGATATCTTTTCTTCACATTACACTTAAACAAGGTTAATAACAATTTCAGGTTTATGTTTATAGTGGTATGGTTTCTTCTAAGAATACTGCAAGCCGATCCTAAAATCACAGTTAAAAACAACAGTGAGAGTATTTGATTCATTGCTTAATATTTATATGGCATAACGTTACTGCAATGAAAACTAATCTCAATTTCCAATGATACTTTGAAGTTTATATTTAGAATTAAATCTGTGAAACTTAAACAGATAGTCATCGTATAATGTTTTTTTTTAATGCCATAAAGATAACTGTTTTTCCAATTATAAAACGTACTTTAAAAAAAAATTGATGCACTCTTTTTGATAGGAAATTACTAAAATCTTCATTGATTTACGTATAAAGAATTGACCTATTTGACAATCCGAGCATGATTTAGGGAAAAATAAAAGAATCAACGGAAATGGTGGATTAAATAGTTTGAAAGCTTTCTTTTTTATTATTATGTAGTCGGGGTTGGTTAAGTAGTATTAATATTTGTAGGTCCTGCTTGACTGGTGAGCGCGCTGATGGTAATTGTTCTATATGAACTTTTTGGAGGATAAAACCTATAGGAGAAGAGAGAGAGAGAGAGAGAGAGAGAGAGAGAGAGAGAGAGAGAGAGAGAGAGAGAGAGAGAGAGAGAGAGAGAGAGAGATAATGAGAGAGAGAGATAATGAGAGAGAGAGAGAGAGAGAGAGAGAGAGAGAGAGAGAGAGAGAGAGAGAATCAGGAAGGCGGTTTGACTTGTTAGATATAGTTGTCAAATCTGATTTGAAACCCGCGATGTAGTCCTATATGCCCCTTAAAAACAGGTTGAGCTTTTGATTATAAATTTGTAGATCAGAGCTGACTTGGAAGTAAGTAACAGTATAGGAAAGAGGTAAATCGGAGGATAGCAGCTCAGTTGAGGAATTGTTTGGGACGTGTTTAGTCGCGGGAGTGGAGTGTGATATATCAGAAATGTTGAGAATATAAGAAGCGGGTACATCAAGTAGAATGAGTCAGAGGTATTATGGAACAATGAGGAAGAGACTGTTTGTGGTAGAGATAAAAGTGGCAGGAGACGAGGCAACGTGTCGCAGAACTTATAATGTTATATGTTAAGTTTCAATTTCCTCAAATATGGCTTCTGCCTAGTCCTGGGATACAAATTTAGTACACAGACTGTCCTCATTTAACGACCTACCTATTTAACGACCACTCGGAGTTACGAAGAACTTTACGAGCCTCATTACATATTTTACAAAATATAAAAACATAAAAACTTTAACTGTCGTATTGTGCGCTGTACGAGAACTACCGTCGTGACGGCAGCGCATCCCGAGCACCTAGCCTCACCCTCCGACACGCTCGCTCTCTCACTCTCCCGCCTGTGGTCAGCCAAGCAACACAGTGACGCTCTTTGTACCTATATTACTATTTCATCTCTTTTTTCCATTATCTCTTGCACCCCAAACTCAAGATGCCTCCAAAGAGGAAGAAGACATCTTCACCTGCAGCAGGAAGCGCCAAGAAACAACGGAGAGCTATTGACCTTGACACGAAAATGAAAATCATTACAAACTACGAAGGCGGGAAAAAGGTGAGAGCTATCGCAAACGATACGGGCCTGGCACAGTCTACCATCTCTACTATTTTGAAGGATAAAGTTAAAGTGAAAGAGGCAGCCAGAACTTCGACAGGCTTTAAAGCATGCATCACAAGACATCGGAAAGGTCTCATTCACGAGATGGAAAAGTTGCTGGCAATCTGGATTGACGATCAGGTTCAAAAAAGAATTCCGATGAGCCTTCTCACTATCCAAGCAAAGGCACGCAGTATTTTCACCACACTGAAGGAGCAATAGGAAGAAGAATCAACTGAGACATTTACGGCAAGCCATGGCTGGTTTCAACGATTTCGTTTGAGATTTAATCTGCATAATCGTAGCACCAGCGGTGAGGCAGCGAGCGCCGATGCAGAAGGAGCAGAGAAGTTCGTTCAAGATTTCGACAAAATGATCGTAGATAGTGGCTATCGTCCATAACAAATATTTCATGTGGATGAAATTGGGCTGTGGTGGAAGAAAATGCCTGAGAGAACATACATCCACAAGGAAGCAAAAACTATGCCTGGTTTTAAAGCTTTCAAGGACAGAGTAACATTGTTGTTGGGTGGAAATGCCGCTGGATTTAAACTGAAGCCTCTCCTCATTTATCGCTCACAAAATCCACGTGCACTGAAAAAAAAAAACGAACAGAAGAAGTACAAAAGAAGTTCACCGTCAAGAGATTAGCGAGTGTTTTCTCGAAGATTAATTCTGCTATGCTAGAACTTGAGGCGATGGATCCAAATTTTGAGCGATTTTCCAAGGTGGGAAGGCAGACAACTGAACTTTGCCGATGTTATCGAGAAATTTATGACGAAAAAAAGAAGATAACAAAGCACTGACGGGATTTTTCATACATTTTGATGTCAAGAATGAGTTGCTTTTGTAATCTTTATCCAAAGTAAAACAAAATTATTATGTTTGAGTTTCCTTTAAACCTTTTCACCTCTTCTATACAATCCTGAGAAAAGTTTATTAGGCATCTTATGTACTGGGCCTGGAATCACAAACATACTTACGATGTCTGAACTACAATAATACAGCATCCATATCCTAACTTTTAAGGTTTTTCTTGTGATAATCTTACTGTTACTTATTCATTTTTCAACAACTTATGTTAGTGATTCTTGGCCCTGTACTGCATATACTTTATACAGTACGGTATTCTGTTTTTATATGTACGTACAGTACACTATACCTATTAAAAAAAATACGTACCCTATGAATATTCATTTAACGACGAATTTGCTTAACGACGGGGGGCTGTTGGAACGTAACTCGGTCGTTAAATGTGGACAGTCTGTATAGTTTGTTAAACGATCAGTGTTGCTACTTAATACATATTGTAATGTTATTTAAGCTCTAATATAACATGTAACCCGCAATTAGTTAATAACTAGTTGTGCATAAATTACTCGTAAAATGAAGATATGAAATAACATTGATAAACTAGGATTGTTCAATGTATATGAAATTAGTATATTAACAAAGTAGTGACAACAGAGAGCTTCATACAATGTGATAAGGAAAAATGTTTATAAACATTTCAGACACAAAGAAGTAAACAGTCGAAACATTGTTGATGGTAGGCTCTCGAGTCTGAGAAAGACGATGCCGCTACTTCTTGCTAAACAGATGGATAGTTTAGAGCAGCGGTTCTCAACAAGGGTTCATATCGCCCTTAGGGGTCCATATCGCCCTTAGGGGTCCATATAAGAGCTTGCTGACTGTGTGGTAAGAAGCTTGCTTCCCAACCACATAGTTCGGGGTTCGGGGTTCGGGGTTCGACAGCGTAGTACCTTGGGCAAGTGTCTTCTATTATAGCCTCGGGTCGGCCAAAGCCTTGAGTGGATTTGATAGACGGAAACTGAAAGAAGCCCATCGTATACATATATATATATATTATCCGAACTATACCAAGCACGAAACCGATTCGTAAGATCGACCGTGATGGATATATAATGCTGTACACTTCGGATGATATACTGACTCTCTTGACAGATATACGAGTGCATCTTTTTCTTGACTTATGGACTTTTAGACGACTTACGCACGTATGTGTGTGTGTGGTTGTCTGTGTGTGTATGTGTGTGAGCGCGTGCGCGCGTCTTTGTGTATGTGTTTGACATCCACTACCGCTTGACAACCGGTGTTGGTGTATTTACATCCCCGTAACTCAGCGGTTCAGCCAAAGAGACCGATAAAATAAGTACTAGGCTTAAGAAAAATAAGTCCTGGGGTCGATTTGTTCGACTAAAACCCTTCCAAGGCAGTGCCTCTATATGACCGCAGTCAAATGACTGAAACAAGTAAAAGGTAATAAATAAAAGATGAAAAAACTGGTTATAATTCTACAATACACAAAATATTTAAACAGCTTTTTTGATACAATTCCTAATATTCAATCATAAAGATATAATAGGTTTTAGACATTCAATGACCATAAAGGTCTCCCCCATCCCGAGTTAAATCGGAATCAAAGGAGTCCATACGTAAAAAATGGTTGAGAACCACTTGTTTTCAGTGGTCAAATATCCGTGCTGTACATAGCTTAGCTCCTACCATCAAATCGACATTGTCTGCATAGATGCGTGGTGTGCCACGCGTTAGATGTCTAAGTGATTGCAGAGCAACGTGAAATGGAGAGTTTGACTCAAGAAAACAAGGCAACGCCCACTCCGGGAATCAAAACAACGCTCTTGCGATCGTGAGTGCAACACTCTAACTACTAACAGTTTAAACATGCCTGTGACTATACAGACTAACATATCTTGCCTGTTTACTTCTGATGATGATGAGCTGTTGTGCCTGAAATATATAAAAAAGTTATTAAACTTATTTCTTTTCACATTTACTATTTTATTTTGCTTCTCTATCACAATGCTTCGAGCAAGTTACAACCCTCTTCTTATAGCAAATCATTTCTGCTGTAGGAACAAGGCCTGAATTTTGTGGGGAGGAGACTAGTCGATTACATCGATCCCAGTGTTTCACTGGTACTTAATCTATCGACCTCGAAAGGATGAAAAGCAAAGTCGACCTCGACGGAACTTGACCTCAGAACATGAAGGCGAACTAAATATCGTTAAGAAGTTCGCCCAGTGAGCTAACGATTCTGCCAGCTCGCCGCCTTTAAAATGGGTCCAAATATAAACAGTAAAGAAAGAGAAAGAGATGACGTTTGCTTTTTTTTAATTTCTTGTTTATCTTAGTATACACCTTCACATTTAATACTATTTTCAAATGGAGAAGCTTGCAGGTGAATGATTTGCAGTACTTAGTTATGGTGTTTTATTTTCTGGGTTCAAATCCAGCAACTGTCGACTTCGTCTTTTATCCTTCCAGGGTCGATGAAATAAAAAGTACAAGTCTTGGGAGACGGGATGCTTGATAACTGTATGCAAAGTGCTACATGTGTTGCAGTGTCGAATAAGATCTATCTAGTTTGTGAGTGTTTTTTAGCAAGTTTTTGTACAATTTTATTTTTTGTTTTGTCTGTGCTGCTGCAGAGCAGCTATGAATAAGTTACTTGAAAGACTCGGAGCTGTGAGTTTTGGTTGTGAATGTGATGTGGAGGGACATGCCTAAGAAGATGGTAAACACATACGCATGCACGCGTACGCACATACTTATACATGCACACACAAACACTCACATACGCATAACCTTACAAACACTACGTATTTGGGGGGAAGAAGATACGGTGTGACCACAGAGATATCATCAAACTACATACTTACAAGTACCACCAATATACACCGCAAATGTTCAATTGTGAATTTCAGAAATTCGCTGACCCTTTATTTATTCATCTATTTGCTTTTTTGTTTTTCAGGACTTTTCATTTTATGTATTGGTGACAAAAACATGAAATGAAATACTAAGAATAACAGTAATAGCTTTGTAATAATTATTTCAAAATTTTGCCACAAGGGTAGCTTGTGGAGAGGAGTCGATTACATCGACCCCAGTGTTCAAGTGATACTAAATTTATCGACCCCGAAAGTCAAAGTCAAAGTCAACCTCGGTGGAATTTGAACTCAGAACGTAGCGACGAGTGAAATGCCCCCAAGCATTTCCTCCAGCGTGCTAACAACTCTGCCAGCTCGCCGCCTTAACAAGTCTGTAATAATTCTTTCTACAAAAGGCAAAAAGACTGAAATTTGGTGAGGTAGGGGATAAGTCGATTACATCGTCCCCAGCACTCAACTGCCACTTAATTTATCGACCTCGAAAGAATGAAAAGCAATGTCGACATAGGCGGAATTTGAAAGAGCTTTGTAATAGTAGTGACTATAGTTATGAAAAATAATAACAGTTAGAAGAACGAAGGCCGCATGACTAACATGATATTGAAAACAAAGGTAGTGGGCGAAGGAGAGAGTAAGAGATAGTATCAGTTAATATCTGCAAAGTCGATTAAACAGTCTATAAATAGATTCTGTAGAAGTTAAATTGTTGTTTTTCTTTAACATTATTGTGCAATTCAGTAACTTCAATAGTTATTAATTTGCCGTTGAGCTTTCCATTTTCTGTTTATAATTCCCCATCCTTTTGATGTCTAAAAGTATGTAATTTATATTGAGTAGTAGTCCACTTGGAATTTACAATATACGTTCTCAAACGTCAGGATCTGGTTAAGAGAAAATTGTCAAACAATATATATATGTGTATATATGTATACACACACACACACAAAATGGGACAAGAACGCAAAACATCCAGACGAGAAAAAATGACACCTGTTGTTATGTCCTGTTATTTGTATTTGTGTAACTTTCTCCGTTTTTTCCGTCCTTGTTTTCGTATACTTTCGCTTTCTTCCAAGGAATCTAATGTTCTTAGCTTAGTTTTTCCTTAGGGCTGGCCAGATTGGAGCAATCTCGAGTATAACAAGCCGAAATTGCAAAGATAATCTGGAACTCGACTGAGGAAAAAAAAACTTCGAATGACTCGTCCTTGTTTTCTTTGTATCGTCTATTTGGATGTTTTGTTGTCCCTTTTTTGTATGACTTAACTGTCTGGATGTTTTGCGTTCTTGTCCCATTTTGTATTTTATATATATATATATATATATATATATATAAAACAAGAATAATATTGACTTCGAAGTTTCGGCCTGCTCAGCTTTCATCTGACTATAGTACATTTGAGTTAATCTTGACTTTATATAATCTCTGGTAAGTTTAATTTTTCTGGAGTAGGTAGAGCTTTGTTGAATGAAAATTATGTTGTGGTAGTAAGTTCTAATACAAAGATATAGAAAATTTTTCTTGATTAAATTTGGAGTTGTGTTATCGTTCAGAATTCAGTCAAGCATGTAGAACATTGTAATCGGGTGTACTTATTTAGTGTGTCAGTTTCAAGTCTTGGATTTGATTTTTCTAGGGTTCACAAAAGAAAGTAGATAGGTGAAAAAGGTTGGTTGGTCAGCAGATATGTAACTAGGTATAGTTGTTATTGCTTTTATTTGGATGCTAATTTGAGGTTTCACCTGTCTGTTTTCGAAATATAGCAGTTGTAGTTCAGAGTTCATCCCAGCTTGTAAAACTTTGTAATTAGGTGTGTTTATTTAGGTGCGTCAGTTTAGGGTCATGGAGGAAAGGTTAGTTGGTCATTAGATTTCTTTAATTGTTGTTGGTATTATTTAGTAGATTACTCTGTTTTAGATAGGTCGAGGTTATTGTTCAGAGTTCAATCAAGCATGTAAGTGTTTGTGATTGGGTGTATTTATTTAAGTGTGTCAACTTTAGGTCATGGTGGTTTTAGCATAAAAATCTGTTTATCTCGTGCTTTAAGCTTGTGAAAAGGATGTAGGTACTCACAAAGGTTTGTTGGTCAGTAAATATCGACGAACAGATGAGAAGCACTAGCAAAACAAAGAAGCACCACGTGGAAGTACGACTTCACTGGACAACGCCGGTCGGCAGACTGATGCCTAGGGGTCGCATCAAGTGGCTTCTAGCGGTGGAAGCCTGAATTACGACGGGCTTGTCCCACAGAGAACGCTTTCGGTTAATTTTGGGTATCCCCTCGTAGATAAAGTAAATACCAGTAATATATTATCTATTCAAACCACTACACTATCTCCTCTATAAAAATCGATCTTGAGCTACTCAAAGCAAATCACTATGGTGAGTGAACTTTAATGCCACAAAGCTTTTCCAGCTGATCTTTGCATTGGGATTATTGTTCCCCTGATATCGTGCTTTGCAAAATTGTCTTCGGTTTTGTATGTAGCTCTGATTTGATATCTTAAATATTTAATTACTTGGATTGAATCCCATTATCTTTTTGTGTGTGATGATGGGGGTGGGAGCATAAAAACATCGCTATACTACTGTCTATGGTTTTCAGGAATAATGTTGCTTCATTGACTTCCAAATTTTAGTGACAATAAAGAAAATTGAAACAGAGTATCCATGTACATCTGCGATCTCTTATAAAGTATTTCCATCGTCTGGCTATGCTACTTTCGTGAGGCCGTTTAGTTTGCTGAGCTGTGGTACCCTATTTCTGAATTTCATGGAAATCCTAATAGTTTGTTTAGCTGAATACTGAGTTGAAATGTACACTAGTCTGACTGTTCGTATATAAATTTTGTGTGTGTGTGTGTGTGTGTGTGTGTGTGTGTGTGTATTTTATTATTTATTAAATGATAAAAGACTTGAATTTCAATCAATCAATACAGTTTGCTGTACGTAATCTAATATGTAAAATAGTGATGTGTGTATATTTATTTATGCATGTACGTATACATGCCAACACACCCCTTCACGTTCTCTCTCTCTCTCTCTCTCTCTCTCTCTCTCTCTCACACACACACACACACACACACACACACACCCGTCCATTTCATCTGATGTTTGATACAGTACCTATATGTATGTGTATGTGTGTGTGTATGTGTGTATGTGTGTGTGTGAGTGAGTGAGTGTGTGTGTGTGTGTGTGTGTGTGCGTGCGTGCGTGCGTGCGGCGATGCTCCCAGTGGCACAGGTAAAACATTTGTAGCATTGCTTCTCTCCAAGGTAAGGCAACAAATAAGAATTGCAGTTGCTGTACCATTGTCTGGCTTTGCTGCCACTATTCTCCCAGGAGGACGAACAGCTCGTTCTGCTTTTAAATTACCACTAAACCTTGTCAAAAATGACAGTCCAACTTGTAACATAAGCAAAGATTCAGATTCAGCAGAAGTGTTGTGCCAATACCACCTTATCATTTGGGATGAATGTCACTTAGAGGTGCAATGGAAGCCCTTGATAAGGCCTTACAGCAGTGCTTCTCAAACTATTTGACGTGGTGTAATGTACTTGAAGAAATAGTGTACTTGAAATAGTGAAGAGAGAGTCATTAAGTGAAGTTGTTGGCATAAAAATTGGTTGTGTAATTGTTGGCATAGAAAAATAGAAATCTTTTGAGAATATATTTCTTTTAAACATTATCTGCATGAAATAACAACAAACTCACAATAGTTAATGAGGGTATATCGTTAGTTATATTTTGTTTCTGATAAGAATACATATCAACTGCGCTTATTTCATTTTTTATGGCATTCCCATAAATTATTTATAAGAAATTCATTTCTCTACAAATTTTAATTATATAGGCGCAGGCATGGCTGTGTGGTTAAGAAGCATGCTTTGCAACCACATGGTTTCGGGTTCAATCCCACTGCGTCTCACCTTAGGCAAGTGTCTTTTGCTACAGCCCTGAGACAACCAATGCCTTATGAGTGAATTTGGTAGACGGAAACTGTGTGGGAGGCTGTCGTATATTTGTGCGTGTCTTTGTTTCTTTTCTGTACCGGCAGCTGATGGCTCGTGGTCTACCACGATTACCACTTTGTGTAGCACTGCTTTACAAGACATCAGAGGCAGCAATAAATCTATGGAAGGAGTTACATTAGTTTTATTAGGAGACTTCAGACAAACATTACTAGTCATTCCGAGACGAACAAGATCTCATGAAATAAAAACATGCATTAAGTCTTCACACCCATGGAATAAAGTACTGAACTTCTCCTTCAATACTAACGTGCGAGCTTTATTACATGGGGATTAATGTGCAAAACAGTTTTCGACCTGACTCCTCCAGTTAGGAAATGGGAAAGTATCATTTGATGGGAATGGTGATATCATTTTGGCTCATATTGTTATCATGATGAATTCCCCAGCTGAATTGAAGAACAGGATATTTCCAGACTTAAGTAATAATTATAATTCACATAAATGTTTGTGTGAAAGGGCAATACTTGCTCCAAAAAATGATATAGCAGCAAGGATTAACCATGAATTAATGAATAAGATTTCAACAGTCATTAAGAAGTACAAATCACTTGATTCAGTCCTTGATGAAAATAAAGCTGTCTATTACCCAACAGAATTCTTTAGTTCTCTTGAACCACCTGGAACACCTCCACGTAAACTTTTTCTGAAGGTAGGAGTCCCAATAATGCTTCTAAGAAATTTAGATCCTCCTAAATTATGCAATGGGACAAGATTGATTGTGAAGACATTATCACGCAATATGACAGAAGCTACCATCATCACTGGATGTGCCTCTGGGGAAGAGGTTTTCATTCCAAGAATTCCAATCAAACCAACAGGCACGCCATTTGAGTTCAAACGAACACAATTCCTAGAGCGACTTTGCTTTGCAATGTCTATTAATAAAGCTCAAGGTCAGTCTTTGAAATCTACTGGCTTGCTTTTCTCATGGTCAACTTTATGTTGGTTGCTCCAGGGTAGGTAGTTTGCAAGACTTATTTGTCTATACTCCAAACCAGAAAACAAAGAATGTTGGTTACCCAAAAGCTCTTACGTAATTTCCTTCAACATATGTGGTAGAATTTATCTCCTTTCATAAAAGTGGTAAATTTTGTATTTTCGATTATTATTATTATTATTATTATTATTATTATTATTATTATTATTATTATTATTATTATTATTATTATTATTATTATTATTATTTTGTATTACGAATTCAGAATTGATTTCCCAATTGAAGAATAAATTGAATTTATAATAACAAATTTCTATACAACATATTTGGCTTTTTCCTTCCAATATATAAGAAAAAATTTCATTCCTGGGCAACGCCGGGTGCCTCTGTTAGTTAACTATTAAAGTGAATGCCTTTCATCAGTGGATTTTATGCGAGTACCTCAAATATGAATACACATGCTTGATCTCTTTGGTGTTTTAAGAAGTCACTATAAAGTATCTACTTCAATACTTAGGCATCTTCTTAGTCGTCGAGTCATTTACCAAAATTTTCATTTATTATTTTTTGTAGTGGGTCCATTATTTTCCTAACAACTTGGAAATTTCATGTTTTCTTCTTTCTTTTCTGAACTCTTAGCTTTCTTTGTTTCGCTCTCTTTCTCAATTTCATTCACTTATTCCCCCTCATTACTCTCTTCTCTCTGCCATTCCCTGTTTTATTTCACATCCCTCTTTCAGTTTCTCTTCCTCTCCATTTGGGCGGTTACGGAGCTTGCGTTGAAACAAAACACGCGGCGAGGCAATTGAGATAATCAAAGTGGTTTGGAACAAAGACTGCTTGTAACGATTGTTTCGTCCATTAAATTTTAAACCGGACATCATTTTCGAGTATTCGTGTTCCAGTTTTAAAACCATCTGCTATCGCCCACGCATATCCAAGAACCACTTAATTAAAAGAGCAATGTTTTTCCTGTTTGTTTATTTTGTTAAATAGTTGATTTGTTTATTTATTTCAATACGTGATAAATCAATAAAATATTACAATGCCTGATATATATATATATATATATATATATATATATATATATATATATATATATATATATATATATATATATATATATATATATATATTTACTTCGTTATCAGAGTACTATTTCATGTACTTCTCACTCATAGACAGAGGTAAATCCCACCTTAGAAAAAAAAATCACATTATTAATACTACACTGAATTTGGGCTCCTGCGGTCCTTCATAACAATATGATTTCTTAAAACCAGTTCAGAAGGTTAAGGAACTAATATATCAAAATCTAATTAATCCCAACGAAAAATGGTTTTGAAATGTTTAAATTCAATATTTGTGGAATAAATTCGAAATCCATTGATGATTATATTGATACAAGATTTTATAAATATATCTTTATTACATAAATGCATAGATAAAAATTATAATATTTGTTGGTTATATCATTTTATTGATGGAATACTGCTGATTAGAAATTTGCAGCTGTCAAATCAACATCTGGTTTTGGTGTTAAACTCTTTAGCATTCAGATTACTCTGTTAACTGTAATACTTAGTTATTTACATTGTTTTGAATTAATCATGCATTAATTATATCGTAGCTTCGAGATTTCGATGATGAGATTCTTTTATCTTTTACTTGTTTCAGTCATTAGACTGCGGCCATTCTGGGGCACAGCCTTGAAGAGTTTTTAGTCGAATGAATCAATAACAGTACTTTTCTTTAAAGCTTGGTACTTATTCTATCGGTCTCTTTTGCCGAACCTCTAAGTTACGGGAACGTAAGCATGTCAGCGGTGGTGGGAAACAAACACAGACACAACGTGGTTGGGAAGCAAACTTCTTACCACACAGCCACGCCTACGCCTGATTGTTTATTTTTGAATGACATTGCAGTGTACGTGAGGGAAGTCAGATCTGGCTTCTTGAACATAAACAAGTAAAATATCTCGGCTGATTATGGCCAGTTTAAATGGTAAATGGTTAAATAGTCATAGGTTTTTTCCCCCATTCTATGCCCCACTCTCTTTAAACAAAAGCGGCATTGATAAAAACCAACTACTTATTTGCTAAATGATAACTGTAAAATATGGAAACAAAAATGTATGAATGAGACCACTAATCCCAATTATAATATTTTGTCTTGGTTTCCATTTGTTCATTATTATTATTATTATTATTATTATTATTATTATTATTATTATTATTATTATTATCATCATCATCATCATCATCATCATCATCATCATCATCATCATCATCATCATCATCATCAAATTAAGTAAAGTCAAGTACTGGGATCGATGTGATCGACTTACCCCTTATTATTATTATTATTATTATTATTATTATTATTATTATTATTATTATTATTATTATTATTATTATTATTATTATTATTATTATTCAGTAGTTTTATTTTTATAACGTGCTTTCACTTCACTACCGAGCGCAGCTCTGTGCGCCTTGGGTATGTGCTGTGGTTTGCTGTGGTGCTCTTATGTTTACTGTATTGAAAGTGTTTTGCGTAGAATGTGTGCAGTACCCAGTAGTGCAATTTTCTGTATGTTATATATATTTGTAAGTCCTGGTGTTTTTGTTATGTATTTGTCTGAATATTTTTTTATTATACCTAAGGCACCTACTATGATAGGAATTATTTCTGTTTTTAGATTCCACATTCGAGTTATCTCTATTTCCAGGTCTTTGTATTTTGAAAGTTTTTCCATTTCTTTTAGAGAAACGTTGTCATCTGCTGGTATTGAAACATCAATTAGAAGGCATTTTTTTCCTTCATGATCTTTGACAACTATATCTGGTCTATTTGCCTTAATTTCTCTATCTGTGTGTATTGGCATATCCCAGAGTATGGTTGCTTTCTCGTTTTCTGTGACCTTTTCTGGCGTGTGTTTATACCATCTTTTTTCTGTTGCTATTCCATAATGTTGGCATAGCTTCCAGTGTATATAGGTCCCAGCTCTGTCGTGTCTGTGAATATATTCCTTCTTAGCCAGGACTGGGCAGCCAGAGATAATATGATTTATTGTTTCTTGTCGATCTCCACATATTCTACAGTTACTTGTTATATTTCTTTTCATTATGTGTTTTTGGTAATTTCTGGTGGGGAGGCTTTGGTCTTGTGCAGCAATTAAAAATCCTTCAGTCTCTGCTTTGAGTCCTGAGCTTCTCAGCCATTGCTGGGATTTTTCTCTGTCTATTTCTTTCGCATTTAGTTTAGCCCAGTATTTACCATGTAGGGGCTTTTCTTGCCATCGTTTTATCATGGTCCGTTGCTGTTCTAGTTTTAGTTTGGATTTCATTTGTTTTATAGCTTTTGTTGTTTCTTCTTCTTCTTCTTCGTATTTGTTAGGTAGATTGATTTCTTGTTTGTATTTGTCAGCTTCCTTAAATACTGAAAACAGTTTTTTGTTTTGCTCGTGTTTTGTGGCTATTTGTATTAGTTTCCCTTGCTTCTGGAGTAGGTATTTTTGCAGTCCTATGGTGGTTATTTTATAATAGTTTTCTAGCTGTATAAGACCCCTGCCACCTTCTGTGCGTTGTATATATAGCCTTTCTATGTCAGATTTTGGGTGGTGCATCCTATATCCTGTCATTATTTTTCTTGTTTTCCTGTCTATTTTACATAGTTCGTTTAGTGTCCAGTTAAGGATGTTGTAGCTGTAGCTTATAACTGGGACAGCTAAAGTGTTGATACCCATTATCTTGTTTTTAGCATTGAGCTCTGTTTTTAGTAGTGATCTAACTCGTCTATAGTACTCTTTCTTTATTTTTTCTTTCATTTGTGTATGTTGTATCCTATCTAGTTCATTGACTCCTAAATACTTATATGGTTGGCTTTCGTCTAGTTCTCTTATTTCATTGGCTTTATCTAGTGTTATATTGCTACTTTTAACTAATTTTCCTCTTTTCAGGGTTGCTTTGGCACATTTTTCTAATCCGAATTTCATTTCTATTTCCTTGGTAAAGCCGTGTACTGTCTGTAGTAGTGTTTCTAGCTCTTTGTCGTTTTTTGCATATAATTTTAGGTCATCCACATATAGAAGGTGGCTGACTGTTTTTCCATAGCATTTGTAACCGCATCCAGTTCTATTTAGCAATTCTGTTAAAGGTGTGAGTGCCAGGCAGAACAGGAGTGGAGAGAGCGTGTCTCCCTGGAATATTCCTCTTCTAATGGGGATGGCTTTCGTTTTCACAAGTCCCTCTTTTGTTTGGAGCTGTAGCACTGTCTGCCATTTGTTCATTGAGTGCTCTATGTATTTTATGATAATTGGTGCCACCTTGTTTATGGCTAGTGTTTCCAGAATCCACGTGTGGGGAACACTGTCGAAAGCCTTTTGGTAGTCCACCCAGGCCATACTGAGGCCTTTCTTCTTTCTGCGGCTGTCTTCAGTTATGGCTTTATTGATCAATAATTGATCTTTACAGCCGTATGAGCCCTTGCAGCATCCCTTCTGCTCTTCTGGAAACAGGTTGTTATTTTCCAGGTGTTTACTCACTCTCTGCGATATTATTGCAGTAAAGGCTTTGTAGATCGTAGGGAGACAGGTTATAGGTCTATAGTTTTGTGGTTTCTCCGTTTCCGTGGATTTGGGGATTAAGATGGTTTTCCCTTTTGTGAGCCATTCAGGCATTGTTTCTGGATCTGCTATTATGTTGTTAAAGTTTTCTGCCAGCTTTTTATGCATTGCTGGCAGGTGTTTTAACCAGAAATTGGGGATCTTGTCGTGTCCAGGTGCTTTCCAGTTGCTTAGTCTTTGCAGTGTCTGGGTGACCTCTTCAGTTGTTATAGGGGCCCAGAGTTGCTCAGGTGCTAAGTTCGTTGTTTTAATGGTCCTTTTTGGGGGTTGTTGCTTCACCGACCATATTTGTTTCCAGAATTTCTCTAGTTCTTCTGCTGTTGGTGCTGAAGTAATGTCTATTTTATTTTTACCCAGTTCTTGGTAGAGTTTTTTGGGGTTGGATTTGAACTGTTTGTTTTGTTCAAAGAAACGTTGGCGTTTCTCATACCGGCGGATCCTCTGTGCTTTGGCAAGGATGTCTTGCTTTAGTTTTTCTTTTGCCTCAGGTAAGTCTTTTTCTGTAATGCTGTATTTGTACAGTATTTTTGTTTTCTTCTTGTTACTTAGTAGTGTTGATTGTTTACTAATTTCGTTGAGGATCGATAAATCTTTTCTCTTTTTTTTAATTTTGTTCTGGATGTTATTTATCCACAAGGTCTCTTTGGGTGGTAGAACTCCTGTTCGGATGGGTTTGAGTGAGTATCCTGCTTCTTTTGTGGCTGCAGTGGCTGCCGCATATATCATGTCATTTAGCTCAGTGATATTGCCTGTTGTTTCTGTGGTTGTTAGTTCCGTGACGGCCAGGTTTATGCTATTTATTATTGATGTTGTTTTATTGTCTATTTTGATTTTTGGGAGATATAATCTGTGGTCCATTCTAAGATCTGTGGTTTTCAGTTCTTCGGTTATTTTCATTTTCATAGTATCGTAATTATTAGGTTTCCCTTCGTTATTATTATTATTATTATTATTATTATTATTATTATTATTATTATTATTATTATTATTATTATTATTATTATTATTATTATTATTATTATTATTATTATTATTATTATTATTATTATTATTATTAATAAGACAGTGAGCTGGCAGAATCGTTAGCACACCAAGCGAGATACTTAGTAGTATTTCGTTCGTTTTTACGTTCTGAGTTCAAATTCCACCGAAGTCGACTTTGCCTTTCATCCTTTCGGGGTCGATAAATTTAATATCAGTTGAGTACTGGGGTCGATGTAATCGACTTAACCCCTCTCCCAAAATTTCAGGCCATGTGCCATTAGTAGAAAGGATCATTATTATTATTACGATTATTTATTTATTATAAGTCTATTGTTCATTGTATGACTGTTAGTGGCTTAACTTCCCGGTTAAAGTTTTTATTGTCCTTAAGTGTTTGCAAATGAAAATGTTTTTGCTTTAATGATATAAGTAACCAGTTCCGGGTTGAATGGTGAAATGTGATAAAGTATTGTACTCCTATCCAGAAATATGAGCAGGACAACAAAACTTGTGATTTTAAAACATTGATAAATTTTGTCAAAATATTTTCTTTTATTGAAAAAAATAGTTAATAAGAGGGGTGCTGAAAAGTTCCTGGCTTTAGGTAAAAGAAAATACAGGAGGATCAGTTAATTATGATTTTATTCAACATATTCCTCTGTCAGTTTCACACGCTTATTGCAGCGGACCTTCAGTTTTTCTAAGCCCTGTAAAAGAACTCGGAGGCTGAGCCTCTAGCTATGCCTTTCGCGATACCCATACAGCTAAGATTTATATTGGAATATCTGTGACCTCTTGATGCAGAGTAGAAGCGACTCGACCTAGATAGACACTCTGATCCACGAGCTATGCAAACTATCAAGAACGTTACTCCAGAGATACTTCAGAGTATCCCTATTTTGTCCACGTATATTCACGATCGTATTGCTTTGGTCATTACCCAACATTCATAATTATAGGTGGGGATAAGCACGAAAAATTTGTGGTAAATTCTGTGGTAATATTTCTAGATGTGAAAGGCGGTGAGCGAGCATAATCGTTAGCACGCCGAGCAAAATGCTTTGCAGCATTCCGTCCATCTTTACGTTCTGAGTTCAAATTCTACTGAGGTCGACTTTGCCTTTCATCCCTCCGGCATTGAAAGGATCATACCTTCAGCACTATGGATATACGATTAGAATCTTGCAAGAAACAATCGCAAGACGGATTCGTCAAGTCGAGCCAACTGGCAAGAGATCTAAGGGTGGACCAAGAACGAAATGTTTGGATAATATCCATAGTCTCAGTTGAACACACTTGAGAATCCAACCGCAAGGTATAATGATAGTTGCCACTGATAGGAACCTATGGAGGAGATGCCCGAGGACTGTATACCCACAACCTTTCCAAGAGTTATGGGTGAAAAAGATGGATAGAGGAATGGATGGAAGTCAATGGTAACTCATTTAATGCAGTGAGCATCAAAAAGTCAATTAGAACAAAAAAACAAAAAAAAAAAACATGCGGCGAGGAAAAACCCTCCACAATATTAGTAATTGGTTAATATTTTATTTTGATTCTTTCAGTAAATACGGGAGACAACTCCAATATGTTTCGGTCTTGTCGGACCTCATCAACAAAGTATAAACTTCACTGTATTTGAAGAAATAGTGAAAAGAGAGTCACTAAGTGAAATTGTTTGGCATAGAAAAATAGAACTCTTTTTCATCCTAAACTCTATCGTTATTGTTGTATCGGCTCTTTTAAAAACGTTTGCTTCATTCTCGTCGTTGTTGTTTGTGCCAATGATGTATACGAAGTGCGTTCAAAACGTACCCGACTTATTTTTCCCGCCAAAAGTAATGCCGCGTGAGCAAAATCTTGTGGGTGTAAGCTGATGCCACCCTTCCAGTGCATGCATGAAAATTTTCGAGCCAGTAGACTTTGTCAGTTCCCGACTTGAGTGCCTTTAGCAGAGTCCACTATGTTCCCAGCATCGAGCTACATTTCCGGTTTGCGGATATTTTCCTCTCTTCCTCTCACCAGTCTCGAAGGCCCTATTTAAGATCATAGGATTAAAAAAAGCTAGCAAAAAATATTGGCTTGCAACTGGTCGGGACGGTGAAATTTTTTTCTTACCTACTGAAGAGACGATAGCTAGAAGCCAACCAACACTATCTACACCACAGTTTCTCATGGGCAGGAGACTACGTGAGGATAGAAAAGAGTGGTGTCGACATATTGATCTGTTTATCAAGATTAAGATGTCTTTAAACTTGTTCAACTCTATGACTAAGAAAGAAAAATGATATGGATGCAAACTATTCTGCTTCACTTTAACAGAAAGCAAAAACCACGCGATGGTCATGGATGGAACGCTTTAGGTCATTGGCGAACGGGTATGTATGGGTGGCAGTTTGGGAACCGCTGGTCTGCACTACAGTCAAGAGATTTACGTCACGCAACTTGATCCATCTTGTAAATATGTACCATTGAAATGGATTACTCTCCACCGCCAACAGTTTTGAACACTTTACAACCGTCAAGTATTTTGTCGCGTTGTAGTACTGAGTTCAAATGCTCTTTCCATGAGTACGGCTTAGAGAACATCAGGTGATATGAGGCTGATTACTTTTTCTACATAAAGTTAAATTTGTTTAATCTTGGATCAGTTTTGATCGAATAGACCTATAATCAGAGCCGTTCCAACCGTGATTCAGTCTTATTGTAAATTACTGTGTGATATCTAGGACACTGTCTGGGTTGGCTAAAAATTGAAACTTAAACTGTTTATAACTTTTTGTTATTAATTTCTATAGAAAATGAATATGATTTTCATCATCAGCAAGCAAAATTACATGAGTGTAGAAAACTTTTAAAAATTCTGACGGTGGGAAGTATTTTAAAAGATCCCACTTTCAGTGTGTCCTTTTTTTTTTTTTTAGATGTGATTTGAGGAAGATTTGGCTGTTGAATGACCACTCCTTCGATAGCTCGTGAAAACGGAGTGCTTTAGTTGTGAAGTTATAACTCAAAAATTTATGGGACTGAATCACATGGTTGTTGTTTTCCTTGTTGTTCGCCTAGTTCGGTCCGTAACAGAGCAGACTTATGACCAAAAGTGTTCCAGTCATCCTGTATTTTTTTTATCAGGACTACATTACCCAATATGCCCTTTCCTCTTCAAAACGGCAAGGTATAACCTTAGGATGATTTGATTGCTATTGATAACAGATCGACGGAATGCAAAGAGGCTCTTTTGTTGGATCGTAGTTTACTCTGTATAAAATGGTTACTCTATGAAAAACAAAAAGAAAATATAATTGGATTCATTTAAACTGCACTTAGTTATACAGATTAAATTTATAGAGCTGGTATAGTTAGTTTAATTGTATATATAAAAAAGCTTGCCTATAAAATCTTGAGTAAAGAAAGACTCACTCTTGGTTGCGAAGTTCTATTTTGTCCAATATTTATACATACGAATCATCGTAAAAAAACTGTAGTTATTTACTTCCAAGATTAGAGTGTTAATAGTCATGATTTTTGTTTTTCTTGTTATTTTATGCTTCTATTAATCCTCTCAAAGAATACATTTAAACATAAGTATTTCTAGTACAAAATTACACAATCACTAAAACCGCAATGGTCTTTTAATGCTTTCTTTCCTTTTCGTTTTTCTTTTTTTTTTTTTTTGCATTGAAGTATTTAAAGAATTTGTTCGCCTCAGTTTCGCCAGTAAAATTGTTTTCATGTGCTGCAAGTATTAAATTTAGTTTTCAAAACATATGACCCCCGATAAGGAGTCTGATCGTAAGATAAATTATGCTCTCCGTACAGCTAAACTGTATAAAGTACTGAGAGATATGTGATAATATATGTTGACGTTATCAGCTAAGGCGGGGGTGACGAAGCAGACGGTGAAAAGGCGAGCTATATTTTCTTTTTCTTTTTTTCTTTATCTGGTTCGTTGTTACACGCTCTTAAGTTCAAACTTCTTTATTTTATTTATATTTGGAGGGAGAGAGGGTAGATTCAAGAAAATAGGTACCAGTTATATACTAAAAATAGTAAGCAACATGCAATAGAGAAATACTTTAGAGGAGCGGAGTCCACAACTTGCTTTGCTTGTGGTAATTACTTTGTATACGCTATTATTGTGTGGAGGCGCAATGGCCCAGTGGTTAGGGGCAGCGGACTCGCGGTCATAGGATTGCGGTTTCGATTCCCAGACCGGGCGTTGTGAGTGTTTATTGAACGAAAACACCTAATGCTCCACGATGCTCCGGCAGGGGATGGTGGCGAACCCTGCTGTACTCTTTCACCACAACGTACTCTTACTTCCTGTTTCTGTTGTGCCTGTAATTCAAAGGGTTAGCCTTGTCACACTGTGTCACGCTGAATATCCCCGAGAACTACGTTAAGGGTGCACGTGTCTGTGGAGTGCTCAGCCACTTGCACGTTAATTTCACGAGCAGGCTGTTTCATTGGTCGGATCAACTGGAAGCGACGGAGTACCAACAACAACGCTATAACTGTCATTGACAAAAATTATATAGATGCAACAACTTGTATTTTCTCTTCCAATGAAGAAAATAACAAAGCTCATAATCTAATTAATGCTGTACAAACACTCAAGTCAAAAATTCAAATGAGATTGGTTTTTATTTCATTATTGAGTAAAATAGTTTCTCCTCTCTTTGTATATATTTGTGAGATTTTCATCCATTATATCCATACCAGAGGATGCGACGTCAAGTTAAGCAAGGTAGGCACTGCCTACCCACGTTTAACACTATAACTATTAATCATTACAAGTTAATGTCTTTCTTCCTTATAAAAAAAATGTTAATTTTCCATGTATAATTCCGTAAATGGCTATTGCTACACACACACAAATGCATGACTTTTGCTCCAAAATGCATTTTATATTGTATCATTAACGTGAAAATAATTTTCTGCTCATACAATTTGTCAAAAATCGCACAACCTACATCTGCAACGCAGTGGGAATGAACCCGGAACCATGTGGTTGGTAAGCAAGCTACTTACCACACAGCCACCCTCTTTAAGTTTTGAATCTAAATTCCACAGAAGTTGATTTTTTTTTACTTACACTCTTCCGAGGTCAAATATCAGCATAAAACTAGAGTCAATTAAACTGATTATACTTTTTCCGCACAAAATATTTGACCTAAGTTAGAAATTGTTATTATGGCTGAAGAAGTACAGTAACTGGGAGGAATGAATATATTATTCTTGACGTCCGAACTGTAACGTCATATTCCATTGAAAGTAATGCATTGTATTTATGCAAAACGCTCATCTCTACTTACTGAAGTATTTTATGCCTAATTTATAAAATACTAGCAGAGGCACCCGGCGTTGCTCGGGAATGAAATTGTTGCTTATATACTTGAAGAAAAAAAGGCAAAATATGCTGTATAGAAATTTGAGGACATTCTGTAGATGGACTCTCAGATGAATGATGGCTGGGCGCCTCTCGTGAATGGGGAAAATTGAAGATGTGCCAAAAAGCCTCATTGGTACTTGGAAACTTTTACGAAAATTAAAATGGGGATTAAATGAAAAAAATGATTTACGTGAATATCCTCACAAGAGTAATTGAAATAAATGGCGATTGTGGAACCCCCGACCCACGCGCGCGCGCGCATACACACGTGTGTCTTTGTAAATATGTTTGTATACATTTATGTATGTGTGTGTTTGTAAGAGACAGAGTGTGAGTGAGAGAGAGGTTTGTTGTCATGTATACGTACATGCATAAATATACATACATCTTTGGATGTATGCATATGACAACACAGCCCTTGACTCACTCACACTCTTACAAACACGCACGCGCATACACACGTGTGTCTTTGTAAATATGTTTGTATACATTTATGTATGTGTGTGTTTGTAAGAGACAGAGTGTGAGTGAGTGAAGGGGTGTGTGTGTGCGTGTGTATGTGTGTGAGACAGAGTGAGAGAGCGGTGTGTATGTAGTATTTACTCTCTCTCTCTCTCTCTCTCTCTCATACACACGAACACACACACTCACACACAAAATAGAGAGTGAAGCTTTTTTGCCGTTGTTACGTCAATACCGGAAGTTGACATTGAGGAACCTTTTTAAAGAAGTGAATCTTAAATATAAAGCAGTATTTTTTATTTTTAATTAAAAAAATCAAATGAAGAGCCTAAGATTTATCCGAGGTCAAATTATTCACGCATCACAAGTATGGAAGCATTTGGTGAAGTCGATTTCACGTGAAAAGCGATTACACACACATCTCTGTATTATATATAGTATAGATTATTATGTGTGGCGCCGTCCTACGGAACTAGACAGTGGGTCGTTCCGTTTGTTTAAAGTTACATGTCTACTTAACCAACTGATAATTAATTGAAGAGTCACAGCTTGGTAACAAACCCAATTTCACGATACAGTGTCCATTCCCAATTGGAACAGTTTTATTTACGTTGTTAACGTTTTTTTTGTTTTGTTTTTTTTGTGAAAGACACGGGCGTCAGAATTCCGTAAGATGATTATTATATCTCTTGAAATACCTCAAAGTAGAGTAGTAGTTGCTTCTGTAAGAAGTTCTAGTCCAGTGTCAAATGTTTAAGAGATTCAAATAGCAAACGATGATAACTTAGCTAAAAACCCTCTCTGTCTCTCTCTTTCCCTCTACCTCTCTCTCTCTCTCTCTCTCTCTCTTTCTCTCTCCCCACACTCTCTCTCTCTCACTCGGTTCTACAACGGGTCTAAGAGGATATTCTTTTCTTTGTTCGAAATTTCCATTGCTATTTCTGGTCTGTATACCATCTGGAAAGGAAGAGTTAATAACATTTTCAGGAGATTAAGCTTGATATATATATATATTGCTGGACGCTATTGAGAAAATATGAATTTGTATAACTTTATAGACGACTACATAGCAACGGTAGCTTTACGTAAGAGGCGTAAGTCATTAACATACCGTAACAATAATACAGACATAGACTTAACAATCTGCAACAGTAACAAAAATTACGTACGTAACTTCTCACGTATGTATAGGTTAAATGTATTGGTGGTGGTGGTATTGAGCACACATGCGCGCGCACACACACATAAAAACACTCCTATTTTTACACACTGTTGTGATATTAGAAAAAGTTTGTTAGGCCTTATAAAACCTAAATAAAGTAACATCAGTAAAAGAACAAGGAGCAGACCATAACATTCAGATTTCATTTATTTTGCTTGTGATAAAAAGTTAAGTTACTTTACTTGAAGTGGTCGGCGAGTGTCTCAGGGCTCTCAACTTGAAAATAGTTAGAAGCTAGTGTTTGTAATGGTTTCTCTGTAATATTTTTAATTATCCTCATGAATACAGCTGTAGTGGTTTTGTATAGGACTAGATGAAGGATTTTGAAGATATTCGCCATTTAATTGATAGTAACAACAACAGCATTAAACTTAATTGTTAATTACATCCTGACAAGTGGGGAGGATGAAGTTCTTGTATAGATGTCTATTTACCCCCTATTCTGGTATCTAAAATAAAAACTTTGCTCGCTTATTCAAGTGTTATACTTTCGTGACCAAGAAACTGAATGAAATCTTTCCTTGAAATCAGAATGTTGACCTACCTTATGTTTCTCATAAGAGTCATCTTAATGGGCCAATAATTCTGTTTTTAATGTTGCCGCCTACTTCAACTGGCGCCTGAAACAATGTTTCAATAAATATATACATAAATACTATTATTCGTCTACAAACAATGATCTCTATTTTCCAGTTTGAGAGAAACAGACGAGTTATTGTGAATAATTTTATATTGAATCCGGATGAATGAGATTTGTAAAGGAACTAACATAATTTTGAGTTACATTAGATGGACATTCAAAACTCCTTGTCAAGTAAAACCAATCAGGAAAGAGATCGAATTTATAGGATTGAGAGGAGATGTTGTTTCAGCGATATCATTAACATTAATGTAACGTCTGGATGAATAAATTGTTTCTGAAGAGATAGTCAGAAACTTAACAATAATAATTTTTCTTACTATAGGCACAAGGCCTGAAATTTGTGGGGAGTGGGTAAGTAGATTACAATCGATCCCAATGCTCGACTGGTACTTACTTCATCAACTCCGAAAGGATGAAACGCATAGTCGACTTCGGAGGAATTTGAACTCAGAACGTAAAAACGAACTTAACGCCGCTAATCCTTTTGTGCGATACGCTAACAATTCTGCCAGTTCGCCGTGTGTGTGTGTGTGTGTGTGTGTGTGTGTGTGTGTGTGTGTGTGTGTGTGTGTGTGTGTGCGTGTGTGCGTGTGTGCACGGGCGTGCGTGCACATACACACACAGCAGTGGTCTGGTGATTTAGAGAACTGAGAAGATCGATTTCCACCCAAATCCCTACGAATAAATCGATAAATAAATAGATAAATAAATGAAAAGTAAACTAGAAGAAATTCTAATACATTCTGTATTTTAAATTATGACAAGTAATGGGTTCCGCATATTTTCATGTGAAAGACAATTGATTATAGAATGTCATTGTGCAATATGTTGGAGAATTGCCGTGGTTTCTATGTATTTGTAAATAATTAAGCGAATGTAATTACAGATGATGCATGTATTATTACAAGCATGCATATGAATTATAACTCTCAGTCTGAGTTATTCTTTTGCTGCATAAATTATCAGTGAGTCTGGTGTATTTTGTTATGATGTGGAGAGAATTGTTTTGGATGACTTGTGATGTATTGACTGGGAGTCGAGACACAATTATACATTGGACACAGCTAACATGGTGATTTAACACATCATGGATCTCATTATCCAAGAATAGAGAGGAAGATTTTGTTTAGTAATTAAAATGTAACTGGATATTTTTAACTGAGTTATATTCTCCAATCATTTAAAATTTTCAGACTTACAAAACGTAAAGAAACATTGTACAACATCGTTCGATTGGTCCATTTCCTGAAGTGTAGAATACAAGAACATCAAGAAAATTAAGGCTCTAGAACAGGGGTGTCAAACTCATTTAAGTTCACGGGCCACATATCAACCTAATTTGATCTCAAGCGGACCGGATCAGTAAAATCATGGCATATGAACCTATAAATAACAATTTCAAAATGTTCCCTTTGTTTTAGTGTTAAAAAATACATTCTGAAAATGTTCATGTTTAAAGAATAATTTTTTTTTTTTGCAAAACATTGAACAAGTAAAAGTAAGGACTGCTAAAGAGACTGAGTTATCACACTGCCATCTAAATGTATAAAATTTATAAATTTAAAAAAACACTTTGTAAAATATTTTAAAATATTTTTATTATTTTTTATCATTCATTTTCAATATGTTCCTGAAATGTGGCACCTTTTCTCCTTCACAAGTGCATCAATATCAGGCGTCAAATCCTGAGTAGCAGTCAAATTCAGGATGTCATTTAGGTGCTTATGTCCGAGCCTTGAGCGCAGCTTTGTTTTATTGATGCTCATTACAAAGAAAACTTGTTCACAAAGGTAGATAGTTCCGAACATGCTCAAAACTTTCGCAGCAAGGGCTGTCGATTTGGAGCACTTTAGCAAGAGATACTGATGAAATGTGTCCAAGCCCACCGAGGTAAGTTTATTCTTCAAATCTGAATCACACTGCAAGACAATTATTTCAAGTTGGATGTTGACGGGCAGATAAGAGGCGTTGACTGTAAATAGCGAGCGAAAAACTGTGAAGTTTGTCTCAAGTTCATCAAAAATCTGAAACTTTCGCAGCAATTCCGTGATATTGTCTTTGTACCGATTTATGTCAATATTATCTACGGTCAAAATCACATCTTTTAGACAAAAAGAAAAGGAGCAGGGTCACCACTTGACGGTTGTCTCTCCCATAAAGTTAGCTTCAACTTGAACGCACGTATGCTTTCAAAATACTGTGTGACAACTTTTTTACGGCCTTGCAGCATTTTATTCAGATTATTCAAGTGCTCTGTAATATCCACGATAAAAGCTAAATCTTGCAGCCATTCTGGTGATTGAAATTCTAACAATGGTTTGCCTTTTTTCTCCATGAACTGTTCAATTTCTTCTAGTAGATTAAAGAAACGCTTCAACACGGCATCTCGGCTAAACCACCTTACCTCGTGTGATATGGCAAACCATAGGTAACGCCTATATCGCTGAGAAGATTATCAAATTGTCGGTGATTCAGACCTCTAGTTCGGATGAAATTAGCAGTTCGGACAACTGCTTCCACGACGTGATCCATTTTGAACGACTTGTAACACAATGCCTCCTGGTACAAAATGCAGTGAAATATCCAAAAACCATGTCCACTATTTGCAGTCTGCACTTTCTCTCTGAACTGCGTCACAACACCTGTTTTTTCCCAATCATTGATGGAGCGCCATCTGTAGCCACGCTGACAGCACGGGCCCAGTCCACTCCAACCCTGTCCAGCGCTCCAGCGAGAGAGATGAAAATGTCATTTGCTGTTGTGGTGTCCATCATAGAAACCAACTCCAGGAACTCCTCAGTGACCATCAAAGTCTTGTCTACATCACGAATGAATTAAGGCCAGTTGCGCAACATCCGTAATGTTTGCGCTCTCATCATTTGCAACCGAAAATGCAATAAATTACTTGAAATTTGTGCTTCAGTTGCCTGTCCAAATCTGCAGAAATATCTGAAATCCTACCTGCCACAGTGTTTCTCGTCAGGCTAATGTTGGTAAAAACCTGTCGCTTCTCAGAGCATACAATTTGTGCAGCCTTCAGTATGTATGTTTTCACAAACTCACCCTCACAGTACGGCTTTGATGCTAATGCTATTTCTCTAGCAACAAGGTAGCTAGTTTTTACTGCCGCCTGGCTGATATCTCGGCTTTGGCTGTTGTTTCTTCAGATCCGCTATCAATTTATTTACCTTCTGTCTTCTCATTTGTTCTTGCAAGTTATTGTATTTGTCGGCATGATGAGTCTCATAGTGGCGCCAAATGTTATATTCCTTGAGCACTGAAATCTGCTGCGAAAACACCAAGCACACAGGTTTCCTATTCACCTCCACGAATAAATAGGAAACGGCCCACTTTTCTTGAAATAATCTACACTCTGTATCCACTTTTCTCCTTTTTGACAAAGACATTTTGGGTAAGATAAAACAGAGAGAAATGTTAACTTAAAAAAGGAAAACATTGTTAGTCATTGAATTAATTTCAATAAAATATATTTATTCCAATACAATATTTAAACAAATCTTTAAATAAATCAGTCATACTCAAACAATCAATGTTCATAATAATAAGTAAGTAAATATATAATTTTTACACTTTTCAAAGTCATCTTGCGGGCCGGATGAAACCCAGCAGCGGGCCGGTTCCGACCCGCAGGCCGCATGTTTGACAGCCTTGCTCTAAAAATTTAAGATACTTTGAAATGTTCTCTATCTTCTTTTCTTTCAATCATTCTTTATCCATTTTATTAGTCAGAAAATCTGTCCCGATAATGACAAAGCCAGTAGGTTGTTGCAGATGACGCATATAATATTCTAAGTGCTTAGAACTCTCTTGATAATCCTTGCTGCTCCTAAGAAACTTTCTGCGAGAGCTCTATAGAGCATTCTATTCCAATCTCCTTCAACCATTTGTCTATATCTTTGCTTACTGTTCTCAACGCACCAATTATTATAGACACGACCTTGACTATTATTGTTGTTGTTGTTGTTGCTGTTGTTGTTAGGTGGCGAGCTGGCAGAATCGCTAGCACGCCGGACGAAATGCTTACCGGTATTTCGTCTGTCTTTACGTTCTGAGTTCAAATTCCGCCGAGGTCGACTCTGCTTTTCATCCAGTTGCGTACTGGGCCAATCTAATCGAGTGGCCCCCTCCCCCAAAATTTCGGGCCTTGTGCCTAGAATAGAAAAGATTATTATTATTATTATTATTATTATACTTCAGTGAAGGCATGGATGTGTGGTTAAGAAAGTCGCTTTGCAACCATGTGGTTTCGGCTTCAATCCCACTACAGGTGGCATCTATCCACTGATTGATAGAAACTGTGTGGAAGCCCGTCGTATGTGTGTGCGTGCGTGCGTGCGTGCGTGCGTGTGTCTGTGTTTGTGTCGCTACCACTGCTTGACAAATGGTATTGGCTTGTTCACGCCTCCTGTAACTTAACAGTTCAGCAAAAAGAGTTCAATAGATTAAGTACCAAATTTAAAAGTGTCGTGGTCAATTTGTTCGACTAAAACTCTTAAAGACGATGCCCCAGCATGGCTGCAGCCCAAATAACTGAAGCGAGTGTAGCTGTGCGGTAAGAAGTTTGCTTCTCAACCACATGGTTCTGGGTTCAGTTCAATCTCGGAACTTGAGCTAGAGTTTATATATATATATATATATATATATATATATATATATATATATATATATATATATATATATATATATGTGTGTGTGTGTGTGTGTGTGTGTACATCTATCTATCTATCTATGTATATATATATATATGTATATATGTATATATATGTATATGTATATATATATATATATATATATATATAAAATCAAGGGAAGATGAAAGAGGCTAGATCGGCTTAGCATGCATGTATATCTTCTATCTTTTATCTTTTAATTGCTTCAATCAATGAACTGCGACCATACTGGGGTACCGCCCGAAGGGTTTAGTCGTAGAAATCGACCCCAGTGCTTACTTTTTTTAATACCTGGTACATATTCTATGGTTTTAAATTTCTCCGTGATCCACTCTGTTCTTTATCCTTCCAGTTCGATAAAATATATACCAGTTATATACTGGAGCCGATTTCATCGATATGCTAACTTATCATTATCAGCATTAACATGTAACCCGTGATTATATAAATTCAATTCAGTTTTATAACGGATGTAGGATGTTCCTTTCAATACAATCAACTGTTGTTCTAGTATGTATGTATGTATGTATGTATGTATGTATGTATGTATGCACGCATGCATGTGTGTGTATGTGTGTGAGTGCGCATCCGCACGTGCTTCTAAGATCCACCACTTGACCTTCAATGAATGCTTTGTGCATTTCAATCGATTGAGGATTGTCTTTGAATTGAAAACATCCGTTTTTGTCATATGGTTAAGGTTGAAAAATGTAGGAAACTTGATGAATATACTTTTATACAGAACGGTGATCATGTGGAATGACAAGGCATTTTTATTACCAGCTTTGTATTTATTTTAGCTAAAGTTTATCTTGGATGTTGTATATGTGTCTGGGTGCAGTAATAGTAGTGGCTGTGATGGCGGAAATGTACTGCACACCAGAAATAAATTGATAAACGAATAAAATAGATGCTTGTCTGTCTAAATTTAGTTAGTAGAAATACTACAGTTTTATTAACTCTTCAGCATTGAAACCAACCATATCTGGCACAAATATTTTGCTTGTTTTATGTTCAAACTGGCCGTATCCGACCTCTCACACCAACTCTACAATGTCCTTCTAAAAATAAGTAATGACATCATTGAAATATCAAAGCTACGAGCTAATGTATGATTAATTCAAAGCAATGTAAATAAATAAGTATTACATTTAACAGAATAATCTGACTGCTAAAGGGTTAATATAATCCTATCATTTGAGACTATTCTAACTAAAGGCAGTGGTTTGGCAGAATCGTTAAAGAGAATGTCTTGTGGTATTCAATCACTATCATTTACGTCCTGAGCTAAAATGTCACCAAAGTCGACTTTGCTTTTCATCCAACGGAGGCAATAAAATACATACCGATTACTAGAAACTTCGGGCCGATGTACGTCACTTGTATACTGGTCGTCCAGCTAACTGTTCTATAATAAGCAGTTGTTGCACATCGTTCAGCTCTGAAGGCCTACAGATGATGCTCATTTTAACAGCTCGTTATCATCGTTGTCCGAAAAAAAACATCCCGACTGAAGCTTCTGTAAGTTTGTTTCGGTGTCTTTGAATCTCTTGTGAACAGAGCATATGCTAGCTTGAAGGCGCATCGTCTATTTTATGCTGCGCTAGTATAATAGTTCTGTGTATAATAGTATAATAGAGTGCTTTACGTTTTATTGGCTCGAATGTTGGTCATTCGTCCGAGTTTTCATCCTGGTGGTGTATATGTGTTAAAGGTTAGATATTGCAAGTTTCTTTTCGCCTGTGATCTATCTTTCTGGTGTAACTCGTATAAATTTAGAGCTAATCTTTTGTTTATTAAGTATTCTAAGTATTGCTTCCTTTTAAATATTCTATTTCATTAGATCAAAGTTATAACATGGTATAAATTACTTTTGGTATTGTTTACTTGTGGGAGAGTTTACTGGGTGTAGGACGGTAACAAAACCTACTTAACATTTTAGTGTCTTAGATTACCTTCCTAATTACGCGCGTGTGTGTGTGTGTGTGTGTTTCTTTGAATTTTATTTGAGTTCTTCTTGAGAGAATTCAAGCCGGCCGCTAACAAAGCGACATGATTTTTAAGTTAAGAGTTCCTGGTGTTTGTAAATATGTTGTTGAGTTGGTTGAGTAGTTGTGTTGGTTGAACTAGCGATGCATATACCCATATATGTATGTATGTATGTAGGGGAGACCGGGTCTAGTTGTTACGTTTTTTTCATTTTTTTGCCTTGGCACCCACATAAATGAACACAGCTGAAGTTTCTTTTCAGTTTTAATTAGTAAAACATCTCTATTTATTGTTATCACCAACAAAAAAAACAGGAAATTACATAACATTAATTAGACAGGTTCTACTTAATGAGGTGGTGTCAGCTGTAACAATTTTCTCCGAGTGCGGGGTTCGTTGTGACAGTTACTGGGGTACTTTGTTACAACTGTCGATAACTCGGCATTATGTTAACAAACAAGTTTGAAATGAATACATCTCCTGCTTCTTGCATCTTGAAAGTATTATTTTAATTAATTAACTGTGCTTTGAACCACCTCATATCCTAACTGTGATACTGAGAGTCCTCATCAGTCAATTTCCCCATTGTTACTTGTGCCATCTAGTCGGAATCGTCCTCCATTAACTTCTCACCACACAGATCACACAGAAAGTCCTGTCGTCCATCGGTAGAGTCAGTGTGTGCCCTGTCTTTACAGATCGTGCATTGCACCCATTCTTCACCTGGAAGGGAGTTGGAATAACAATCTGAGCAGACAAGGCATTTCCAATCGGTGACTTGCTTGCTGCGAGGCTGCTCCCCTTTGCCTTTACCTGTTTTAGTTGACTTTCCCTTCCCCTTTGTTGCCTTTTCTGTACCAGTTGCCTTCTTTGGCTTCGATTTCCGTTCATTCATTTCATCTACTATGCGCTGTTTTACGGCAACATCCCGTAATGATATCTTTTCCTCTATCTTTCTATGACATCAGGAGGGGTATCCCCCCTTGTAGTCTTCCTTTTGTAATTTCTAGGCTTGGTGTGTTAAACTGAAACAGAAGGGGTAAGTTGTTACATGCCTGGGGTAAGTTGATATACTGTAACAATTAGCCCCGACCATGAATTTCTGGGGATTACCTCGTACACAGCACTAGTACTGCATGGCATCCAGGACACACCTTCATGTATCGAAGGCAACTTCCACTACTTTCTAATGAGTCACAAACTACTTCAGTAACACCAGTTGTGCTTTAGAAGTTAAAAAAATGACTTTGTGGCAAAATTTCACTTATGGAGTAAAAAATCCTTTTTTTGAGCCATACCTTTCCTGGTGACAGCCCGCCAGTGCAATACACATGTGCAGACATGATGCTATGGAGTTGGCCTTCACGAAGTAGAGACCCGAGTGCCACCTATTTTTTGAAGTTCGAAACAATGGGCTTGTAACAACTAGACCCGGTCTCCCCTATGTATGTATGTTTGTATGTATGTATATGCTCATATTTATATTAAAATAGATATACGCTTCTATGTTATTGCTGTCTATTTCACATTTTCTGCAAAATTTATGAAAATAATATAGACTCATGAATAACAGAGTCCATCTTCCCTGCATTTTCTCTCCTCAGTTTAACTTTTTATTTGCACACGTGAACACATTGATCGACACTGCGTTGACTTTGATTACTGAACATGATTGCGCTGAATATTTTAAGAATATGTCAAGAGAGTTAAGAAATGGAAATTATGTCTCCCAAGCTAAACTGATGTTATTGTTGTCTTTGTTATGCTATACATGCATACAATATAGTATGTAGTTTATATCTAATGTACTAATTGTATGTCTAATATATTTATGGTAATGTGCAGAGCAACATTATATTATATAAAACTTGTAATCGTTTGCAAAACTTTTTAATGTTTACATTCTTTTACAGTTCTGTGACAAGTAATCACCGATGTCAATGTCTGTTCTTAAAACAAATTCGCTCCATTCTACCGTGACGACCTTTAAGTTGACGATGCCGAAATGGGGACAGAGGACAACGTAATCGAGACTGGAGTTAACGAAATAATGCTTATGATGTCGAATTTGAGGGTGACGTTGACAAGAATGAGGTTGATAATAATGAATTAGGGGGAGGGGGAGACCACTAATATTACTCAGAAGGGGAAAGCTGAAGTTATTTCGTTTGCTCTAACTTGATTCACACTGACAACATTTCTGAGATTTACATAAAATGTTGGTTCTTCTCCCAAATGAACTTCATGAATGTTAATGAGACATTGAATACAGATTCTTAACTGCAGCATTTTAATAACTTCGGGAGACGACTGTTTTCCTTTGCCTTTGGCAGTCAGTCTCTTAGTGTTTCTCGTTATTCTGACGTTAGACGGAAAACATTACACCTTCTTTTGTTTCAATTTCGTTGGCAGAATTATTAGAGTCGGACAAATGACTGCAGATTTTAATTACAGCCCTTTAATCTACGAGTTCAAGTCACGCTGATGTCAACTCTGCCTTTCATTCTTTTCCAGCTTTAATAAAATAAAGTACCATTCAAGCCGTGAGGCAGATTTAATATCGGAACAATGCTTTCATATATAATGTGAATGGAATTATCATTGATCTTAGTCCGCAAGATCTATTCTAATTATAGAAAAAATAGATGCACTTTACATGTAGCGAAAGTTATGGTTTGATATCTTCCAGATGTGACTGAGATTGAACAACTTATAATGGAATCAGTTCTATGACCCGAAAACAAAATTAGTTTTGTTTCCACGTACGGGTTTACGTCATCTTGCTCAGCAGTGCGCGCGTGCTTCAGCATGTATGCGTATGTGAATGTATTTATTGCATTTAAGGATGCACTTATGTGTTTACACGCAGATAAGTATCTCTTGTTCTAGTTGGTTTTGGAAAATTGTTTGTGAATATCTTCGTACGAAAGCAAAGTTATTAACTACTTTATAATTGTTCTTCTGATAAACATTCGTAACAGCTTGTCTACGCGACTGATATATACGTGTATATATATATATATATATATATTTATATATATTGTATGTATGTATGTATGCATATAAATATATATGTATGTACATATACACCTACATATACATACACGGTTGCATGAATCTGTGTGTGTGTGTGTGTGTGTGTGTGTGTGTGTACAGATTTTAATTCTTCCAAGGGTAATACTTGTTTAGGAGCTTCTACTTTATGGATGTTTTGTTGCGGTATACACGTGCGCGTGCACACACATACACACACACACACACACACACACACACACACACTCTCTCTCTCTCTCTCTCTCTCTCTTCTCTCTCTTCTCTCTCTCCCCTTCTCTCTCCCCCGCCTCTCTCTCGTGCGTGCACGTATATGTATGTTTGTCTGTAAGAACGTTGTAGCTTGCTTGAAGCATTGTGATAAAGAAGTAAATTGGGTATAGACGAAGAACTTCTTACAGTGCAGAAACAGAAATAGATTTAATAACTTTATTATGTTTCAGGCACAAAAGTCTATCATCAAAATTAAATAACCCCCAAATCATCGGTCCATTCAAATAATGACAAACGTTGGTTGTGGTGTGGACAAGGAAAGTAGAGGGGTTGGTCGTAAACAAAGGAAGTGGGCCTACGGCATGCCCTTAAGTGGTAGTAGCAGCAGTGAGCACAGACATATACGTAAACGCGCGCGCGCACTCTCTTTCTCCCTCTCTCTCACACACACACACACACACACACAGTTGTGAAAAGTTCCTTGCTTTGGATAAAAAAAATACAGGAGGATCAGTTAGTTATGATTTTATTCAACATATTCCCCTCTCAAATTCGCACACTTATTGCAACGATCTTTCATTTTTTTCTAAGACCTGTAAAAGAACATGGAAGTTTGGGCAACCAGACCTTTCGCGACACTCTTAAAGTCAGGAACTTTTCAGCACCCCCTCGTACATACATGAAAGTTTGGTTTTACAATTGGGAGAAACAGAGTTCAATATGTAATATGAGGCATAAGACGGCGAGCAGGTAGAATCGTTAGCACGCCGGGCAAAGTGCTTAGCGCCATTTCGTCCATCTTTACGTTCTATGTTCAAATTCCGCCGAGGTTGACTTTTTCTTTCATCCTCTCGAGGTCGATAAAATAAGTACCGTTTGACCCCTGGAGGCGATGTAATCGACTTACCTCCTTGCCTTGTGCCAAAATCTAAAACCAATTTGTAATACAGAGTATATGTAATCTTTTAGTAGCTGAAAATTACTACAGGAGTGATTCAGTGTGCTATAATTTCATGTCTTTGCACTTACCTCTATTTCAGTTAGCCTTTGCTCAAAAGGATATCAAACGATACTAATTAGATATTTAAATGCGAGTGAATGCACAGTTCCTTTGCCGTGGCCTAATAAATCTGTTAAAAATATTGTTCTACACCTACCTGTACAGGGTTACTTTCTTATATTTCTTTCTCCTTGAACATTGGCTCAGATGTGTGTGCGTATATACATACATAGTTGCGCGCACACACGCACACACACACACACACACACACACACACACACACACACCCACACCCACACACACACACACACACACACACGTATTTAGTCTTAGAACCTATAGGTCAGAAAAAGCATACACTTGACAACAGAGTGGATATATTAGCATTTATGCTATACAGTATTTATAGGTTCAGTTCAGTCAATTTAATCAGTCAGTTTCACACACGAGTTAGAGAAGACCCTAATACGGCGCTAGTCAGAAGGGCCACCGAAACTGATTGGTAAAATCGGCTGAAATGGTTTTATAATACTATATATATTCTTTTATTTGTTTCAGTCATTTAGCTGCGGCCATGCTGGAGCACCGCCTTTATATATTTATATGTATGTATATATTTATATATGTATATATATATGTGTGTGAATATATATATATATATATATATATATATATATATATATATATATATATATATATGTATACATGTCTCTTAAAGGATAGAGCTCAAAATCAATGCATTGAAGATACTTTATTGCAGCAACAATTATAATAACAGAAACAACCACAATAAGCCAAACCTATGCACATTTCAATAGGGTATCCCGGAAAAATAAACCACATCATAAGATGTCTCGTAAAATATTGTAACAAATTACAACATATTACAAATTTCTGGATACTCCACCCTGATGAGATGGAGTATCCAGAAATTTGTAATATGTTGTAATTTGTTACAATATTTTACGAGACATCTTATGATGTGGTTTATTTTTCCGGGATACCCTATTGAAATGTGCATAGGTTTGGCTTATTGTGGTTGTTTCTGTTATTATAATTGTTGCTGCAATAAAGTATCTTCAATGCATTGATTTTGAGCTCTATCCTTTAAGAGACATGTATACATATATATATACAAAAACTCAACTGTGAGTTTTTGGCTAAGACTGTTAACAGATACTATATATTTTGTAAAATTTGTTTTATAAAAGTATATATTTAATATATATATATATATATATATATATATATATATATATATTTATATATATATATATATATGTATGTATGTATGTGTGTGTGTGTATACACATATATATATATATTCATATATGTGTATGTATGTATGTATGTATATTTGTGTGTGTGTGTGTGTTCAGCTAAAAATCTCATTGCATAGGTAGCTGAGAACGGTTTTAAAATGAAAATACTGAAATGGTTACAGGGTATATGAGGAGGTATACGTTAAAATATTTATTAAACATGTGTAGATGAATGTAGGTTAATGAAAAAGTATATACCCATTAAAAAAAAGTATATACCCATTAAAAAAAAAGTATATACCCATACGTAGGGTGAGAATTATTGACTGGGAAGGAGGCATTTAAGTTTCGGTGCTGTTTGGGCAAATGAAAAAGAACACATGGTGATAGGAAACGTACACTTAAGTTCATCATACTATATAAGATAAAATAAAAATTATTTAGAGAAATAGAAGAAATTAGGTATACTAGACATTTGAATGGTATATGGTGGATAAGCTTCACTGTAATATGGCTGTTGTAACATTAGTTGATAACACCGAGAGCGAGATATACGTATATATTATCTACGTTACTGCGTAATATCTGGGGTAAAGGTTGGCTTGTTGAACTCACGAAGGGAGAAATGTAAGGTCAAGACTGTGCCAGTTTGTTTATGTTATGTACGACTAGTGAGAAAAAGTTAGAAACAAATGCAATGCTTGTACTGAGAGAAGCTGAAGTAATATCGTGGAATAATGTTATGAAGGAGATTAACTTCACTGCACCATGATATGCAATGCCTTATAGTATGTAGAAATGTATGGTAACTTTATGCGTATATGTAGTAAACGCGTAATTTTAGCCTCATTTTACCATGTAGATATTGTGATTGAAACACATTTCTTTTTCCTCTGTGAGACAAGAAAACTAATAATAGGTAATAAGCCTAACTAGTGACAACGTTTACCCCCCCCCCCCCCCCCCTTGCCCTCCCCCCTCTCTCACTCTCTCTCTCTCTCTCATGATTCATTCATCAGAGAATGGTGAGCGGTTTTTCTACTACAGAAACCGATCTCTAATAAAACAACAAAAACGGCGTAACAATTCGGGACGATCTTCCTTTTCTTATTACAAGGAAAGAAAAGAAACAAACAACCAAAACAGACATGTGGTTTAACCACATGATCTATTTTCCATAATGTGGCTAAAAGTGTGTTTACTAAATCCATCTCAGTAAGTCTCCCTTACATCTCTTATTTATCGCTACCAAGTGCTATCTAGTACTTCACTTAATTAATACATGTACCAAATTAATTAATACATGGAAATTAAGGCAGACCAGTAAAAATATATTTACCTTGTATCTTGAAAATATGTCCTCACCACTTCTTTCTTTCAAGAAAATACTTGTTCCTGTCCTTCTAGTATACTTTCACTTCCCTCAATATTACATTTCCACTCAGTCGATCAGTTGATGGGTCTTGTCTTGCGAGTTACTTGATGATCACACTAGTACTGGTGCTACGAAAACAGCATCCGATACACTCTTTGAATTGGTTGATGTTAGGAAGGGCATTCAGCGGCAAAAACTATACCAACGCAGACACTCGATCTCATCACACTCTTTTGGCTTGTTGGTTCCTTTCGAATCATCCAACCCATGTCAGCATGGAAAACGGACGTTAAACGACGACGACGATGATGATAAATTGTCGTTCATGAAAAATTAGTGGAACCTAAAATCTTGGCTCCTCCTAAATAGAGCAACTGCTTCCGTCTAGTTTCCAGGTCAAATTAATAAATGCTTCATGCCAGGTATACTACCCACACTCATTCCCGATAGATTTCCGACTTACATGATCGATAGACAAGAAAAGATACATTCAATTGCTTACAACTCTGTTTATTACTGATATCAGTCCTACTATCAGTATATAAAAATTATGGCGAGTACCTGGTCGTAGATTTCATTGCTGTTATTTCTTAAATGTATGAAGGAAGAAAATGGAAAGTGCATGAGAGAGTTAAGAATACTCACTTCATTCTCTTGAACTTCTAAGTTTTCTCATTGAATATTCTCCTAACTCTAACTCTGCTTGAAACATCTTCATACTCGAGAGTCGTCAAAAGCTATTCAGTTACTACTTCCTTGTCACTCGCGAGGCTAAAATGTCATCTTGTTCAAGGTCATAAGTACGATGACAAAGAAGAAGTGTAACTGCTTGTTTTTCGCAAAATGCGTCATTAGCTATGTGAATCAAAACTCAAAGTTTGAAAACTAAATGAATGTAAGTTAGCACATATGATTGCCACAATGAATGTAAGTCGCACATATGATTGTAGGGAAAGAATTCGAAAAAGAAAAGCAATAAAAAATCAATATAAATCTAATATTTTCATTAATAGAAATAACATTTATATGGACTAGTGTTTCTCCACCGGGGTCCATATAAGATTTTGTCGAAATTTATTCTGCAATAAATCGATTATACTTCTACAATGCACAAAATATTTTAACAATTTTTTTTATATACAATTCCTATTGATATTTAATTATAGAAATATAATTCGATTTTTTAAATCATCAAATGGATAATAGGGCTCATCCGAGTAAAATAGGAATCAAAGGGGTCCATAGCTAAAAAATGGTTGAAGAACACTAAATTCTAGACCACAGAGGTTGTTGAATCATTGAAAGTTAATTCTTGCTGTCTTAATTACCTATAATTATAAGGGTATTACACTTTATACACTGCTCAGTTTAATATCAACCACCTGGCCCTGGGGTGCCTTTATCGCAGTTTATTTGATTGCAAATTTTGAAAATAGCCATCTGTCCCCTTCTTGTTTACATATTTCAAAGTCTTAAACATCTGTCAGTGCAGGCATTGACAGATGTTTCAGGTTAAGTATAAGTCTCACCAGTTTAGAAGGACATGTAAAGATCTGCATAACTTACTGAAAAAAAAAAACTAATAAAAATAATTGTTACTTTCATAAAGTTATGGTAACGGTTTAAAACAAAACAAAATCAATGATTTTGAGGTTTTAATTCTCACTAATCGTAGCATTTTATAAATACAAAATCTCTCGACATTTTCTTGTGTCTTATTCGTTTTATTTGTTCAGTGAATAAGTTCTGTTGAAGGAGATGAAATGTTTTCTTCAGTTTCCAGTCATCATACGTCATAAAGATGTGTTCAGAAAACTGCTGTTGTGGTTGCTATTGTTACTGTAGGGTTTTGTGGGTTTGTGAGGTAAAATTGCTGACTATGTCAATTCTTCTCCAATATTGTGGTTGTTAGTTCAAGAACCAGTCTAGTCGTTTAAATATAGTTACCGTTTTTTTCATCAATAACCCATATACTTGATACACAAACAGTAGTCCGACAGTTACAGCAGCAACAGCAGTAGTTTTTCAAAACATATGCTTGATCATTGGAGTGATAAAACTTCTAACACTGGCACTAAGCCATACATTTGGGAAGAGGGTTTATTCAATTTGAATCAGTTCCAGAACTTGATGAGTAAATTTTTGTTTTTTATTTTATCGATCTCGGAAAGATGAAAGGCATAATTAATTTCGGTGGTATTTGAACTCAACGAAAAGAGCCAGAAAAACTACTGCAAGGCTTTTTGTCCATCTGTATAAAGATTCTGCAAGATAGCTTTTTACAGCGGTTGGTAACTGGAAACTGAAGAAAAAGTTTCATCCATCTTCGTAATATTACTTCGAGAAATCATGAACATCGTGGCTGCGTGGTAAGAAGCTTGCTTCACAACCACATGGTTCCGGGTTTAGTCCTACCGCGTGATACCTTGGGCTGTGGTACTACTATAACCTCTGGCCCACCAAAGCCTTGTGAGTGGATTTGGTAGACAGAAACTAAAAGAAGCCCGTCGTGTATATGTGTGTGTGTGTGTGCCTGTGCCTTTGTGTCTGTGTTTGTCCCCCACCACCGCTTGACAATCGGTATTGGTGTGTTTATGTCCCCGTAATTTAGCGGTTCGGAAAAAGTGATCGATAGAATATATACCAGGCTTTAAAAAAAGGACTGGGATTGATTCATTCGACTAAAATATTCTTCAATGCGATGTCCAGCATGGCCATAGTCTAATGACTGAAACAATATAGCCGTCTGCTATGTAATTGGTATATCATTGCTGTCGACATATTCTGGCATGCCGAGTTCATGACCTAAATTCGAAGATGGTCGAAGCCATCTCTGTTCATTTATGTTGCATTCGGAAATATTTCTGCCCAAGACAAATTTCGATCTGTTTTTTTTTTTTTTTTTCCTCTCAAAGCTTTCTTTTTGTCACTCCAAATCTGTTGACTTAATCTGTTGCCTACTTTAAGACCACTACTTCACACTTAAGCAGAGCCTACTATGTTGTAAGTATTCGGGTCAGGTCTCCGGTTGGTGGATAACTCCATGATTTCCAAAGAGACCCTAAAACTCGACTCGGCCACTGTTCTTTCCCAATAATAATAATAATAATAATAATAATAATAATAATAATAATAGTAGTAGTAGTAATAATAATAATAATAATAATAATAATAATAATAATAATAATAATAATAATAATAATAATAATAATAATAATAATAATCCTTTCTACTATAGGCACCAGGCCTGAAATTGAGGGGAGGGGATAGTCGATTACATCGATTCAACTGGTACTTAATTTATCGACCCCGAAAGGATCAAAGGTAAAGTCGACCTCGGCGGAATTTGAACTCATAATAATAATAATAATAATAATAATAATAATAATAATAGGACTGTTAAGCTAACTCCTGCGGAGGGTTAATTAGGCCTGCGGCCGAAAACTAGGGAGAGCTAAATAGCATGATTATAACACGTCTATAATGACTGTATACCCCGGTTGTATTTGATTGGAGGTTAAGGACGGATGAGAATTAATTCTGTGATGCAATCATTCTAGTGTTCCAGTACCAAGTTGAATTCCAACTGATGGCAAATTTGTCCCAAAGTTTTTATCTCGACGTAAAATTAACGAATCGAATATCATTTATCTCCCCCTTGATCTTTGACGTCATCTGACAAACGCCGACCAAGATGGCGTGAATCAGCCAAGCTTTACCTGCTAGAAATAGCAATCCAAATGCCTTTAAATCAGATCCCAATGCTGAATGTTTAAGAACCAAATGATTTTTAATCCCGAGATCATCCTGATTTTAAAAAGGTATGTCTGTAAATTTCAAAAAAGTATAATATGTCTATATAAAGCGAATATAGACTGAGGTATCTGGGTCCCAGATGGACAGACAGAGTTTCCTTTTTATTATTATATATGTTATAATGACTAAGACAAAAAGAATACGACAGTTAAACATATAAAAAAATCACTAACAGAAATACGCATATGCATAATTTTGTTATTATATTGACTCGAGAACAAGACCTGCTTGCTCTTGTTTCATCTTGGCCCTTTTGTGCTGCTCTCTCTCTTTGGATATCTCTCCTTTGTGCAATTAGGTGCTCCGTTTCATTTTGACGTCTTCGAGCCTGTCTTCTTGCGTCTTGCGCTCGTCTCTCTTGTCTCACTTCTTGTGATTGATCTAATAACCTTGATGTATTGTTTAATCTTCTTGCGTCCAGTTCTTCCCGAGTGAGACTGGCTGTTCTTCGCCTTTGTCTCTCTCTGGCTAAGTGTCGCCTTCTGTTTGATTCATTCTCCATAGTAGGTGGATGAGTATATTTAATGCAACAGAACACAAGCTTCAAAACAAATGAGTGTGTGTGTGTGTGTGTGTGTGTGTGTGTGTGTGTGTGTGTGTGTGTGTGTGTGTACGTTAGTTTGTTTATATTTCTAAACGTAACCATACAAAATCCAAAATTACACAGGATTACATTAACGGCATACATACAGAGACTTATTATCTACACGTTCTTTATCTCTGTCTGTCTGTCTGTCTCTGTCTCTCTCTTTCTCACACACTCTGTACCGCCTGAAATGGGAAAAGATCTTGATGACAAACTTCACCGCCTTGTCGAAATTCTTCATTCATAAATATTTACAAACATCACTGGAGGGGCAAGTATTTGTAAATACCTATAATTACCTTCCTTTTATATTTAGCTTTCTTTAAACAGACAATATTATCAAGCTTTCTTTCAATAGACAATCTTTTAATTTTATGACTTAAAAATTACTATTATTTACTTATCTTATATTCTATTAACTTTGCAACTTTTTAAGCAGAAACAATCTTCCAGAACAAGCGTCTATCGAAATACAGAGAAAATGATTTTGAGGTGCAAAAATCTTGCTTACTTATCTTATATATTGTTATTAATGTTTACCAGAAAAAAATCAGCATTCATCGAATAAAAATGAAAATGTTGTTGAGAGAGAGAGGGAGGGAGAGACAGAGAGACAGACAGAAATAGAGTGAGAGAGAGAGAGAGAGAGAGAGTGTGTGTGTGTGTGTGTGTGTGTGTGTGTGTGTGTGTGTGCGTCTGTAGATAGATAGATAGATAGAGAGAGAGAGAGAGTGAGAGAAAGAGAGAGAGGCAGCATTCATTAATAGAGTGTTTGATGTCACTCCCTCTCTCATTGTTATTACCATTTTGTCTCCTCTTTTTTTTACTCTTACTGACACTGCTACTTCCTTATTGCGTGATTTTGAACAAACTTAAAAACAAGCTCATTATTATAATCGATGTCATACCTCTGTTGCTGATAGTGTAAATTACAAGTTTGGAATTCTCCATATCTCACAGCAACCGAACTTAATAAAGTTTATGAACTACACTGAACAAATTTTTATGGAAGATGACTACCTCTGGTCACTTTGAATTGTGGGGTTTTAGTAGAATGTCCGTTTTACTATATTTTCAAGAAACCATTCAGAAGAGGCGTCTGCCTTCGTGAGTGATGATAACCACAATTCCGTTTGCAATTAATGAGGCAGTAAGTATTAACAACACCCCCACTTCTTTATATCCGGATCTTTCACTCCGGACGTAATTATCGTGACCTTTGCCTATTTCCTTCAAAGAAATCATGTTTTGAAATCATATACTGCCTTAAAATTCATATTGCTAATATGTATATTTAATCATTGATGTGCTCCACACATATTCACATGATTTCTTGTGTCCAGACATATACAGAGATACAAACACATATACAATATGTGGCTGAATCGATTGATAAATAACCGGTTATTAATACCTCTATTTAGACGTGTGTGTGTGTGTGTGTGTGTGTGTGTGTGTGTGTGTGTGTGTGCGCGTGCGTGTGTGTGTGTGTGTGTGTACGCGCGTGCGTGCGTGTATGGAAGATGATGACATGTATAGACATGGCGATTAAGCATCGCAATTAATCTTTGTATAAATCGAATTCAATTAAAGATTGACTCGATTACGAATCAATTTTCCATTGAGCTTCCTACAACTATGTCACGACAAATTAGTAAGCAAGCTTTGCACTACTCAACATAATGGGTGCCATTAATAAGCAAAGTGGCAGGGGGGATATTATCACTGTGTCTAAACAATGAATACTGATGCTCCCAGTTAAATTTGTAACCATCGGTAGAAGTTTTATATATGTATGTATGTATGTATGTATGTATGTATGTATGTATCTATCTATCTATCTATCTATCTATCTATCTATCTATCTATCTATTGACATGGCCTTGTGGTTAGGGTATTTGGCATATATATAAGATGCACCTAAAAACTGAAAACAATATATATATATATATATATATATATATATATATATATATATATATATATAATACGAAGTGTAATCAAAAGTATCCGACTTTTGACCAAAAAACAATATTAAAAACTCACTTTTTTGATTTAGTCTCCTTCAAAGTATTCGCCTTGGGAGTCTACACCAGTGCTTCTCAAACTATCTGGTGTGGCGTACCGGCAGTTTTTTTCCGCCAATGTGCCAAGAACAGGTAATATTTCTTAGTAATATTATTTGATACCGGAAATAATATATATAATGAATATAAAAAAAGTTGACAATTTTTTTATCTTATATTTATTTTGTAAATAAATAATACAATATTACATGAGCATTTTATAAGCATTTCATAATGTTTCTTTTCTGGAAACTCGCCGCGTACCGGCAGCCGATTGCTCGCGGACTGGCACCGGTCCGCGGACCATCACTTTGAGTAGTACTGGTCTACACACTTCTGCCAGCGTTCCTGTTACTGCTGGAAACATTTCTGGAAGCCACTTCTTGGGATGCTGTGGAGTTGTACCGTCGAATTTTGCTTAATGCCCTCTGTTGACTCAAATCTCCTCCTTTTGAGTGATTTTTTTTTTTGAACTTTGGGAATAGCCAAAAGCCACACGGAGCCAAGTCTGGGGAGTAGAAAGTCTGACGAATAAGTGGTGGGTTTTGCTTGACGAGGAATGCTTGGACGACGTGGCGGAATGAACTGAATGAACTAACTCATGGCTGACTCCAACTTCGGCAACATTCTCCTCAGTAGTAACACGACGGTCTTCCACAACGTAGCTCACTGTCCATTGAGGTGCGGCCATCTTTGCACCGGCTGTACCACTCCTTTATTTGTGTTTTTCCCATTGCATCATCTCCAAAGGCCTTCTCGATACTCCGGACTTGCGTATCACTAAGTTTTTGGTAGAATTTCATACAGTATCTTTGCTCAATGCACTCGGTCATCTTGATTCAAAAAGAAAAATCACACAGCACACTCTTCACGTCTGTACTCAACGCGTCACTGCAGGTGAATGGCGCAACCTACAGACACGAAAATTTTTGCGCATGCTCAGGAAGGACGCAGCCACCTAATACCCATGCGGATTTTGCTCACGCATTACTATTTTGTGCAAAATAAAAATCAAGGTCGGATACTTTTTGAGTAAACCTCGTATGTGTGTGTGTGTGTGTGTATCAAATCCCTGTAGCGCAGAGGATAACACGCTGGACGTATACTCCAGAGATCGTAGATTCAAACCCCCACTCCAGATGAGATGTAATACTTTTAGAAGTATTCTCGTGACATTCTGTTGTCCATCGAGTGAATTCTCGCCTTTTCTTGTTTATTGGAGATCGGTTATTTTAATAAGTGGTGTGTAAAAACATTCATTATGACAACTTTTTATATAGCCGCAGGCGTGGCTGTTTGATAAGAAGTTTGCTTCCTAACCACATGATTCCTGGTTTAGTCCTACTGCGTGGCACCTTGGGCATGTGCCTTCTGATTTTCTATACTTTCGGACCTACCAAAGCTTTGTAAGTGGATTTGGTAAAGAGTAACTGGAGGAGGCCCGTCGTATGTATGCATATATATGAAGATTAGTTTGTATCGGTTGAAATTGTTTTGTAACGGCGGCAAGTTGTAAGATGTGAAAGATGAACAATGCATGAAGTTTTAAGGAAATATCTATTTTTACTCGTTACATTATACAATACCTTACCTTGACGAGCATGTGATAAAATCGTAAAGCATGCGAAGTAAAGATAGATATAGATTTTCCTTGCATAGTTTGTGTTTGTGTTCTCGTCATTGTTTAGTAGTAATTACAGAGAGCTAGAATGATGTTGTAAGAGAACAGAATTAGAACTAGTGAGAGTGAGAGTGTGGGACGTTGTTTTTCTTTTTCCCTCGAGCCGTTTGTCTGCCTGCTTCCATGATTCTAGTGGTCAGTTCACTAACTGATGTTAGGTCTCTCTCAACTCAAGAATTGTCACCAAAGTGACTGACTGGTTGAGTCGTCACCAGGTGACCACTGGTTGAGTCGTCACCAGGTGACCACTGGTTGAGTCGTCACCAAGTCACCACTGATTTTTGCTTGGGGGTTCTTGCTTTTATAACTATCCAGAAGGATAGACATATTATTGAGAACTAAGGATGTAGTTGGTGGTCTTGTTATCTTAATTCTAGCTTTTCATGGTTTAGAAGAGGTTAAAAAGGGTCAAGTGGTGAAGACATTATTTCGGCCTAACTAAGGCATCTGGAAAATGTAAAACTGCTGTCAGAAAAAAAAAACCCATTGTTCCACCGTGAGAAAAGTTCTGTTGAAGTGTTAATTTAAATTTGGCCATGATGGATCGAATCCACTTCATGCTTGTAAAGATTCAGGATTCAGTACATATATATATATATATATATATATATATATATATATATATATATATATATATATATATATGCATATACCTGTTTGTATTTGTCCCTCCCCTACTGCTTCATGCGTTTACGTCCCCGTAACTTAGTGGTTCGGCAAAAGAGACCGATATAATGAGTACCAGGCAAAAAAGAAATAATAAGTACTGGAGTCGATTAGGTTGATCAAAATTCTTTCAGGCGGTGGCCCAGCATGGCCACAATCTTAATGACTGAAACAAATGAATTACACACACACACACACACACACACACACACACACACACACACACACACACACACACACACACACACACACACACACACACACACACACGCACGCACGCACACACACACACACACACACACACATATATATATATATATATATATATATATATATATATATATATATATATATACACGAAACCACGGGGTCTATAGGCCACCACCTATAATATATATACACATATATATATCTGTACACATATATGTTGTATACATTTAATCGGTAGAAGTGCAGAAGTTACAAACTGACTCGACAGCCGAGAGTTTCACACATTGGTACTTAACTACTATGTTCCTGTTTTGTATCACCAAACGGACACTCATATGTACTTAGAAATATGAGCGTGGGAACAATGATATATAACTAGCAAACCATTAATTGAATACTTAATCCAATGTTAGTTCTTAAGTATAATCTTAGTATTTTTGGAGATACTTGAAATACTGGAGAGCCAGATGAGTAGCTATTATTTTAATCTAAATAAAAAGAGACCCTCTCACTACTTTTCCTCCTTTTCAAGGCTACATTCATAAATGCATACATGAAAATGCACACGCGCATGACTCTTTAACTGTCAATGGATTGTAGCTATGTTGGAGCAACGTACATTTTGAAAACACCTCACAGAGTGACGACCGTGCTCTGCATAGTTACGAGCTGTCCATTGGCAAAGCATAGCACCCGTTCAGCCATCCAGGATATGGCGAAGTCACGGGACTGTGGCATGGTGGATTGTGAAGAGGTGGCGGAAGAGCTCAACCCAGCCAACAATGCTTCTTGCATTGATGCCAAGCGGAGGAAGCCGAGGTCAACGATCAGGATCACCAAGCTCTATTAAGAGAATAACTGTAACACATCCATAGGGGCGGCGCTCACGGTTGTGTAATCAGCTAATGAAAGATGGTTCCGGGTTCAGTCCCACTGCGTAGCACCTTAGGCAAGTGTCTTCTACTCTAGCCCCGGGCCGACCAAAACCTTGTGAATAGACTTGGTAGACGGAAAATGACAGAAGCTCGTCGTATGTGAGTGTACGCATGTGTGCCTTGGTGTTTGTTCTCACTACTACTTGACAACCGGTGTTGGTTTGTTTACGTTCCCGTAACTTAGCGGTTCGGCAAAAAATCACGATAGAATAAGTACCAAGTTTAAAAAATAATTACTGAGGTCGATCCGGTCAATAAAGATTCTTCCAGTGAGATGCCTCAGCATAGCCGCAGTCTAATGACTGAAACGAGTAAAAGATAAAAGACATATATATAAAACAATATTAATACAAGATGATGAAATGAATAGACTTTATTCCAAATCTCTAAATCACAACAGTTGTTTCTGTGCATCAGAGTTAGCTGGTGAATGTTGAACGTTACACATATTATACGAATAATTGCATTAATATGATCCAACAATAGCTGTGTACCTACATGTCTTCAGATGAGTAGGATCCAATGCATTACTAGATCATCTTTAGCTTCTCTTTGCTTTATACCCTTATGCTGTTGCTAGCATTCTGTTGACAAAGAACAATACGCAAATACAAAAGACGACATGTTGGAAAAAATACCAAAGGAAATTAATGGAAATAAAAAAAATTATAGAATATAGAATAAACAACAAACCCCCCATACACTTCGTTCTTATCCACAGACTTGTCTCGACTTTTCTGGAGATAAACGAATGATTTGGAATAAAGCCTGTTGATTCCATCTTCTAGTATTAAAATTCTTTTGTATAAACTCTGCGGATATTCACGGATTTCCAAATGTATACCCAGTAAAAGGGGAAGTCTTACTGTATGATAGCATTTCTTTTCTACTCTAAGCACAAGGCCCGAAATTTTGGGGGAGGGAGTCCAGTCGATTAGATCGACCCCAGTACGCAACTGGTACTTAATTTATCGACCCCGAAAGGATGAAAGGCAAAGTCGACTTCGGCGGGATTTGAACTCAGAATGTAGCAGCAGACGAAATACCGCTAAGCATTTCGCCCGGCGTGCTAACGTTTCTACCAGCTCGCCGCCTTTAAACGAATTTCGCCCAACGTGGAGCACGAACCCACGACCCCGAGATTAAGAGTCTCGTGCTCTATCGACTGAGCTATGTATGATAGCATTTGGTAACCGATAACCGTTGAGGAGCTTTGGAAAGCACGCTATAAGATTATCACCCAGATAATCCAGATAATGTGTGTGTGTGTGTGCGAGCTGACAGAACCGTTAAACACGCCGGGCAAAATACTTCATGGCATTTCGTCCGTCTCTAGGTTTTGGCGCAGGTGTAGCTGTGTGGTAAGAAGCTTGCTTCTCAACCACATTGTCCTACTGGACAAGTGTCTTCTAATATAACCTCGGGCCGACCAAAAGCCTCGTGGATGGATTTGGTAGACGGGAACTGAAAGAAGCCCGTCGTATGTATATGGCCGATACAACTTGACACCTGTGACGTCGCAATTCATTTCTACAGCTGAGTGAACTGGAACAACGTGAAATAAAGTGTCCTGCTCCAGAACACAACACGCAGCTCGGTCCGGGATTCGAACTCACAACCTCACGATCGTAAGCTCGACGTTCTAACCACTGAGCCATGCGCCTTCACACACACACACACACACACACACACACACACACACACACACACACACATTTGTATGTGTGTCGGTCCCCACCACCATCATCACTCGACAACCGATGTTGGTGTGTTTACGTCCCTGTAATATAGCTGTTCGACAAAAGAAACCGACAGAATAAGTACTAGGCTTAGAAAGAATAAGTCCTAGGGTCAATTTCTTCGACTAAATGCGGCGCTCCAGCATGGCCGCAGTCACATGACTGAAAAAAGTAAAAGAATAAAAGAATAGATATAAGATAAATTTAACCACGCACTAACTGAAGCATCTAAGTGAATATTTTTCTTCAGTTGCATTACAATAAATGCTTGTTGCTTGGAGAATAAAAACAAAACAAAGCGCTAACTTTACTAAATACTTCGAAATATATGTCGATCTTAGAAAATAAATGTTACGAAGCGATATAATCTTCCTGACTGACATTTTTATCAACATTTGTGCTAAAGTACAGCAAAGTTCAGTTCTAAACGTTTGTCTGTGCCGATAATATACAAGATGTTTAGTATTTGGTGAACTAAAATTTCTGTTTACATTATGTTTCGCTGGAACACTATTTGTTCAAACTAAATTTAACGTTAAGCGTATTTCAAGAATTGCTTCATTTTATTTATTTATTAAAAAAAAAATTTATTTTGCTCCGAACGTTTTCTAAAACAACTCTCTGTGATGTATATTTTTTAATTTCTGTGAAATATTCACATTTTGTTTATTTTGATGGGTTTTTTCTTCTTCTTTATTTGATCATTCGAATGTGTTTAGTCTTAAAGATTATGTTTAAATTGCAATGGACGTCTGAAATTCTAAACCCTTCTTGCTGCAAATATGTGGGCATAATGTTCAAGTAAGAATACTATTTGTTACGCTAACGATCTAAGTGAATGGCAAGCTCCCGAAATGCAGAATTGGCGAGTCAATTTCCATTCCTGATTAACCGTTTACTTTCACTGACACCTTTGATGCATTTGGGAGAGATACTACCATTTCAAACTTACCTTGTAAAGCACGGTCCATTGTGTGAGGATTATGAAGCCAATATATACACACACACACACATATACACACGTCAATGCATGTTGTATAAAATATCGTTGAAGGTTGAAATGGTATGATACTCAAGTTGCGAGACAAAACTCCAGTTTTAATTTTTTTTTAAATGTGTGTGTGTGTGTGTGTGTGTGTGTGTGTGTGTGTGTGTGTGTGTGTTTTGCGATCTATTATTAAAACCTGATATCCTCCATCTTGCTGTAGGATAATATGTGGTAGCCAAATAACGACATAAGAGCCCTTAAATGCACGTTACGAGGTTTTTACCCGAATTATACTAAATCTCTCTCTTTCTCTCTCATATATATATATATATATATATATATATATATATATATATATATATATATGAATGATAACAATAAATGGAGCAAAACGCATATAAATAAAAGTTCATTGAATTCCTATTCATGTTTCAAAATATATGTGCACTCTTGGAATTTCGCAGCTGGAATTCCAGCAGCTTTTACTTCTTTGGAGTAGAGTACACATATTTTGAAACATGTGTAGGAATTAAAGGAACTTTTATTTATATGCGTTTGTTCCATTTATTGTTATTATTCATATCTACTAAAAATGCATCACTTTAACTTGGTATCTCTACCTATAAAACGGGTGTGATATCCTGTTTTTTTTTTGTGTGATTTTTGCTACCCATGGTAAAACTATTAACGGATCTTTTTTAAAACGGGGGCCACATTTTTCATTAATGTTTTACGTAGTGTTTTTGGTACCGAAAGACTTTCAAACTTCGTATACTTATCTATTTTGTGTTATAGAACAGAAAAATATTTTTGTATTCGAATTTATTTCATGTAAAAAATTGTCTTATTTCGATAATTTCAACCAATCACTGACGTCCATTCAGCCGATATACATTAAGTGCCGACTACATAAACAAACGATTCTTCGTTTTATTTGCTTTTTTCATTTTAAATTTGCTTTAACCCTAACCCTAACCCTAACTCTAACCCTAACCCTAACTCTAACCCTAACCCTAACCCTAACCCTAGGGTTAGGGTTAGGGTTAGAGTTAGGGTTAGGGTTAGAGTTAGGGTTAGGGTTAGGGTTAATTGTTTCAGAATCGTTTGTTTATGTAGTCGGCGCTTAATGTATATCGGCTGAATGGACGTCAGTGATTGGTTGAAATTACAGAAATATGACAACTTTAACATGGAATAATTTATGGATTTCTTTTTTTTTAAGAAGACTAAGAGAAAAAGATGTTTTATATGACACATTCTACCAGTGTTCCAAGTTTCAAAGTGTTTCGTTATTGAAAAATGTGGCCCCCGTTTTAAAAAAGATCCCTATTAACATATTTACATTGTCAAGGTTTTTTTAAACTGAGATAATATTAATATATACATAAACTTATATATATATATATATATATATATATATATATATATATATATATATATATATATATATATATATATATATATATATATATATATATATATACTCTTGAGTGAGGTCAATTAAGCAACTCACCGTAAAACAGTTTTTTACTTGGTTATAAATAAAATTTACTTTTAACGTTTTCAGCTCCATTCATAGTGAAACCAAGAGAATTACAATAAATCTTTTGATACCCTTTTTTTTTTAATAGACCGCACAAAGAATTTATATTTACAAGAACTGTGTGACTTTATTTGTGCTTCTATTTTAGTTTTCAAACTAAAGCTGCGTTAGTCACAACAATAATACTTCGACAACATAAATGAAAAAAATAAAGGTTTGTAAAACAATAGTTATTGACATACTATTGATATTTGGAAAAATAACTCAGTATTAATTAATCTATGATTATCAAAAAGGCAGATGTTAGCTACAGGTTCTGTTTTATATCTTGGTCAATAAGCTGTTGACCAAAGAGACCGAGCAGCTCGACTACTAACTGGTCAGATGTATTTCCGTAAATAAGTTACGAGACGTAATATGTACACAATAGGCGCCTTTTGGTGAGTGTTCAGCTATATATACATTTCTCCCTCTCTCTTTCTTTATCTACTTCTCTCTTTTTCTATATACCCCACCTCTCTTTCTCTGTCTCCCTCTTTGTTTCTCTATTCCCTATCTATCTTTCTCGTATTTACTCTCTTTTTATATATTACTAGCAGAAATACCCGGCGTTGCCCGGGTTAAAGAGACTAATGAAATCTAAAAACGCCGTCTAGACTACGCATCATCTTTATATATAGAGATGTATATACACACACGCACTCAAACACACGTATATATATGTATATCAATATAAATATATGAAAGTCAATGAAGTTTCGTAAAAGAAGGTGATCATGTACATACTTTCTTGCTGTTGTGATTATAACACCTCATTGTAAACTATGTTCCTTGTTTTCCCTTGTGGAGCATATACAAATAGGTTTCTTGTTGCTGCCCACTCTTGAGCAGCCAACATACAGTTGTCCATGTGAGAAGCAGGGCTCTTCCAAGAGAAGACCAGCTACAGACAGTGTTTGACCCTGATATTTGTTTATGGACATGGCAAAAGTCACACGAAGGGGGAATTGTAGTCTTCTGAATGTAAAAGGAATGTCTGCTCCTGATGGAGTAAGAGGAATTCTTGGAATAAAGACGTCATCCCCTTTTGCACATCCAGAAAGAATGGTAGCCTCGATAACGTGTGACATCATTTTCTAAATAATGCTCATCTGTTATGTTCGGGTTAAAATTTCATCAACATCAAAAATATATGAATTTTCATGGGAGTTATGGCCGTTATGCAAAGAATATAATTTCCAAATTTCATAAAGATCCATTCAGTACTTTTGACGTAGTTTTGGATAAGAAAACAAATGACTAATGTGTGTGTTTGTGTGCATGTGTATGTGTGTGTGATGGGTGTATATATGTCTAGATATCTGTATGCATGTATATATGTATATATGTGTACATATTACATGTACATCTATATATATACATCTATATATATACATCTACACATATGTATACATATACATGTATGTATAGATCTATATATATACATATACGTGTACATCTATATGTATACATATACATCTCTCTCTCTCTCTCTCTCTCTTTCTCTCTTTCTCTCTCTCTCTCTCTGAAAGTATCTGTCATTACAGTATCGAAATGGTGTACATATACATGTATATGTATACATATACATCTCTCTCTCTCTCTCTTTCTGTCTCTCTCTTTCTCTCTTTCTCTCTCTGTGAAAGTATCTGTCACTACAGTATCGAAATGTGATTGTTTCAGTTAGTGGAATAGTTTCATTTTTAAAGTGAAAGTATTTGACATGAGTGTTTTTGTTTCACTTTTGACACGTAATACTTAAATAGTGGAGGAGATATTATGTTGCCGTGTGCTCGAACTCTGCAAGAAGTTAATAATTTTTGACTAAAACACAACTGGAACCCTAAGTAAGGCATGTGTAAAATTTGAATGAAATTGGTTGCGTAGTTCTCGAGTTTTAGGGATTCACACAGACAGACAGACAGACAGACAGACAGACAGACAGACAGACAGACAGACACACATTCTCATTTTTATATATATAGATATATTTGCTACATGTGCATATCTAGTCTTACAAGGTGAAGCACAATCCTTCCGGCGATTTTCTCCTAGTTTACGTAACATATTGTGTTCGCGTCCGCATGTTTGTGTCTAGGTATGTATTTGTGTGTGTGTGTGTGTGTGTGTGCGTGTGCGTGTGCGTGTGCGTGTGTGTGTGTTTGTGCTTGTGTGTGTTTGTGCTTGTGTGTGTGTGTGTGTGTGTGTGCGTGTGTGTGTGTGTGTGTACGTGTGTGTGTGTGTGTGTATGTGTGTGTGTGCTTGTGTCTGAGTGTAGGACTACGTTGTCCAAAGTGTCCTTGATTATAGACGGTAGGATATGATCTGGCTGCTAATAAATAATAAGTCGAGCGACTCCGCAGAGGCCTTCACTCATTGGTTCGAAGTAAACTTAGTTGTTTAGCCTCAACTCAGCTCTGGCCGATCAGACTCACGATGAACCAGATTGACCACGTCTTTTAGTGTATCAGGAATTACGAGGTGGTATCAAAAAGTTCCCGGACTAGTTATGTTTAGTTAAAAAAATTTTTTTTACCTAAGTTTTAACAGCATCTCCTACGAAATAGTCACCCTGCGCAGCACTACACCGGTCCCAGCCTTCCTGTCACTTTTGGAATTCGACCTGGAAGTGTTTTCCGTAAGCGAGTCGAGGACCTTCTGCGATTCGCTCTTGACTTAGCAACGGTGTTAAAACGGCGACCTTTGAAGGAAGAGATGGAAGTCCGCAGGTGCTAAATCTGGCAAATAGGGTGGGTGCGGAAGCGATACCATGTTGTTTTTTTAGCGAGAAACTCACGAGTAACGAGAGCTTGGTGACAGGGTGCATTGTCGTCGCGAAGACTCTAATTCTCCACGCTCCGCAGATCCGGTCGCTTTCGCCAAATGCCCTCCATTAAACATTTCAAAACGTTGCAGTAGAATTCTCGATTGGCCATCTGACCCTGGGGACGAATTCTCGATGCACAATACCGCGGATGTCAAAAAATAAAACGACGAGCATGCTTTTGATTGAGCTGCGGCTCTGTCGTGCACCTGTGTCACTCGAAACATTGCGTACGACCCATTGCCTCGTTGCTGTAAGCTTGCCGAAGTATGCTCAATGTCTGTGTAGCAGACTTCCAAATTTTAACGCACAATTTCACGTTGGTTCTTTGTTCCAGCTTTCTGCTCATGGCAAAAATCGCAGACTACAGCATACATATAATCACAAAAGCATAAATTTCACAACTTGTTAAGTAAACACAGCGATTCCACTCGGCACACTACCTCATGAAGGTTACTGCTCGCTCTCACTGCACATGCAGCGTGTGCTACCATCTGTTGGCGCGCTATAGAATCAGTTCGGAAACTTTTTGATACTACCTCGTATATTGTCCAATATATTCTTTACTCAAGACGCCAATGTGTGATCTGAGGATGTATTTGGTTACTTTTTCTTGGAAGTTGAACGACCAAATACAAGTTTCATGTTAAACATCAAGAGTGGCCGACTTACATTGACGTCACTTTGCACAAGGGAAAATGTTGGCAGCGATACAGCAGACAAACCCGATGATACTCTCTTATGCACTGTTAGAAAACAACTCTTTCTTTCTTCCTTTCTTTCTTTCACAGAGGTGTATGAGGCGGTGTAAGGTATGAGGTGCTTCTGTTTCATTATTTTAATGAAAATGTCGATGTAAGAGAGGGTGTGAGGTAATAGCTACTTTGGGAGAGTGTGATAGGTGAAGAGAGGAAGTACTGGCAGTGTTTCAGTGACATATATAGATGTACTTACATAAACTCCATTATGATAAAGATACGCATGCCAGTTTTTACGAAGTATATATACACACAGGCACTAACACACATTAATACACACACGTACACACAAATTTGCGAAAAGAAAAACAGTATAATGTAATAATTACTTTAAAGAATGTGACAGTTAACGAGAGGAGCGTCAAACTGTGTTTCAGTTACATACATAGACATATATATATAAACTCCATTTTATAAGCATATTTAACATTATATGTATTTTTAAAAATTACTCAGGCAGTCAACCGTACTTTACATTCTCTATATATACACAAATCCACTTGTCTATTAGTCGGATTTAGACTGAAAAATAAAATTTGATTGCTTATATAAAACTAAGATGTAGTCTTTAGTGGAAAATATGAAAAATTTTTGTATGTTATTTATATTGGTTTCAAATTTTGGTACATGGCCAGCAATTTAGCGGTAGGGGTAAGTCGATTACATCGACCGTTCAACTGGTACTTACTTTATTGACTCTGGAAAGATGAAAGGCAAAGTCGACTCCGGCAGAATTTGAACTCAGAACGCAAAGACGGACAGAATGCCGTTAAGTATTTTACTTGGCGTGCTAACGATTGTGCCTGTTCGCCGCTCTGTTATTTATGTTACAAACGAAAAGTGGCTCAAATTGACAACAGTCAAGTTGCTTGCATTACAACAAATAAGCTCATTTTAGATACGCTAACGTTATATTCAAATGAATAACAAATATTTTTGAGGAAACAAATATAAACTAAAAGTAGCTAAGGAATGGGTATGGTTTTAACTAATTCGTGAAATTCTTGAAAAACTTTTTGCATGTTGAAAGCGCACAATAAAGGTCGGTTTCCACTTTATGCTTATTTTGGAAATTGTCATTTAACATGGCGTCAGCAACAATGGTGTAAACTGCTCTTATTTTACAAGTAGATTAATGATTGGTTAGTTTGTTTAGACGAAATCGGTATCTTCTGACATATAGGAAACGCTAATTAATATAGTTACTGATACTGTGAATAGCCGCCGAGCTGAATATAAATTCGGTGTATGTAATTGAAATAGTATAATATATATATATATATATATATATATATCCATCCATATATTGGAGGGGCGGGGCGGTGAAAGAGAGTGTGTGTCTGTGTGTATACATATGTTTATATAAATGCATAGTCAGACGAGTGCTCATTTCTGGATGTAATTTTGAATTTCTATTTGTGCAGCCGCCGCATCATCCCATGTGAGTAAGCAATACCCATTGCCGGCCTCACCTCAGCGTTGTGGAGTATCGATAATTGTTAGAGGCTAAAGGATATACAATAAATAAATAAATTTAGCTGATACACGAATAGAATGTAAACATCAGAGTGGGTAAAAATACACCTACACGATCTTAAGTCTAGTCCTGTGCCTTGTTTGCTGTGAATGCGCGAGCGGGATCTTTAGGAATCTGCCCATTTACGATGGGAAATAAAGGGATAGTATTGCAAATCTAAACTCTCTAAATTCACGAACCATACGTGGAGGTGGAGGAGGAATCCAGAGTTAATCCTCATCGCCGGAACTTTAACAAGAAAAAGTTAAAGTGATTTATTAATGCAAAACTCAATATCCACTAAATAATCATACTTTTTCACATTTTTTCCTGATTACCTCTTTTGTAATCCCGAAAACATCGTGACCATTGGTACAGCCGTTTGACCGTGAAACGAAAACAGACAGACGGACAAAACGTCCATTATACTAAGAAGTTGACTTACTTCCCTTCGCTTCTTTTATTTGTTATCTCTCCCTTAATTTTTATTTACATTTTTATGCCCGTAAACTGAGCAATTACCCTCAATATCCACTAAATAATCATGCTTTTTCACATTTTTTTTCGCTAAAAACCTTCCTGATTACCTCCTTTGTAATCCCGAAAAACATCGTGACCATTGGTTCAGCCGTTTGACCGTGAAGAGAGTACAGACAGACAGACGGACATAACGCCATTATAACACCCAGTAAGAAGATATTAGAGTCAGTGAACAGCCTCGTTACTATGTTCTCAGCCTCTTGTTGGCCGTTATATATACATACCTCTGTTATATATGTTCATATTAGTTTTGTGAGCAGAAATTCACTTGAAATGTATCTGTAGTAGGATAAGCACTGTTTGTACTGTTTTGACTTGTTTCTGTTTGAAATAATATATATTCTGCTGTTATAACTTGTCCAATAAGTCGATCTCATCGATGCACATGATAATGGCCAGTTCAGTTATATATCATTTCAGTCATAAATTATTATTTTTTTTATGTGATTGACGCAAATTATAATTAAAACATATATGTGATATTGTTTAAAGTAATTATGATAAAACTATAAATGACAGAAACTATTGCATGCTTTATTTATTTTTTCATCCATTCTCATACTATGTAATGATTAACTATTTATCTATCTTTTTGCCATGAAGGCACTGGGAATGACGAAGATACATTTTAAAATACATTAGCCAGGACACACACAGACTGACGTGTGTATGCGCGTTCGTGTGTGTGTGTGTGTGTGTGTGGGTGTGTGTGTGTGTGTGTGTGTGTGTGTGTGTGTATTTGTCATGTGTGAATAAATATATAGATAACTATTGCCGCCTCTCTACACTATAACTATTTATCATCATCATGCAAGCTGTAAGTTATATTTTTATAGTTAATCTTTTATCATAGTTTATCTTTTTATAAAGTACAACAGCAGTTTGTTCTCGATAAACCAACCCATGACTCTGTTAGAGGCCTCTCGTTTATTTATTTATTTACTTATTTATTCATTTATTTAATTATATGTTTATCGTTATTAAGAACCGGATCATGATGTTTGAGTGTATGTAGTAACATTGTTATGAAGAGTTGCAGTAGTTTCTGGTTCTGAATTGGAAGTAGTCATGATGGATTGTAAATTGTCATGAGTCCACGCATATGCAGGGACTTTTAGGGTGTTAACCATGTATTGTAAATGTTTACAGATGCAATACTGTTTCTTTGATGTGATTCTGTAGCTGAGCATGACTTTGTCATCATGACTCCATTTGTGGATGTTTTTGTAACATAAAGGATGTGCATGTCTTTCATATGAAGTGTCTTGGCTATGCAAAGATGATGTCTATCTGCAGGTGATTAAGGAGTTGGATGAGAATATCATCGGCAAGACCTTATTATATTCAGACATTATCTTATTTTTATATTCAGCACATATCAATCTTTACACCGTATCCCAATCACTTTTCCATAAAACAGACGCCAGAGCTATCATCACGCAACTCACACATATCTTGTTCAATATTCGATTCCCAAACAATAAAGAATTTGTTTTCACATGGGACTATGAGTTGCTACTTCCAAGCTAGGTGCATCATTTATTTATTACAAGCAGCAGCTAACCTTTTTCAATAAATATAGACGTTTACATTTTTACCTCTTATATTGAAATATAATGTTTTGACTGAATAAAACGATTGATTCTAAGCAACTGTTCCCTGTCACAACAATTCATTTGTCTACAAAACAAAAATTTAACAATAAAAGTGAACACATTTCTTCAGCGCTCCATTAGTTACTACTACAGAGTGGGTACACTGGAAAACTACATTCTTAAATTTTCTCACTGAATTCTCAGACACAACTGAACTAAAAAGATTCACATTGCCTACGAACTTCATCACACTTTCAGTCTGCAGCCATTCTGCAGTTTGCCTCAACTACAATATTGTAAGAGGTACCCTCGATTATACCTTCATTAAACAGCAGAATGTATATATGTATGCCTCTGTGTGTGTGTGTGTGTGTGTGTGTGTGTGTGTGTGTGCGTGTGCGTGTGCGTGCGCGCATTTTATAAATTACAATAAATTCTAATTGCTGAAGCGGAAAACCAACCAAGTGAAGAATCTTTTTGCCACAATTCTACGCCGGACTCTGCGAATAATTGATGACGAATACATAAAGAGAAAAGTTTTATAGAATCATTCATTTCAGGAATCTTTTCCGACTAAATTCAATAAAAACTCATTGAAAATTCGTTGAAACCGTCAATGCTGTCTGAAATTGCAACATGAATAGAGTCCACCTCCTTTAGTAATACTACTACTACTACTACTACTACTACTACTACTACTACTACTAATAATAATAATAATAATAGTAATAATAATAATAATAATAATAAATTCCTGATCTGGTCATTCAGACACATAAAGTACCAAGAATTTCAAGAAATTCAAAATAGTTATACTCAACTATTCAAACCAATAATGTTTAAATACTGTTTCGTATCAAGTCTATTTGATGCGTACAACAAATTTAAATCCTGATTCTACAAATATCCACTGAACCAGCATCCGATAATCTGATTAGGCATTTTGTGAGCCCCTTCTTCTTTTCACCACCCAAAATAATATGCCGATTCTAGCATTTTCCACGCAATAACAACAGTATTATCTAACCTAACAACCCATATTAAACGGATTTGACAGGAAGAAACACCAGATATTAGCGCACAACACCCTAGTCACATATGATTACGAAAAATCTTAATCAAGTTCAAGCTGACAGATGCAGATATGACACGTGCAAACAAATGCAAACTTATATCATATTTCATATTACAGTTAAGAAAAAGATGCTTTCATAGACAGCTTATAAGCACTTTCGCCTCTCAAATTTCAACCAGGCTGTTTAGTCCATTACTAAAAGAATCTCCACCAATTTTTAGAGAATTCTTCTTAGCTAAGAAGTCTTCAGTATTTTGTCCACCCGCTGTTGAAAGTCTCAACATTTGCTGCCTGTTTTGTTTTCAGCTCAGTACATACACATAAGATATTTGAAATACAGAAATATCAAGAAACAATTTACTTAAATTGAGTTTCCAGGATAAATTGAAGACGCTGTTGAGATGTTGCTAGTAAGAGATTTTAGCTAACGTCATCTATACCCAAATCGTGTAAAGCCTCAATATTTTTGGCTACTCACATATACGCCTATAGCATTTTAAATCAAGTTTCCGCGATGTGCTTTTACTGTTAAATGGGAAAACTTTAAAAATCTCTACTTTAGCTTGTGGTTTCAGGGTGGCTCGGCTGTTATTTCCAGCAAGTCGCACGACCTCGTAGGAGCCTCTTGTTGACACGCGCCCTTGGATTTGATGTAACCACTGATGGAATTATCAATACTGCTAACTGCTTCACTGTTTTTACGGCGTGGAAAACACATGTTAGCCATTCAAAAAACACACAAAGACCGTTAACTTCACTTAAACATTTATTATTTGGTGTCAAAATTTTTGTTGCAACAATTGCAATCTGGTCACTGATGCAGTTCAACTGCATCTGATCTATGGCTAGGTCGCTGATTGGTATATATAACCTCGCCACAAACCAGATTCAGTGAAACCACGGATCTCAGTTGATGCGACGAAAATGTTGACATCAATTAATAAATGTATGCGTATTTGTACGTATCTATGACTGTATGTATGTATGTATGTATGTATGTATGTATGCATGGATGCATGTACATGTATGTATGTATGTTTGTATGTATGTATGTATATTTGTATGTATGTATGTATGTATGTATGTAAGCACGTAGGCATACATGTATGTATATATGCGTATATATGTATGTACGCATGAATGTATGTATATATGTGTGTATGTAATATATGTGTATGTATGTATATATGTATGTATGAACGTACGCATATGTGCGTGTGTACGTGTGTGTGTGTGTGTGTGTGTGTTATGGTCAGGTAGCTCTTGGGCGCTACTGGTAACACATAACCCAGTACAACCTGTTGCACGATCGGGTCGTCGGTGACTAAACCGGCAACCCCATCAAGCTTGCTTGGTGAGGAGGGTGATTCTTGGACACCCTGCAGGACAAAAAATAAGACCTGCCCAAGGGCGGAAGAACTCATGAGCAGTCAACGGCCATCCAACAATATGTGTACACGTGTATCTATACATGTATGTATACGCGGGGACGTTGAGATAACTGGGTTGGTATCCAGGCACGCGGTTGGTCCACTGGGAGTGGGAGGCACCTCTGTTGTTGTTACAACATTTCTGTAGGAGAGGAAAACTATAAGAGAAAACCTGCGAGACAGACAATACTCGATGATGTAGATTAGTTCTTCTTTTCGAATTTAGGTTGTCCATGTTCAGAGAGTGGGGCTGGATTTGTGCAAATCCTTCCCCACAAAAAATAAAAATCATCATGCACAGGTATCGCTTAAAAAAGTAAGACCTGTCACAAAAATGGCTGGTTGTAACCTTCGCATAAGTGGGACTTTCGATCAGGCGATGGCAATACTCGAACATGAGTTTGCAGCCATCATATATATATGTACGTATGTGTGTGTGTGTGTATGTATGTATGTATGTATGTATGTATGTATGTATGCATGCATACACGTACGCATGTGTATATGTATATATGTGTATGTATATATGTCTCTTCTATTCTTTAAATATTATTAATCTTCCACTGAGGGGGGAGCCTGTTTCCAACGAAGATACAGAGCTCCATCTTTGGGATGTAGTTAATACAGACAAATTCACATTTGGAACTTGGGAAAAGTCTTGCATATTTTCACTGTTCCACTCACAGACTGCACTTGTAATGTACGAATTAGCCGGTTGATTTCTTTTTCTGATAATCCCAGTTTATCCAGATTCTCCTTTAAGCATTTACTAAGAAATCTAGTGCTCCAATTATTATTGGTATGAATTTAAATTCAGAAGCTGGAGGTTTCGAAGAAGTTGTCCTTAGATATCTGCAGGGCAGCTGACCTCTATGATGGTACATGTCTTTGCCCCTCTGTCCAAAACAACAATATCCGGTCTGTTATGTTTACATTTCACAAAAGTTTTGATGAGAATATTCCACCAGTATTCCTTGAGTTGGTGTTTATGAATGTATTCCATAGCAGAGGGATTTTCTAAGCTTATTTCAGGACACTCTTTTTTGCGGATGGCCATTGTAAATTGTTTTAGCGACAACATCGTGTCACATAGGGAGGTGGCGCCGCGACGACGTTTTAGGACAACTGCTAATCACATGCATGATGTCTTCCACAGAAACATATGTATGTATGTGTATGTATGTATGTATGTCTTAAAAGACATGTTAGGATCCACAATGAGCAGAACTTACCTGCAGGTATTGGTAGTACAAATCAGAGGTGCAATCTGTGTGGGTGTTTTTTTCAAAACATTGTCTGGTTTAAAAAGCCACATCAGACGCCATGAAAGGGCTAAGGTGTAGGTGCAGGAGGTGGTCAAACTCTGTGTAAGGAGTAGACAACCACCATGTATGTATGTTTGTATGTATGTA